>NC_056002.1:98197529-98518089 GCF_018446385.1 Zingiber officinale | reverse complement strand
ATGTTATGCTCTTATGATTCATATGATATGATTGATGATTTATGATATGATATGCTATGCTCTTATGATTTATATGATTGATGATTTATGATATGATATAGCATGATGTTCTTTATGATTTATGATATGACATGCTATGCTCTTATGATTCATATGACATGATGATTTTGATGTGATATAGCATGATGTTTTTTATGAGATAATATGTTATGATGCTATGTATTCACCATATGATGTTAGATGATCATATTTCCATGATTATATGCTTATGTGTTTATGCTTGTTATATGGATTTTGTGAGTAGGAAAGGATCTTACTAAGCCTGTGTGCTTATAGCTTACTTTCCTTGTACCGCAGATAAAGGCAAAGAATGGATGACCTAGGGGAGCTGCGGGAGAGGCAAGGAGATGTGTGTGGTGGTGGCTCGGCTAAGATAAATAAAAGACCTGCTTATGTTATTTTGTTATGATGACATGAACTAAGTGTGTTATGTTATTGTCCCGCATGACTTAGGATATTTCTAATGTTTTACTTCCGAAAGAAATTTTAATATGCATGTATGCTTCCGCAATAGTAATGGTTAAGTAAAGTTACCCCGCACCCACTAGCAGGAGGGGCCGGCGTTACAGGTTGGTATCAAAGCTAGGTTAGTCTTTCCGCTACACACACATCAAGCCTCCATCTTGCCGCTCCAAGTAAGACTTTTCTGTACTTACTCTATTTTATTTGTGCATCATAGGAAATGTTTTAGTATCCTTGAACCTAAGTATGACTGATATGGATTTCCTTCATGCATGATAAGCGATATTTAATATGCATGAATATAAGTAGGATGACTCTAGACTTATACTAGCCTTATTGTTATTTATGAAAATAGATATGGCTAGAAGACACGGTAATAGGGTCGATGAGACAGTGACCCCACCAGATCTGACCCAAGTAGTCACAGATCTCCAGCGTTAGATCACAGAACAACAACAAGTAATCACTGCTCTGATGAATCAGCAAGGAAACCCTGTCACCCCACCAACAAATCAGAATGCAGTGCCCGTCATATCAATAGCTGCACCAGTACCACCGGTAGCCCCTGCCCCAGCGGTCCGACAGGAGACCTACTTGATACAGTGGCTAAGGCTGAAGCCGGAGAACTTCTCGGGTACTTGTGAGCCATGGGACGCCCAAGCCTGGTTCAAGACAGTGGAAAGTATTGTGGAATTGTTGGACTGGCCTGTATCGGAAAAGATCAAATGTGTGTCATTCTGTTTTTCCGGAGACGCAAGAATGTGGTGGGAAAGAGTCAAGGCTAAGAGACAAATTAATCTGATGAACTGGACGGATTTCGAGACAGAGTTCTTCGAGGAATTCTTCCATATGCAAGTAATGAACCGGCATTACGACGAGTTCACCGAGTTCCGGCAAGGTGACTTATCAGTGAACGAGGTAGTGAAGCGCTTCAACCGTCTTGCACGCCTCTGCCCAGAGTTAGTCAGCACGGAAAGAGAAAGGGTTAGGTTGATGCTGAAAATGCTTTGACCCGAGATAGCATTGAATGTGGCCGGCGGAATTAATAGACCACAGACTACAGAAGGACTAGTCAGCAGTGCCCTGATCACTGAACATTATCAGAAGGCGATGAACGAGAATAAGAATCAGGCACAGACACAAGGACAAAAATCTCAGGGTACCAAACCCAGCTGGAAAGGAAACTCAAATGGAAAAAGGAAACAATGGAACAACACCAGAGGAGGACCAGCAAATAAGCAACCTAAGTACCCTCAGTGTACCATTTGTGGGAAGCAGCATTCCGGAGTATGCCACAAGGGTACGAGGAAGTGTTACAGCTGCGGACGGGAAGGACATATGGCCAGAGATTGCCCTACCCAGTCCCAGACACCATCCCAGCAGTATAATCAGAATAAGAGTGTGCCCGCACAGCTACACCTGATGCAGGCTGCCATTGAAGGAACTCCGATCAGCCAAGGGAGATTGGAAGCCCCACCAGCTACGACGAACGCCAGGGTTTTCTCTCTTACCAAAGATGATGTGGCGAGTGCCTCTACAGTTGTCACAAGTCAGCTACCTATTTTCAGTAAATATGCTAATGTGTTATTTGATACTGGGGCGACACACTCGTTCGTCTCTACACCTTTCATGGAGAAGTTAGAGATACCACCACAAGTCTTAAATGGAAAATTCTTAACAACCTTGCCTTCAGGAGAAGTAATGTCATCTACTCATATGCTGCGAGCCGCACCCATCAGAATCGCGGACAGAGAACTCTACTATGATCTGATAGTGCTTGACATGCAAGATTATGACAGTATATTGGGCATGGATTTCCTGAGCAAGTACGGCGCTTCAATCGAATGTCGTCAAAGAAAAGTCATTTTCCGACCTGAAGCCGAACCGATATTTGAGTTCATTGGGGAACCCAGGGAAAATTGGTACTACGGGACTGAAGAGGTGACCGGACAACTCTCTACCCTGACTATAGCACCAACGCTGTTCGATGATGTACTGGAGAAGCAAACTCGTGACCTAAGCATCCAGTGAATAAAGCAAGAAGTATTAGAGGGAAAGAATGACGGATTCCGTATCGCTGACAGTGGAATATTATACCTCAAGGATCATTTATGTCTTCCCAACGACCCGGAGTTGCGAAAGAAGATACTAGAAGAAGCCCACGCAACGCCCTATGCAATGCATCCGGGATCCACCAAAATGTACCAAGATTTGAAAAAGAAATTCTGGTGGTTCGGTATGAAAAGAGATGTGGCTCAATACGTCAGTACCTACCTGACCTGTCAGAGGGTTAAAGCAGAACACCAGAGGCCTAGAGGATTACTGCAGCCTGTTCAAATTCCAGAGTGGAAATGGGAAGATATCTCTATGGACTTTATTTCAGGATTACCTAAGACAACGAACGGCTATGACGCTATATGGGTAATCGTGGATAGGTTAACCAAATCCGCTCATTTTCTAGCAATCAAGATGACTTATTCAGTTGAGCAACTGGCTCAATTATATGTCAAGGAAATTATTAGATTACATGAGATTCCTAAGACCATCATTTCTGACAGAGATGGTCGCTTTGTTTCACATTTTTGGGAATGTGCTCAGAAGGCTCTTAGCACAAAGCTATTATTCAATACTGTCATCCACCCTCAGACCGATGGACAAACAGAAAGGGTGAACCAAGTACTAGAAGACATGTTACGGGCTTGCGCCTTAGACTTCAAAGGAAGTTGGTGCCGATATTTATGCTTAGCGGAATTCACCTACAACAATAGTTACCGAGCTACTATTGGAATGACACCCTACGAGGCTCTGTATGGGAGGAAATGTAGATCCCCTATATGTTGGTATGAAAGCGGCAAAAATAAAGAAATGGGATTCTAAACAGAGTTCATCGATAACACCACCTCTTCTTCTTCTTCCTGCTTGGAATGAGACAAAACTAAATCAAGTGTCGGAGGGCCTAGCCAGAGATTCCCACCCTGGTCTTGGGTCACTCACGCTTTGTCAGTTAGTTTCATCGTGTGCAGGAGCAGAGACATCGAGGGCATTCTTCATCAGAGTTTTCCTAGATCTGCTCTGGTTTTCTCAAATCTAGCCTTGATCCATTATTTTCCTTGTTGGAAGGTATTCTCTACTGGGCTCCTTCTGGATTTGCCCTGGTTTTCTCAGATCTATCATTATTCATCTTCTCTAAAGTCATTGCCTACCTCCCCTAGCTCTTCATCCCGAATCTTTCAGACATGATCACCCTCCATCTTGTTTGTTGACATATTATATTGCACTTTTCTTTATTTTCCAATAATATAGAATTTGCAGAATTCAAACTTGCACATCTTGACACCCTTCAACAGATCTCTCCTGTGAAGTTCTAGCATCCCACGTTCACCCATATGCCCTAGTCTCATATGCCATAAGACAGTACTATCTGATTCAGACTTCACCAAGGCGACTCCACCTATAACTGTAGTCCCTATCAATTTGTAGATGTTTTCTGCTACCTTTTGTCCTTTCATTACAGTCAGAGCTCCCTTGCTGACCTTCATCACCCCACTTATTAATTTGTAATTGTAACCAATACCATCTGCCTAGTGAGATTAAGTTCTTCCTTAGCTCTGGTATATATCTGTCATCACATAGGGTTCTGATCACACCATCAAACATCTTGATTCTGATGTTCCCTATGTTGATAACTCTGCATGACGCATCATTTCCCATTAACACTAAACCAGAATCCACTGTCCTATAGGTGTCAAACTACTACTTGTTTGGAGTCATGTGATATGAACATGTAGAGTCCAAAATCCATGCATCTGTCAGCTACTCTGAACTCGACATAACTGATAGCATATCTCCGTTACCGCTCTCTGAATTTTCCTCTTCAATTATGTTTGCAGACTTTACCGAAATACCTTTGTTATCTGCAACATATTTCTTTATCTCTAGACAATCTCTCTTGATATGACCTTTGTCTCCACATTTGTAGCACGGGATCACCTTCTTCCTTCTCAACTTAGAACGAACCTTGTTGTTGTTATCAGATCCATGTCAAGATTTGCTCCTACCATGCTCTAGGTTGATATTTACCATAAGTCCTTCTCCCTGAGAAACTTTATCGCTTATTTTCATCCTTTGGTGAAAACCTAGCAACGCACCAGTGATCTTCTCCAATTTAAGAGTTTCCTTACCCCACATCAAAGTAGTAACCAAATTCTTGTATATAGGAGATGAAGGTAGAGAATTCAACAATATCAGCATCTTGTCTTCATCTTCAATCTTCACATCAATCCACCTCAGATCACTTACAATTTGGTTGAATAAGTTGATGTGCTGGCTCAAATCGGTTCCTTCTATCATCTTCAGCCTGAATAATTTCTACTTAAGATACAACTTGTTTGTTAATGACTTTGACATGTACTGGCTTTCCAGCTTTTGCCAACCTGCCACTAATGACTCCTCATCTATGACATGTCATATCACATCATCCGTAAGACAAAGCATAATTGTTGCCACTGCCTTCGCCTAAAGTTCTTTCCAATTTGATCTCTCAATGCTTTCCGATTTCCTTTCTCCTAGCGCCTTCACCATGTCTTGTTGCACCAACAAGTCTTTAACTCTTCTCTGCCATAATCCAAAGTTTTTGGTTCCGTCAAAGTTCACCATATCAAACTTCGCAAAAGTCATCCCTGACATGTTGAAGAAATCCACAAAAATCTGTAGCTCTGATACCAATTGTTCCACAAAAAAAGGGGCAACACATCTCAACCTCTAACACAGAAGAAGAAGAGGAAGAGAGAAAGAGATCGCGTGAAGTAACAAGACAAATACGTATAAAAAGAGAGTAAACACGAAGAAGTAGAAGAAGAAGAGTTATCGTGGTTCGGCTGTAATGGCCCGGCCCCTCAACCCCTTGGGCGGCTCAACTGGCGGTCACTTGGCAATCCCTTGGGCGGCCCAACTAGTGGCCCAAATTGGCGACCCCTTATGTCGTCGACCGACGACCCTCGGCCGTGTCGTTACTCACTAGGACTTCCCACCCCTGGCCAGTGGATTTTTGCCTTCCCCAAGATTCGAACTCTAGACCTCCAGGATAAGTACTAGAGTTTATGAATCCTGGTAGCCAAGTGAGAGCCGTTCACTTGGCTACCAGGATTCATAAACTCTAGTACTTATCCACGCCCTGGAGGAGTCCCTGTCTAAAGAAATTTCGGCAGCATCTCCCCTGTACAGGTGACAATCTGAAACTTTTCTACATCCATAGTCATACACGGCCAACACGGTCGGAACATATGTATATAACAACAAATAAATAAGTAAACAATCACACCATCCACGCAGTTAAATAGTGAACTAAAACAAATGATAAGTAAACATCTCAAATCATCCTACTCAACTACACTCATAAAGTACAAAACTGATATCCTATTCAACTACACTCATAAAGCACAAAACCGATATCATATTCAACTACACTCATAAAGCACAAAAACTCAACGACGCAAATAAAATCAACTTACCTCTTCTGCCATCCAGGCAGGCATGTAGAAGATCATATCGAATAAAAATCCATCGACAAGTGAAAATCCATACAAGATCCAAAGTATCCAAAATAGAACAAGTCTAAACATAGTCTAATAAAGAAAAACCAAAAGACCAACAAACGTCCTCGTGGACTGCAAGGGACTAGCGACTGGAACTCTCCGGACAACATCAACCTAAAAATAGCAACAGAGGAGGATGTGAGTCCAACACTCAGCGGGTAACAACTGATATGCGTAATAAAGAAAATAACAACCAGCACTAATCATGCGTACAGTCTCCTGATACAAGAAGGATAAATGCAACTGAAATAAGCAAGAGAAAACTGTACTAACCAGGACCAGGGTATAAGTATAATAGGATCGTCAGACCGAGAGGTAGCAAAATCCTGTATGCATGTCAAACATATGCATCCATCCAAATGCAACATATAAGTGCAGCAAACACAATCAGAAAATGCATAAATGCATATGATGCCAATGATGGGTCTTGGTCACCCCTGACGCTAGTCAGCCATCTCACACACGATGGTGAGACCGAGTGGGTAGGGTTGTGACAACCGTGCACTCTGCCATCACTGCTCCTGATGAGTGACCGAGTGGACGGGATGCTGTCGAAGTACACCTATTCTTCTACCCCAAATCATAAGTGGGGGAGCTCAATGCTCTCATCTCCTGGTACACGATGACGGGGAGGGATCCCGGCGTGCTACCATGCTGCAGTACACTACCCATGAGCGTCCCAGCGGAGCACCACCGAGCAAACTGACGTGCTACCATGTTGCGTCACACTACCCATGACCGGACCAGCGGAGCACCAACAGAAATGAAACTGGCGATGTGCTCAACAATAATGGAGCAGACTATCGCGCAGCATGCAATCATGCAAATGGTGCATGACACTAAGCATGGCAAAATCTTAAGCAGCATAACAATATCCATATATATGTAAAATGTGTATCATAGGACAATGAATCAAATCAGAAGTACACAGATTAGATAAGGTATAAAACCTAGGTCCTGAACATAATAAAAACATGGTTGTGTCACTACCCCTATAAGTATGTATAATCAGGTAGGTACTAACATAAAGTGCATAACAAATAAACAAACAAGCATGTAACAGATCAGGTAGTGACCAACCGAAGCAGATAAGAAACACAATCATTGCTATTTGTTAAAAACATTACTATGCATATCAAATGACATAAAGTCAAAGTACCCGCCTTCAATCGAAAAGTCCAAACCGGTCCAAATTCGACGTCGAGATACTTGTCTTGTGTTAAAGTCTTGTGTCACCAATATATATACATTTTATTTAGTTAATTCCTATAAATAGCTAAATAAAAAAAATAGGACAAACCCTAATTAACACATAACATAAACCTAATTCCATTTACACATGTACTGTAATGCCCCGGTTCTAAGATTCTGGTTAAGTATGGCTTAAAAGGTTAGATGGTACTATTCATATCACTAAGGTGCACATTCCTTTTCGAAAGCCCAAACTTAAGAACTCCAAAGTTAAGTGTGCTTGGCTTGGAGAAATCTGAGGATGGGTGACCTCCTGGGAAGTTTTCCAGTGTCCGTGCGAGTGAGGAAAAAGCATGCTGAAAGGACCTCCGGTGGTCTGTGGAGCTAGTCGTCAACCCGATGGGCAATTCTAGTGGCATTCCCGATTCAATCCGAGTGGGGCCTGCCTTGGCCGGGGTGTTAATCCAACTCATACCTAATCCAACCTAATTAAATATCTTACCTCAACACCCAAGTCTCCTCTATTGATCTACAACAGGTAGTTGTTGTCGGAATAGGGGCAGCCGCTGAAAACCAGATACACTACCAGGAATTTATTGATCTGATCCAAAATTGAAATCCTAGAAATCAACAAGGATACGCATGCTCACCTCACTGTTGTTTTGTTTGGATCCTGTCAGCAAGAGGAAATCTAGGGCACGGCACAAGAAAATCAAAAGAGGGCAGATGATCCAGACTAGGGCACAGCGTGGCTGAACTAGATCCGGTGATCGGAACAGTGAGGTGTAGAGTTGCGGCGGTGATGTTTCCGTGCGGCGGCGACACTGTGCAGAAGTGTGGCAGCGGCGGAGAACTGGGGCACAGGGGAGGGTGGTGGCGCCACTGGGATCTCCACGGCGAGGGGCGACGAGCGCCGGTGGCTAACTAGGGCACGAGCATAGAGGAGGCGACCGGCGATCGGCTGGCGTCGCTGGGCTGGTTTCATGCGGGAAGAAGTCTCGATCGTCCGCAAAAATCTAGGGCACGCGATGAAGAATGGGTCAGGTCGGCGTCGGGCAGAGGAGAGGAGGAGATGAAGAGGAAAATTAGAAGAGGTGCGGCGCGATCAAAATAAAGGAGGGGGAGGAGAAGAAACCGCCACGGCGGTTAGGGCTTCGGCGTCGGTCGTGCGGGGAGGAAGAAACGGAGAAAAGAAAATGAGAAAAGAAAATAAATAAAGAAAATCAATTTTTCCTCGCTTAATTGGGTAGCCTAAACAGACTTTCCCCGGACCTCGTTTTTATCTCCGTAAACTCATCCCTACGAGCTCCGAAAATTTCTCGAAAAATTTCTAAAAATTCCGGAAAAATCCCTTATTATTATTCGCCCTTTTTGGTATTTTACATCGACAATTTGCCTACTTCACAAAAAGGGCCGAAACTTTATTAGAATTCTCTTTACATAAGATAATCACATCCAATGATTCTTGTGATTGTTATGTACAATAGGTTTTAAATGATCCCTATAAATAATACATAAATCCTAAACCCAGTAAAATCGTAATATAATTTTGTTATAAAAAATCGCAACAGAATTCTGTTATGAAAAATCGTAACAAAATTCTATTATATAAAATCACAACAAAATTTTATTACAAAAAATCCTTATAGATTTTTCTTCCCTGACATCCATCGCATTGACCTTCATCCAAATATAAGTCACCCGTCAATATTCTTAATATAAACAATCCAAATGATAACCAACATAAATTAATACATAGCATGCTCATCCTAATTCATTCTATTATTATTAATATTAACAAGACAAGTAAATTTGCAGCCAATAAAAACATATTCAGAATCAACATTGTTCATACAATATACTTGCATTCGCAAGAAGCTTTCTTCACCACATCTAGTCCAGGTATAACCATATCTTCATTTTCCATTATGCCTCTTCCTTCAATCTTTTTCTTTCGTAACTCACATCCATATTCAGATTCTCTAGGAATTGTCACCGCCCACTCCAACCATCCATGGTTAGGGCGCCCATAGTATCTTCTAGGATATATTCTTGGTGGAATTAAACGCCAACACCTCAGCATTCCTCTCACAATCTCCACAAGGAACCCACTCATACCTCACGCTATTCATGTTATTGCTTCAACTAGATGGAGTCATAACCTTCAAAACCCTATGTACAATTAAAACCCTTTCATACCCTACATAAATACATTCAACGAGCATACCTTTTTTTTAGTCCTCTTGTGATTTTATCTCGAAAATTTAAATTCAATATTGTTGTAGAAGCTAACATATAATTTTTACAACATATAGTAACTACCGATTAGCTTCTATAATATGTAATAGCTATCAATTAGTTTTTACAATATATAGAAGCTAGCAAGTAGGTGCGTTCAATCATAATTAAATTATATTCATTTGAAATATAATAAGGATCATGAAGTTCTATCGTTTAGTTTGCTCGTTGAATTATTATTTTAATCAAGTTATTATTCAGATAAGTAAAATCAAAATAATATAAGTTATCGTTGTAAAAACTAATAACTAACGTTTACAATTATAAAAGCTAGCAACTAACTTTTATACATTGTAAAAGCTAAGAACTAATTTTTGCATTTTATAGAAGTTGCATGTTAATTTCTATATGATTGATTATAATTAAATAATGTTAATTTGAAATATAATAAATGTCATGGAATCCCAATCATTAATTTTTTATGTTGAAATGTTATTTTAACAAGTTATCATTTAAATAATTAAGTTAAACATCTAGCTTCTACACGTTACACGACTGAATAATCAATACATTAAAAATTAATTATTAGATTCTATATGATCTAATGATCAGATAAAGTATTATAAAACCTAGTTACTAGTTTCTACTTATCAAATAATTAAATAATATATTATAGAAGTCCGTTGTTATTTTCTATATGATGGAATAATTAGATAATACAAATTACTTTAAATAGAACGTTCATTGACATCAATTAAAAATGGAGCGTCTATTTGATGAAAATACAAATGATAAAATCCATTTGATTTTTGCACATTTAAGAAAATTTTTGTTATGTTCTATAAAACTATAGGGGTGTAAATGTAATATTGATAAAAAAAAATTCCATAAAAACTAGCGATGCTCTGAAGGATGGATTCGTTTGGGTTGGCAAGCACCTTTGTAAAAGTGAAATCCGTCACAATCCAATAATTCCAAATAATTCACATGAATATGAAGCTCGAGTGTAAAGAGAAAAAAAATAATTAATCAAGTTAGATAATATTAAATTTGGATTGATCGATTTGATCCTATAAAAATTTCTCATTGTTTATCAGGATAAATCAGAAAATACTCACAACTAACAGCTCAATAGTCTAACATTTTTTAATTACTTATTTCATTTGGAGAAAAGATTTTTATAAATTTATTATAACTAAGATTTGAATCGTAAATATTTAAATAATAATTTTAATATTTTACCATTGTATCATTGTGCAAAAAAGGCGGGTCCCGCCGCCCAACGGCCCCCTAGGTCTGGCCCCACAGGGATCTTAGGAGGAGGTAAATCAACGATGAATACTGACCCGGATAAAATATGGTGTCTCCAAAATTTAACACAATCGGTCTAAATTATCTATCCAGGTTTTATCATTGTATCATAGTCCTAGGGCAGGTGGAGCGAGGGTAAACGAAGTCAGATTGGATGGACGACGTGCCCATCCAATAATTCCAAATAATTCAAGCCACGTGGCGATGGTCTTGAAACGGAGAACGCGCCACGTGGTGCCGTGATTGGATTAATGTTGGTTTGACGGCTGGCAATATCTAATGCTAAATCGCGTCGTCCAGGATTCTCGTCATAGTGGCACAAAGTCAACGCTATCGGGCATAGCGGACGAAACTTGTTTTGTTTTTACGAAACAATTTGTGGAATTTATCTCGTCGTAAATAAATATTGAGCTTCGATTTATTGTCCACAGAAAGCGGATTATTCCAAACGAATCATCAACGCCGTCGGCGTCGCAGCAAATTCGCATCCTCCGGTCATCCGACGCGCCTGGCGGTGGTGACCAGCCTGAACCACTGCCCCTCCGGGTCGCACTTCGCGTCGCCGCCCATGCACCGGCACGGGTTCGTCACCACGCTCCGGCCGTCGCCGCCGACGTCCATGCACAGCGTCCTATTGTCCCCTTCCACTCTGGTCGACACGTGCATGTGCGACGCCGACGCCAGCACCCACGTGGAGGCGGCGGAGCTCCCTCCTCCTCCGCTTCCGCCGCAGTTCCCCACCCTGAGCGGCTTCCCTGCCCCGACGGCGGTCACGCAGGCAGACGAGTCCGCCAGCGACAGCGTCCTGTCGTCGCCGTAGCGCCACTGCTGGCCGCAAGGGCCGGCGGCGAGGGCGAGGCCACGGGAGGACGAGTCGATGGTGACGCAGAGCCCTGTTAATGGATGCAAGATCGTCTTGTAGGGAGGAACAGCAGCGACGCCGGGACCTGCATCCCGAAATTTAAATTCTACTCTGTTTCGATTTCAAAAGAGATGAATGAATTAATTAATTCCATGTTTAATACCGCGAAATGGTTGCTGAATTGATCGAATTCTTCCTAACAGAGTTCGATTCCGAACGCTCCTCCAATCGGACATGAGCATTCCATAAGCCTCCGGCGAGTCCGCCACCCCTTGCCGGAGATAGTAACTCCCCTGCAGCGCCCACAACGCCCAGTCCAGGTCATGTTCGGCGGCGTAGGCCAAGGCGCAGCTGAAAAACCGGTTGTCCCTCTCGTTTCTTCCGCTCTGCTCCATCCCGAACTCGCTCAAGAACAGGGGAAATCCCCTGTCGAGCAGGAACCCGACCCGGTGGCTGACGCCGCCGGAGAGGCTCCCGCAGGCGTCGTTGGCGTTCTCTCCGGCCCACGTGCCGCTGTTGGTGAAGGAATACCAGTGCATCTCGAACACGATTTTGCGGGAGAAGCTCACGTTGAGCGGCCGGCTAGACAGGAAGCTGAGCTCGGAGTCGAAGTTGAGGCCGGAGAGGATGACCAGCACGTCGGGGTTCGCCGCGTGCACGGCCTCCGCCCCCATCTGCATGTACCTGGCCGGAGTTCAACAGATAAACCCTATTAACCATCTGTGCGACGCTGCCGGCGAAGGCCACGGGGAGGAAACGGAAGATGACCTGAACCAATCGTCGACGTTCTGTCTCGACCCTCTGAGCTCGTTCCTCAAGCTCATGCCGACGACGTTCCGGTGCGACCGGAAGAGAGCCGCCATGCTCCGAAGGCCTTCGACCCACAGGCCCGGGTCGAAGTAGGTGTCGCCGAAGAAGCCGTTGCCGTCGGTTCTGCTGCAGCACCACCCAGGCTTGCTCAGATGGTTGTCCAAGACCACCATCACGTCGTTCTGTTCCAAGCTCGAAACCACCGCCTGCGCGCGTTTTTTCATACATAATGTAATTCTAGAAATTTTAGGGAGTAAATTGATAAAATAAAATGAAATAAAATTTTGGACCGAAATGCAACAAAGTGCAAGATTCAAACTTCAAAGTACAGAATTTTTTGGCAACGTAGATTTTGATTCATCTACGACTACGAGATGATCCATCAGCTTTACCAGAAATATATAAATAGCTTTAATTTATTAAAATAGATCGAAAAAATGGAATAAGAAAAAATTTGAATTAAAGATTTTTTTTTTTTTTTAAAAAAGGATTATTCAAATAAATTGACCTGAAACGCTTGGAGGAGGGGGAGATCGATAAGCGCAGGGTTGTGGCGTTGGACACCGGCGGAGTTCAGGCCGAGGCGGCTGAAGGAGCTGCGGACGGTGAGTCCGGCGAGGGAGGCGTCGCCGGTGGGGAGGAAGGTGGGCCAGGTGAGGCGGACGCAGTTGAACCCCATTCCGCGTATCGCCTTCGCTATCTCGTCGACCGGCCGCTTCGACAGCCCCTCCGCCACCACCGGCTCCAGGTGAGCCGGCCAGTTCACGCACGCCAGCTTCACCCGCTGCCCGCCGCCGCCATCCACCACCCACCGCCCCGACGTCGACAGCGGCAGGCCGCAGACGGAAACTGCGCCGAGCATCGCCGCGAGGAGCCAAACGGACATCCACATCCTCCTCTCCATCGCTTCTCTGCTCTCCAAAACAGTGCAGCTGCTGCGTATTTATACAAACACAATGCAAATATAATCAAACATTATTATTATTATTATTATTATTATTATATTATTATTATTATTATTATTAATAAAAAAAATCATTGAATAATTACGTCTCTGTAACAAGCGACGATTGATTGCTAAAAATAATGTGGTTTTGGTGTTCAGAGCGAGGCCGAGGGTTCGGAGTGATAGCAGAAAGAGAGTGGCGAGATTGGCCACACGGAATTTATTTTTTTTATTTTTTATTTTATTAAAAAAAAATTAGGCCTCGGCCGAATTGCTGTTGAGATCAAACGGACTGTGATGTGGGGAAGGCGTCGCCGCATGCTTGCTTTCAACGTCTCGCTCGCCACGCAAATGAGAAAAACGAGCTGCGCCATGATTTGGTGGTCCTCCTTTAACGTTTTAATTATGAGTTCTTTAATGAAGAGATTGACGGGGAGGAAATCTGAAGCTTGATCTAGAACTGTGCCGGGTGGCGGATAGGAAATTTTCATAAGGTCGCCGATCATCTCCAAGATTAGATGGTTCAAAAAACGGGATACATGGATTCAAAAAAAAAAAAAAGAAAGAAAGAAAGAAAGCTAATTAACTGTGAGATGAGCAATTAAAAACAAAGAAAGGAAAAAAAAAACAAACAAACAATTGATTCATTTAGTAATGCTCATAAGTTGTCATTCCAAAGGCACATTTCAGTTGAGAAAGAACACGATGAGAAATACGAACGCACGTTTCAGTTGTCATTCCAAAGGCACAACTTCATTTTCAGTAATGCTAATGAGTTCACTAATCTGCTTCTTCTTCTTTGACGATTTCATGGTCCTTCAAAAAAAAAAAAAAATATATATATATATATATATATATATATAGTCCTACATTTCCCTCACCAAATAAATTCAGAAAAAAGGGTAACTTCTGACATAATGCCTCAACTTCATCAATAGTTCAATCCTCCTAGGCATATATGTCATGCGTGTGAATTGAACTTGGTTATTTGAAATTTTACCTTTCTTTTTACCATCACACCAAATCTTAAGGGATCATAATCCTTCCGTCTTTTTTTTAACTAGCACTAGATATCCAACTCTTCAGTCTAATAAATCTTGAAATAACTAATCTGACTCTATAAAAATTTTCGACCGACTATAAAGAGAAATTTAAAAATACAACATACCTAATTTATCATCTATGATCCTGTCCGAAAGTCGAAAAAATGGAGAGCTAAGAATGTGGCGTTCACACTGACCTCCTGTGGACTCCGCGTGGACCTACAACACAGATTACATTAGTGCCGAGCCAAGGAAGGGGCCCCCGGCGTTGGCCTTCCGACGCTCAAGTCAGTCACCGGCGGTGAGGAATGAAACGGAGCAACAAGAAGATTGTAGCACAAACAGTGAATATCGCATACCTCCGCTGATGCTTGAACCCCCTTTATATAGAGCTCCGGTAGTGCACGTGCATGCTTCCCGAAGCAAGCACGCTTCCCAAAGTGAGCACGCTTCTCAAAGCTTTTCCTGAAAAAACTTGTCAGTAAAGTGTCTCTAACACAGTACCTTAACAGGCCGAGCATATCTCTGAAGTGACAGTGGAAGCTTCCGCCGTACGATCTTCTGGCAGCTCATGCCTGGTGTCGGTCGCACCAATTCCCAAAAGGATATCACTGGATATCATCAGAAGTGTACTGCTAAGCTGAGTGCATTGGCCGCTTGGCCTGAATTTTGCCGCCCTAGTGCCCCGTCTAGTCAGGCAAAAACTCGTTGTTCCTTAGTGTGATTGCTCGACCGAAGGTCCATTTTGTTATTACCGAAGCCTGTTGCCAGGTCGACCGGGGTAGCCGCTCGGCCGGAGCCTGTTGCCAAGCCAAGCGGGGTAGCTGCTCGGCCGAAGTTGAACTCTGCACACATCAAGCTATGATGTCTGGCTGAGCAGGGTAGCCGTTCGGCTCAGCTTCTGCATATTGTCTCCCTTAAGTGTCGGTTGTTTGATTGCTCCCCGTGTCGAAGGCGACGGCTAGTCGGAGCCTTCTCCTCGGTCAGAGCATACTTCGCCTGACCAACCAATGCTATCTACGCATTGATCACCTTGATTTGACCTCCATCGTGGCAGCGGAGTAGGGCACTTCATCATCACCGCATCATAAGTCTTCCCCTCAAGTCTAATCGAAGGAGACTATAAATCCGACTGACTGGACAATTATCTGAGCAGATTTCCTCCCGATCGGCCTTCGACACTATGTGGTTTCTAATCGGGATGCCACCATTCCTTGCAGATCGGTCTGTTGAAGCTTGTCGTTCGGCCGTAGGTATGCTCCCTTAATCTGATTGGCACACCGAAGGTTTGTACTTGTAAAATCTTTTCTTGGGTTGTCTTGGGCCAACGCAAGCGAGGCTTACGTCACCCAGATTTCTAGGAAATTGTGCAAATCTCTTTGCATTAAGGTTGAGCGCGCTCCCATACCGTCATTAAATGACGACCCGTGGCGATGTGCCACCTGTCCTGCCCACTTCCGTCGCACACCTGACGTGATAGGTGGATATCCGTTGTGATGTGACATTTAGCGGTTCAAATTCAACGGTGATATCTTGGCTTGGGTTTCCGTGACCTAGATCGGACGGCTCCGGTCAGCCGACCCCCAGGCTTATAAGCCCGTGCGTGTCACCGATTCTTTCTTCGCATCTTCATCTTCGAGTTCTTCAGCGCTAACTCCTTCGTACTCCGGTGACCTCCTTCTCTTTTGTTCCTTTGGTGACCTTTCCAGTAAGTTTCTCCTCATATCCCCTTGTTTTCGCATCTTCCGGTGTATATTCTTCCCCATCCTCGAGTTTTTCGGTGTCTTAGTATTCCGGTGGTCATTCCGTCACTTTATTCCTTCTCTTTCTTTTCTGTTTCGCAATAGCAAGTTCATCACAGCCTTCTGCCGGCATCCCGAGGCTCTAGTATACTTCTACTGAGTCCCGGTTTGACGCTGGCGATGCTGAGAGTCTGAAAGCCGCTTTTGAGCTTCCTCCCGAATATGAAATCATCCTTCCTTCTCCTTCCAATCGGTCGAATTCTCCTCCGTCCGGCTATATCACCTTCTTTCGAGATCATTTTATGGTCGGTCTGTGATTTCCCATCCACCCATTCTTTTCCGTAGTGTGTAAGTATTTTCGAGTCTCCCACTATTAGCTAGTGTCGAACTCCTTTCGCTGTTGTACAGGGTGATGGTTCTTTTTCGCCTGCACAACATTCCACTCACTCCCAGCTCTTTCATTACTTTTATTATCCCAAATCTTCCGAGCCAGGGACTTTCCCACTACAAAAATACTGTCATTTAGGGACAAATTTTGCAACAAATTTTAGAAAAAAATTCGTTGGAAATTGGATTTGGGACGAAAATTGCGACAAAAAAAATTCGTTGCAAATATATCGTCGCAAAAATTTGTGACGAAAAATTATAATTTCGTTGGAAATTTTGCAACGAAATCAATATTCGTTGCAAAATTCGTTGGAAATTTTGCAACAAAATCAAAATTCGTTCCAAAATTTGTTGGAAATTTGCAACGAAAATAAATATTTGTTGGAAATGTCAAAAGAAAAAATCTCCAACGAACCCCAAATTTGTCGCAAATTAGCAACGAAAAAACGTATTCGTTGCAAATAGATTTGCGACGAATAACTATTTGTTGGAAAAGTTACAAAATATAATATTTCCAACGAAAATGTGGATTCGTTGGAAATTTCCAATGAAAATACATTTACGTTGGAAATTTCCAACGAAAATACATATTTGTTGAATTTCGTTGGAAATTTCCAATAAAATATGGATTCGTTGGAAATTTCCAATGAAAAATGGTATTCGTTGGAAATTTCCAATGAAATTCGTATTCGTTGAAAATTTCCAACGAAAAATTGTGTTCGTCGGAAATATCCAACAAAATTCATATTCGTTGGAAATTTTCAACAAAAAATTGTGTTTGTTGGAAATTTCCAACAAAAATACATTTTTCGTTGCAGCATTCCAATAAATACGATATTTCCAACGAATCCAATTTCGTTGCAAAATTCGTCCCAAAATTAAAAAAAAATATATCCAGAGCCATATTTTTTCAATATTTTTTCCTATTATACTTTTTTTTAAACAAATTCAACATATATATAATACACCACTAAAACACAATAACACAAATATAAACCAAAAATCAACCAACATATTAATGTACAACAAAATAAATACAAATATCAATAATATAAACCCAAACACATACAACATACATCATTAAAACATGTTCCATACAAACCTAAACTAAGAGCATAAAACTAACAATACAACATGAAAAAGTTACAAGAAAAATAACAATACAACACACATCATCATCCAACAACACAAACTACAATAATATACAACTACAACTAATACCCTAAACCAAACACTATAATAAAGTTACAAGAAATATGTCATAGTATCAAAATTCCAATGTTATACATAAACATGTAAAAGGTAGAGTAGAAAATAATCTTATGGGGATCCTTCTCAATCCAAATCCTTCTTCTACCTACATCAAAAGATAAACAAACAAAAAGAAAATCTTATAAACCAACACAAAAATAAATAAGTAAAGACTTACATATTTTTACGTCAATACCATCATCATCTTCACCTACCAACCCTATTTGGAACAAAAAAAACAATAATAATCAAAATACAAAAATTAAGAATTTATAAAATCGATAAAATAAAAGAATTACAATAATATCAGAATTAAAATATCGTGTGTAAATAAATATACCTAAATAAAATCGAACGTCTCTCCCAGCCACGTCAAATCCAAACCTGCACAAATAATAATATCAGATTTATAATAAAATAAAAAGATCTACAAATAAAAACATGCAATCATTATTAAAATATCATATGTAAATAAATATACCTAATAAAGGTAAATAAAACCGAACGTCTCTCCCAGCCACGTCAAATCCAAACCTGCACAAACAATAATATCAAAATTACAATAAAATAAAAAGGTCTACAAATTATCAAATATAATCTTGGCCCCAGCCGTAAGGAACTGACCCCCGGACAGCTGTGCCGTGGTAAGGCACAGACACCCCAAGGCCTACCAAGGTCGAGAACAACTAGCCGACATCAAACAATGACCTGCCGATTTACAAACAGAGGTTATCCAATGCTGGCAACGGCCAGCCTACGCTGCCAGCGGCCAGCATCAGCCACCAGTGGCCAGCCTACGCCGCCAGCGGGATCACCAACGCGTACAGCAGCTAGGCGAGCCCACCAGCAGCCATCCTATGCCGACAGTGGCCAGGTGAGGCAGATAGTGGCCAACCTAGGCGCCGGCGAGAGCGGCCAGGCGGCGACGCTAGGTCCAGGCACCGCCGCGAGCGCGAGAAACCATGGCCAGACGCGAGCGTGCGGCTAGGCGCGGCCACTCACAGCCAGGCGGTGCCAATTGCAGCCAGGCGCGACTGCTCCCGGCCAGACGAGCCGGCTCGCGGCCAGGCGCGGCCGCTCGCGGACAGGCGAGCCGGCTCGCGGCCAGGAGCGAGCGCTCGTGGCCAGGCGCGGCCGCGAGCGTCCAGGCGACGCTGCGAGATCGGAGCAAAAACAAGGAAATGAGATCGACGAAGCAAAAACAAGGCTTACCGGATGAGAGAGATGGGTGGAAAAATTAGGTCGCGCAGCCGCCGCAGGAAAGGAGAAAAATTAGGGCAAGGAGAAAAGAACAGACCGGGTGGAGTTAATATAAGGGTTTTTCCAACGAATTTCCAACAACATAATTATTTGTTGGATATTTCCAACAACCCACAAATTTGTTGGGAATTTCCAATGAATCTACAGATTCGTTGGAAATTTCCAACAAATTTAATTCGTTAGAAAATTAATAATTTCATAAAATCATGGTTAACCGACCTAAAGACCTTGGAATTGGATGAAACTAGTTCCTATGTGCTCCTCTATTTATACTGATTTTATATATGTTCTCAAATATTTATTTTCCTTCATATATTTTTTTCTTTATTTTTTCAATTCATGCTCAAATTCAAATTCATCCAATTGACCAAGATGTTAAAAATTTATCTTATGTCAAAAAAAAATATTTGAGCTCATCTATAGAATCAAGAGACCAAGAGGAGTACATAGAAACTTGTTTCATCCGATTCCGAGGTCTCTAGGTCGGTCAAACGGATTTTTAAGTCATTGCATACTTTGCAACGAATCTGGAATTCGTTGGAAATTTCCAACGAATTCCAGATTCGTTGCAAACTCTACATTTCCCTAAAATCATGGTTGACCGGCCTAGAGACCTTGGAATTGGATGAAACTAGTTCATATGTGCTCCTCTATTTATCCTGATTTTATATATATTCTCAAATATATTTTTTTCCCCTCATATATTTTTTTTCTTTATTTTTTCAATTCCCATTGTGTTAGGAAAATTAAATTCAAGTTTAAAAATTCACATATCAAAATAAATTAGCTCCAAATTTATTTTTAATTCATGGATATAATTGGGAGAACCTTACGGACGCAAACAAACTGATTTCGCCTCGTTCTGAGCACTCGAACATTATTTTGTAAATCTAACAAGTTCAACTACACTTAAATTTATTTAAACTCTAACACTTTCATACTCAAATTCAAATTCATCCAATTGACCTAGATGTTAAAAATTCATCTTATGTCAAAAAAAATATTTGAGCTCATCTATAGAATCAGGAGACCAAGAGGAGCACATAGGAACTGGTTTCATCCAGTTCCGAGGTCTCTAGGTCGGTCAAATGAGTTTTTAAGACATTACATACTTTGCAACGAATCTGGAATTCATTGGAAATTTCCAACGAACTGGCAGATTCGTTGGAAATGTTTCCAACGAATCTTCCAATTCGTTGGAAATGTTTCCAACGAATCTGCCAATTCGTTACGAATTCCAGGTTCGTTGCAAACTCTACATTTCCCTAAAATCACGGTTGACCGACCTAGAGACCTCGGAATTGGATGAAACCAGTTCCTATGTGCTCCTCTATTTATCCTGATTTTATATATGTTCTCAAATATTTTTTTCCCTCATATATTTTTTTCTTTATTTTTTCAATTCCCATTGTGTTAGGAAAATTAAATTCAAGTTTAAAAATTCACATATCAAAATAAATTAGCTCCAAAATTATTTTTAATTCATGGATATAATCACGAGAACGTTACGAATGCAAACAAATAGATTTCGCATCGTTCTGAGCACTCAAACATTATTTTGTAAATCTAACAAGTTCAACTACACTTAAATTTGATTTAAAACTCTAACACTTTCATGCTCAAATTCAAATTCATCAAATTGACCTAGATGTTAAAAATTCATCTTATGTCAAAAATAATATTTGAGCTCATCTATAGAATCAGGAGACCAAGAGGAGCATATAGGAACTGGTTTCATCCAATTCGGAGGTCTCTAGGTCGGTTAAACAGGTTTTTAAGACATTGCATACTTTGCAATGAATCTGGAATTCGTTGGAAATTTCCAACGAACTGGTAGATTCGTTGGAAATGGTTCCAACGAATTCCAGATTCGTTGCAAACTCTACATTTCCCTAAAATCACGGTTGACCGACCTAGAGACCTCGAAATTGGATGAAACCAGTTCCTATGTGCTCCTCTATTTATTCTGATTTTATATATGTTCTCAAATATTTTTTTTCCCTCATATATTTTTTCTTTATTTTTTCAATTCCCATTGTGTTAGGAAAATTAAATTCAGGTTTAAAAATTCACATATCAAAATTAATTAGCTCCAAAATTATTTGTAATTCATGGATATAATCACGAGAACCATACGAATGCAAACAAACTAATTTCGCCTCGTTCTGAGCACTCGAACATTATTTTGTAAATCTAAAAAGTTCCACTACACTTAAATTTGATTTAAAACTCTAACACTTTCATGCTCAAATTCAAATTCATCCAATTGACCTAGATGTTACAAATTCATCTTATGTCAAAAAAAATATTTGAGCTCATCTATAGAATCAGGAGACCAATAGGAGCACATAGGAACTGGTTTCATTCAATTCGGAGGTCACTAGGTCGGTCAAACGGGTTTTTAAGACATTGCATACTTTGCAACGAATCTGGAATTCGTTGAAAATTTCCAACGAACTGGTAGATTCATTGGAAATGGTTCCAACGAATCTGCCAATTCGTTGAAAATTTCCAACGAATCTGCCAATTCGTTGAAAATTTCCAACGAATTCCAGATTCGTTGCAAACTCTACATTTCCCTAAAATCACGGTTGATCGACCTAGAGATCTCGGAATTGGATGAAACCAGTTCCTATGTGCTCCTCTATTTATCCTGATTTTATATATGTTCTCAAAAATTTTTTTTCCCTCATATATTTTTTTCTTTATTTTTTCAATTCCCATTGTGTTAGAAAAATTAAATTCAGGTTTAAAAATTCACATATCAAAATTTATAAGCTCCAAAATTATTTTTAATTCATGGATATAATCGCGAGAACCATACGAACGTAAACAAACAGATTTCGCCTCATTCTGAGCACTCGAACATTATTTTGTAAATCTAACAAGTTCAACTACACTTAAATTTGATTTAAAACTCTAACACTTTCATGCTCAAATTCAAATTCATCCAATTGACCTAGATGTTAAAAATTCATCTTATGTCAAAAATAATATTTGAGCTCATCTATAGAATCAGGAGACCAAGAGGAGCACATAGGAACTGGTTTCATCCAATTCGGATGTCTCTAGGTCTGTCAAACGGGTTTTTAAGACATTGCATACTTTGCAACGAATCTGGAATTCGTTGGAAATTTCCAACGAACTGGTAGATTCGTTGGAAATGGTTCCAACGAATTCCAGATTCGTTGCAAACTCTACATTTCCCTAAAATCACGGTTGACCGATCTAGAGATCTAGAGATCTCGAAATTGGATGAAACCAGTTCCTATGTGCTCCTCTATTTATCCTGATTTTATATATGTTCTCAAATATTTTTTTTCCCTCATATATTTTTTTCTTTATTTTTTCAATTCCCATTGTGTTAGGAAAATTAAATTCAGGTTTAAAAATTCACATATCAAAATTAATTAGCTCCAAAATTATTTTTAATTCATGGATATAATCGCGAGAACCATACGAATGCAAACAAACTAATTTTGCCTCGTTCTGAGCACTCGAACATTATTTTGTAAATCTAACAAGTTCAACTACACTTAAATTTGATTTAAAACTCTAACACTTTCATGCTCAAATTCAAATTCATCCAATTGACCTAGATGTTACAAATTCAGCTTATGTCAAAAAAAAATATTTGAGCTCATCTATAGAATCAGGAGACCAATAGGAGCACATAGGAACTAGTTTCATTCAATTCGGAGGTTTCTAGGTCGGTCAAACGGGTTTTTAAGACATTGCATACTTTGCAACGAATCTGGAATTTGTTGAAAATTTCCAACGAACTGGCAGATTCGTTTGAAATGGTTCCAACGAATCTGCCAATTCGTTGGAAATTTCCAACGAATTCCAGATTCGTTGCAAACTCTACATTTCTCTAAAATCACGGTTGATCGACCTAGAGACCTCGGAATTGGATGAAACCAGTTCCTATGTGCTCCTCTATTTATCCTGATTTTATATATGTTCTTAAATATTTTTTTTCCCTCATATATTTTTTTCTTTATTTTTTCAATTCCCATTGTGTTAGGAAAATTAAATTCAGGTTTAAAAATTCACATATCAAAATTAATTAGCCCCAAAATTATTTTTAATTCATGGATATAATCGCGAGAACCATACGAACGCAAACAAACTGATTTCGCCTTGTTCTGAGCACTCGAACATTATTTTGTAAATCTAACAAGTTCAACTACACTTAAATTTGATTTAAAACTCTAACACTTTCATGCTCAAATTCAAATTCATCCAATTGACCTAGATGTTAAAAACTCATCTTATGTCAAAAAAAAATATTTGAGCTCATCTATAGAATCAGGAGACCAAGAGGAGCACATAGGAACTGGTTTCATCCAATTCGGATGTCTCTAGGTCAGTCAAACGGGTTTTTAAGACATTGCATACTTTGCAACGAATATTGAATTCGTTGGAAATTTCCAACGAACTGGTAGATTCGTTGGAAATGGTTCCAATGAATTCCAGATTCGTTGTAAACTCTACATTTCCCTAAAATCACGGTTGACCAAGCTAGAGACCTCGAAATTGGATGAAACCAATTCCTATGTGCTCCTCTATTTATCCTGATTTTATATATGTTCTCAAATATATTTTTTCCCTCATATATTTTTTTTATTTATTTTTTCAATTCCCATTGTATTAGGAAAATTAAATTCAAGTTTAAAAATTCACATATCAAAATTAATTAGCTCCAAAATTATTTTTAATTCATGGATATAATCGCGAGAACCATACGAACGCAAACAAACTGATTTCGCCTCGTTCTGAGCAATCGAACATTATTTTGTAAATCTAACAAGTTCAACTACACTTAAATTTGATTTAAAACTCTAACACTTTCATGCTCAAATTCAAATTCATCCAATTGACCTAGATGTTAAAAATTCATCTTATGTCAGAAAAAATATTTGAGCTCATCTATAGAATCAGGAGACCAAGAGGAGCACATAGGAACTGGTTTCATCCAATTCGGAGGTCTCTAGGCCGGTCAAACGGGTTTTTAAGACATTGCATAATTTGCAACGAATCTGGAATTCGTTCGAAATTTCCAATGAACTGGCAGATTCGTTGGAAATGTTTCCAACGAATCTGCCAATTCGTTCGAAATTTCCAACGAATTCCAGATTCGTTGTAAACTCTACATTTACCTAAAATCACGGTTGACCGACCTAGAGACCTCGGAATTAGATGAAACCAGTTCCTATGTGCTCCTCTATTTATCCTGATTTTATATATGTTCTCAAATATTTTTTTCCCTCATATATTTTTTTTCTTTATTTTTTCAATTCCCATTGTGTTAGGAAAATTAAATTCAGGTTTAAAAATTCATATATCAAAATAAATTAGCTCCAAAATTATTTTTAATTCATGGATATAATCGCGAGAACCTTACGAACGCAAATAAACTGATTTCGTCTCGTTCTGAGCACTCGAACATTATTTTGTAAATCTAACAAGTTCAACTACACTTAAATTTGATTTAAAACTCTAATACTTTCATGCTCAAATTCAAATTCATCCAATTGACCTAGATGTTAAAAATTCATCTTATGTCAAAAAAAATATTTGAGCTCATCTATAGAATCAAGAGACCAAGAGGAGCACATAGGAACTGGTTTCATCCAATTCGGAGGTCTCTAGGTCAGCCAAATGGGTTTTTAAGACATTGTATACTTTGCAACGAATCTGGAATCCGTTGGAAATTTCCAACGAACTGGCAGATTCGTTGGAAATGTTTCCAACGAATCTGCCAATTCGTTGGAAATTTCCAACAAATTCCAGATTCGTTGCAAACTCTACATTTCCCTAAAATCACGGTTGACTGACCTAGATACCTCGGAATTGGATGAAACCAGTTCCTATGTGCTCCTCTATTTATCCTGATTTTATATATGTTCTCAAATATTTTTTCCCTCATATATTTTTTTCTTTATTTTTTCAATTCCTATTGTGTTAGAAAAATTAATTTCAAGTTTAAAAATTCACATATCAAAATAAATTAGCTCCAAATTTATTTTTAATTCATGGATATAATCGCGAGAACCTTACGAATGCAAACAAATTTTGCCTCGTTCTGAGTACTCGAACATTATTTTATAAATCTAACAAGTTCAACTACACTTAAATATGATTTAATACTCTAACACTTTCATGCTCAAAATCAAATTCATCAAACTGACCTAGATGTTAAAAATTCATCTTATGTCACAAAAAATATTTGAGCTCATCTATAGAATCAGGAGACCAAGAGGAGCACATAGGAACTTGTTTCTTCTGATTCCGAGGTCTCTAAGTCGGTCAAACGGGTTTTTATGACATTGCATACTTTGCAACGAATCTGGAATTTGTTGGAAATTTCCAACGAAATGGCAGATTCGTTGGAAATGTTTCCAACGAAATTCCAACAAATAATAGTTTCTTTGCAATTTTTGCCACGAAAATACTATTCGTTGCAAAATTTGCAATGAAGAAATTATTCATTGCAAAATTTGCAATGAAAATATTATTCGTTGCAAAATTTGCAATGAAAATATTATTCGTTGCAAAATTTGCAACAAATATTTTTTTTTGTCGCTAACTTGCAACAATATTAGCGACAAAATATCTTTTGTTGCTAATTTGCAACGAATTTATTTTGTTACTAAATTTGTTGCTAATTTGGAACAGTTTATTATTTTGTTGCAAATTTTGTTGGAAAGTTTAGAACAAAATTTAAATTCGTTGCAAACATTCGTCCCTAATAGACTGTTTTTTTTGTAGTGTCCTTTTCCAAGCCTGAGTGGGCTTGGTTTTCTTTGATAGAATGTCGACTTCCAACAAACATTGGAAGGAGTACTTCTTTTTTGTGCATTTTCCCGAGCAGCTGGACTTTCCCACCTCCTATAGCTCGATGTGGCAACTCAGCCTCTGCTAAAGAAGTGCAAGAGCCGATCGGACTACCTCAACACCACTTCAATGTTGGCCGGTCAGAAATACGACATCCACAAGCTGCTGCTGGAGGGTGTCCTATATATCTTCGGCTTGAGTCTGATCCGCACCTAGCTTCCGTTCAGCCTAGGTATGCGATCACTTTACTCTTTTCTTTGATTCTAACTATTTTTTCTTCCTTTCGTGCAGCCGAAGTCATGTTGTGCGCGCGTCTAGCCGACAAGGCGAAGCTCACAGATGGCGCGATCAACGCGGACGCTGTCAAAGAACTGGGGAGTCGCGGCCTGCCGCCGATCGGCTCGTAAGAGGATCCGCAAGACGAGAGCGAGGCGACTCCCATTTTGGTCAGTGGCGGGGCGACTAATGGCTCACAACCTTCTGAACGGCAGCTGGTTGTTGAAGTTGAGGGGGCTTCAGGCTCAGCCTACTCAGCCGAGCCATTGATCAAGCGCAAGAAGAGTCGGGCGGAGCCTTCATCGCGCTCCGCCACTTCCGGGGTGCGGTCCTCCGAACGGGTGGAGACATCAACCCCTGCTCCTGTCCAAGAGTCTGCTGCCCCTGAGTCGTCGAATCGGACGCCCTCCCTATCCGGTCTGTCTCAGGGGACGGTCTACGCGCCGCCGGTGGCCTTCTTGCCACAAAAATCGAAGACCAAGAAGTCGAGCATCCGGCCGACTTCTTCATCACGGTCGTCCGGGCGTGCCACTTCTGTATAGTCAGCCCCGAGTGGCCAACGCCACATTGCAGGGATTCTACATCTTCCAACCAAGGAGTGGCGTGAATCCAGCGTCGAGTCCCGAGCTCCGGAGCACCAGATCAACATCCAAGGGTCGTTCGCCAAAATATGGGAAGATGTCCGGGGTCGTGCGGCGGTGATGTCTCCGGGGGCACTCGCGGACATCCACACCCAGATAACTACTGGGGTGAGTTTTGCATTAGCATAGTTTACTTCGAATCAACGCTTATACTTGCTTTGTTGTTTGCAGTACTGGGTGGAGAGCCTGGTCATATGCCAAAGTCTCACATTTTTAGAGGAGTAAGTAAAGAAAATGAAGGCACCGAGCGGTCAATCCTCCGCTGCTCAAGAACAAACAAACGCCGAGATGGCCAAACTTCGAGCTGATCTTGTGAAGAGCAACAAACTGCTCGAGGCTGAATAGGAGAGGAGTTCAGGGCAAACCACTCTTTTGGCTCGGCTTAATAAACAGGTCACCACCTTCGACGATAAAATTGAGTCGGCCAACGTAAGAAAGAATTAGGCCATCGAAGACCTCGAGCTGAAAAATAAGGAGGCTCAGGCCCTCGCCCAAAAACTCAAGGAAGTTGAGGACTTCCTGGTCGCCAAGTGGAACAGCCGATCGCCCGAAGAAACGACCCTTCGTGGCCAACTCGTGTCACGCCCTAAAGGAGTCTCTGCCAGACAAAAATTCGACAACATCTCCCCTGTACCGGTAACAATATGAAGCAATAAATACATATACACAACATATAACATATTCAACAGCCAACACGGCTGGATATAAACACAACCATGCAGTTTATATAATACAGCCTACTCGGCTAAAACAAAACAACAACACCCACGCAGTTTAAAATGCTAACAGTCCACACGGTGTTAGTTAGAGCCCTAGAGCCAATCATTTGATGATTGTATTATGGACTTGTTGTATCATATTCTTATATAAATAAAGATATTTATTTTTTGTTATTATACTTACTTGTATTGGTACCAAATAAACTAAGTATAATAGCGTCCTTAAGTAGAAGGTTCTTATCTATATCAATCGGTTAATTGAACCGATAGTGAGATAATATAGGGAACACTACTCTTAATCATTCCTACTCGAGTATTAACATTCAGGGACAATGTTAATGCAATAAGACTAGCATGTAGGTCAACTTGATGACTTGATCTCATAAGTCATGGATATAGAGATATCAAGTTGACACATGTGTATGCATTGGAGAATGTATACTGAATGACCCGCCATGAGAAAGTATCATGGATCGTTATATAAGTGTCATATACTTTCTCATGTGGCTATTAGTATGACTACTAGTTCTTGGACCTGAAGTCACCATGGATCCCTACATAAGGAGTTATGTACTTTGGTTTCGTCAAACGTCACCCGTAACTGGGTGAACTATAAAGCCGATTACTGGGTGTGTAACGAATTATGCAGAGGGATGTGAGTGATGCAGATGGGATCTATCCCTCCTATATGACGGGAGCGACATCGATATTCTTGATAGAGTGAGACCACGAAGTGCATGGTCATGCCCAAATAAGTCAATATGAGATATTGAGCTCATTTGATTTAGTGAGTCTACTTGGAGATCAAGATTTAGATTGGTCAGAGGATGACACGGTCTATGCCTCACATTGATCAATCTAGATGTCTAGGATAGAAGGGCACATGTCATATATTGTGAGGAGTCACAATTAGTAGTCACAAGGTGATGTTGGATCTCAATATTCTTGTAACTTGGGTAGTAATGATGTGTTGCTAGATAATGCTCATTACTTATGCTCTTAAATAGGTTTAGGGGCATTGCCAACGTTACAAGAACCTATAAGGTCACACACTAAAGACAATTAGATGGAGATTAGGTTCATATGATGAACCAAGAGGATTAGATTCATGTGATGAATCAAATTGGATTAAGAGTAATCCTAATTGGGCTAATTGAGTTGGACTCAAGTTGATTCATGTGTTCAATGAGTCTAATTTAGATTATGACTCATTGAATCAATTTAATTAAATGAATTAGGTTTATTATATTAAATTGGCTTGAATTAAATGGTTGGATTAGATCAACCATGAGAGAGATTAAGTCAAGTTTGACTTGACTTGAGAGGAAGATGAAGAGTCAAGTTTGACTTGACTTTATGCCACCTCATTGGTGAGTTGGCATTGAGTGGGCCAATGATGATGCTCCACATCATCATGGTTTCTTAAGTGGGATGCCACCTCATGAGAGTTACCAAGAGTTGTGACTCTTGGCATTCCATGGAGGTTACAACTCCTCTTAAGTGTGGTCGGCCACTTTATTGGTTTAGAGGGAGTTTCATTTGTGTGAGTAACTCTCATCTTCTTCCTCCTAGAGCTCTCTCTTCTTGCTCTCCCTCTCCTCATCTTGCCGAACCCTACTAAGGTGCTAGCACACTTTAGTTTGGTGATCTCCTTCTTGTGTTCGTGTGGATATTTCTAGAGGGTTGTCTACTTTGACAATCTTGAAATCCGGCAAACCGTTGGACTAGCGGGATAGCGAAGGGCATCGCATCGAGGGTAACACTCTTATCTAGTGTAGATCTAGACTTTAGAAACTCGTACTCGTATTTTGTTTTATTTTTATTTCGCACGGATCCGGTGGCGGGGGTTTCGGGGTTTCCGCGACGCGAAAAAATGGTTTTCGCGGCCCGAAAGACCCAACACACTGTTGCACTGAAAGCACAGCCGAATAATGGAAAGAAAGCCCACAAATGCAAAGTCCACAAAACATCATAGATACAAAGTCCACAAGAAAAGTATCAAAACATAGTTAGTTCTCACAACACCAAATCCAACGAGTGTGAAATGCAAGTGAAGAGAAACAAAGCCAAAAAGAAGACTATCCTCAAGTGTGACATGGGGCTGACAGTCGGGACTCTCCAAGCAACTTCTCAATCATCTACCTGTTACCTGGCGAAAGAAAATCAGTTTGCGAGATGGTGAGTATTGGAACTCAGCGGGTAAAGGTAAGATAGTGCATGAACAAAATAAACAAATAGAGAATGTCAAAAGGAATACAGTCTTATAAGGGAAGTAGCAGATACTAAAATAAAATCATAATAAATACTCATACCTCAAACCATATCCTAGGCTAATAATAGAAGGTTAGAAATAGTACTAATCTACTACAGTACTGCTCATAGCTACAGAGGTAACATGTAAGGTATATAAACATTTCCAATGAATAAACCAATGTTTAAACACCTACAATGAGAGCATATCTCAACATAAGGAAGTATATCAGCATAAGTGAATAACAGCAGTAAGTAATAACGGTATATGTAAATAGCAGCAGCCAAAGAAAGTATAATAACAGCGTATGCATGGATGATCACTCCCACCCACCTCTCTGCACCATGACCCCTGTATGGTCGAGAGGTCGGGTCAGTAACAGACTGTACATCACTCCAGCTACCACTCTCTCGAGTGATCGAGGAGGCAGTTGTATAGTAGCTAAATAGCTACATTTGTGACAGGGGTCTCTGCTGCTTGCAACTCCAGCTATCATTAGCTATGAGTGACCGAGTGGAAGCACGACAGGACAAGCGACATCAACTCCAACTACCACTCTCTTGAGTGGGCGAGGATGCGGCCCTGGTCAACGACTCTCTTGACCGCAAGGGAGAATTTGTCTTTGACATGCATGTCATGATATGATGTGCCAAATGCAACAGTCATCATACAAATATAAGCAGAAATTAGATATGCTATAAGAAGCCAGCATGCTCAATATTGTACATAAATAAACAACAGTCAAAGCATACAACCATGGTATCTAGTATATGCTACCTATCATGAACAACAACGAGAGACTGTATAGATATAGAAATGAGTTTCTCAAAAATCGCGTGGAACTATCAAGCGCAGGAAAATAAGAGTGGAGTCAAGGTAAAAATAATTTCTATCCAAAGATAGCTCATGCACCAAGTTCAAAGAACTATAGAATCAAGGTAAGAAGTATCCGCCTCTAAATGTAGTATGTCCAAACCGTCTTCAAGTCCGTGAGATCGCCTCGAGCTCAAATCCTATAAATATAGGATACAAATCTAGTCTAAGTACAAGAGTAAACCTATTACCAATTCAGTTAACTATTAAATTAATTAAACTAACTTAGTTAACACTTAGCTGATATCTAATCATTTATCCACGTAAGGGAGTTCATTAATCATTAGCCAATTAAGTCAATTAATTAATTACTCTCTTAATTAATTAACTAAATAGATTAATCCTAACAAGTTAACCCATTAACTCATATTTAAATCAATTACTTAAATTAATCAACTATTTAATTAGTCAAACTTATCAATCGATCAGACCATGTGTTCATTAACCAAATATCTATATCATCAACAATTGATTAATAAACTTGTTAATTAACTAATGAATCACTAGCCTAACGAGATCAGTGTAATCAATTTATCACTGGTACTTTATCAGTTTAATCATCCAATTAACTAATATATCAATTAACCTATTACTTATTAAAATCTAATAACACAACTAATCAAACTACCTTTGATTAACAAAACTTATGTATACCTTTTTCCTTCTCGACGGCGACTCACCGCTGTCAGCGGTGGCATGGGGTTGGGTTGCTATGGATGGTCGACGGTGACTGCGCCAATAGCGTGCACTGTTATAGCAACAGTCGTTGCTCTTGGCACAATCGTGGGACGCACAACTTCTCTCGGCTCTTGGCGGCAATAAGCACTGAAGGAGGAGGTTTGAGGCATTGGCGGTCAGACGCTTGCTACGACACCAGCGACAGCGTCACAAGGGTGTGTGCAGACTTCGGAATGGTGTCCGTTCCGATGGACCATATCGCCACGACGGAGCTCGGGTGCGGAGAGGTCAGCCAGTGGTTGTATCGACGATGGAAACCATGGCGACTGACACGCATCATCGTCAAGAGGGATTGCTGGGTTCGCAACGGTGGGGTCAAGCCGGCCGGCAGCAGAGGTAGGATGCGATCGGACGAGGCTTCCAGCAGTCGGTGTGCAGCGTCACAAGCAGACGCAGCAACTGCTCGGGCTCCGCAGTCGCCCGGACGAGGCCGCGCGGAGGCGGCGGTCGTGCGACGTGCGGCGGCTACACAATGTAGTCGTGGAGAGGAGGAGGAGAAGGAGGGAGGTCGGCGGGTGAATGGGGAACTAGGGCACGGGGAGAATAGAAAAGAGAGGAATTATAAACTTAGGTATTTTTATTAAGCCCTAGATTAATTTCTCAATCAACTCCTATCTCCGGGTATTCCAAACAGATTTTTCTCGGGCCTATGAACGCATCCCCTCTAAATACGTCATACGAGCTCCGATTAAATTTCAAAAAATTTCTAAAAATTCCAATAAGATTATTTCCTCAAATACCCTTATTATTTAATTATTAATTGTTCAGTATTTTATAACTCGCCTCCAAGGATACTGCGCTGGCCACCACCAAGGATGAGCTAGAGGCCTCCCGAGTGACTTTGAAGACTTACCAAGAAGTCGAGCCTAACCGTTTCGAGACTATAAGAAGAATTACCTTCGCTCGGATGTTTTTAATGAGAAGGTCGTTGATCAGGCTCTACGCCTCTTCGATCTGGCCATTGATGGGACAATCGATCAGCTCCACGAGGGAGGCCACCTACCGACAACTTTGACCAGTAACGTCATCAGTCGGGATAAACTCACTACAGCACTGTCGGATGACATTTTGGACTACCTTGAGTGAGGCCAAGAGTCCCTGTAAAATGTCCAAAACTTTTGAAGTCTTAATGAATGCTCGTCCATTCGGACGAGTTTTATCTCCTTGAATGTTTTTTTTACTCCCCTCTTCTTTAAGCATTGCACGAACTCATGACACGTGACTCCGATCGTTCGTAATCAGTCTATCCAGCCGACCGATCCCTTTTGTATTCAGGGCCTTCATGATTTTGCGAACCTTCGATCGGTCCTGGAGTATTTCGAAGAGTAGCGTCGAACGGTCACTATATTTTGAAGACTTAAGCTTTTGAGTAGCCGACGCTTGTCCTCTCATGCACTAAGCCAGGGGTTTGAGGTCACCGCTCGACAATTGCTGTGATCTCGGGTTTAAGGTCGCCGCTCGATCGTTGATGGGGACTAGAGTTTAAGGTCGTCACTCGATTGTTGACAAAGACAAGCATTTAAGGTCGCCGCTCGACTGCTGATGATTGTTAGGACCAAAAGTAGCTAGAGGGGGGGTGAATAGCTCGTCGCGTTCGCTCGTTGCTCGGCGTTGCTTGTTTCTTCAAAGATGTGCAGCGGAAAATACAGAAACAAACACACAACGCTAACACGGTTGGTTTACTTGGTATCCACCTCACAAGAGGTGACTAGTCCAAGGATCCACACCACGCACGCACCCTCCACTAAATAAAACTCTCCTTTATGGTAACTACCAAGGGCGGAGAAGCCCTACAAGACTCAATACAAGAAGAGAGGGAAAGGATACAAGAAATACAAGCTTACAAGCTTACAATGAGTATAAACCCTAACCCTAGCTTCTCTTCTTGCCTTTGATCCGCCTCTTGACTTGGAAAGCTTCCAAGATCCTTCAAGAACTGGCGATCTGATCTTTGAGAGCGCTGTGGAGGAGCTGGCGAGTAATCTGGAGTGAATCGGAGAAGCGATGCCGCAGCCATCACACGCCTGCAGCTATAAACGACGCCAACGGTCGGATCCCGATCGATTCGAATGTTCCCAATCGATCGGGGAGGCTTTGGATCGATCCACGGATCGATCCAGAGCGCCTCTGTGCTCTGGATCGATCCACGGATCGATCCGGCGCTTATCGCGCGAAAGCCCCCAATCGATCCATCGATGGATCGATCCACGGATCGATCCGGAGGCTCTGTCGTTGGGACAGGTCCGGATCGATCCAGCGATCGATCCAGAGCCTGGATCGATCCACTGATCGATCCAGCACTTGATTTTTGTCCAAAACCAAGTCCCAAACCTCCCAAACCAACATCCGGTCAACCTTGACCTGTTGGTATGTCATGCCTAGCATCTAGTCACTCCCTTGACCTGCTAGGACTCCCTTACCAAGTGTCCGGTCAATCCTTTGACCCACTTGGACTTTTCTCTGTGCCAAGTATCCGGTCAATCCCTTTGACCTACTTGGACTTTTCTTTCATGCCAAGTATCCAGTCAATCCTTTGACCTACTTGGACTTCCCAGCACCAGATGTCCGATCATCCTTGATCCATCTGGATTTTCCCTTGCCCGGCTCACTCAGGACTTTCACCTAGCTTCACTCACTAGGGTTTTCCATCCGCCTAGCTTCACTCACTAGGACTTTCACCGCTTCACTCACCAGATTTCCATCGCCTAGCTTCACTCACTGAATTTCCATCCCTAGCTTCACTCACTAGGACTTCCCTGGCACGTCACCAGGACTTTTCTTCCGCCTAGCTTCACTCACTAGGTCTTTCATTTGCCTAACATCCCGTTAGGACTTCCCGATCAAGTATCCAATCAACCTTGACCTACTTGACTCTTCTTCAATCAATATCTTATTGTCAAACATCTAAACCCAAACCAAGACTCAGCTTGATTACCCAGGTCAACCTTGACCTGAGGGATATTGCACCAACAATCTCCCCCTTTTTGATGTTTGACAATACCACAATAACACTTACAATCCCATATGTAAGTTAGGCTAATCCCATAGCCTCCTTCTTCATGCCACTAGGTAATGAAAGCATAAATTAAGCTCTTCATTCTCCCCTAAGAGGGCAAACTCCCTCTAGGTAATGAAAGCCTAACTTACTCCCTTTCATGAGTCCTTTCATTCTCCCCTTATGACCTTCCCATAGGTAATGAAAGCCTAAACTTAACCATACATTCTCCCCCTATTGGCACACATCAACCCATCGTTGGACACACATCAACCTATGCTCCAATTCTGGGCACACTTCAACAAATCCATTTGTTGAAGACTCTCCCCCTGAAGAGTTGCTCATCGTGATCACAACTTCACTCATTGTGATCACCCGATAATGAGATCCCATACCCGTCATTATCACCTTAACTTCTCCCTCAATGTTGACAAATACCCAACCTTGAGCATTTTCAACCACTTGAGTGTCCACTTGAAATAATGAGGATATCCACTCCCCATTTCTCCCCATTTCAAGTTTAAATGCTCAACCTTGAGCAAGTTCACAACAGAAGGTTAACCACCTTCCAAGGTTCATGAAAAATAATTTTCATGTCTTTAAAGAGTCCCTCCCCCTAAAGACATGGTGGTAACTTCTGTCATTGCACCAACAATGACTTGGAATCCCTAAAACATTAGGAAACCCAAATTTAGAAGTTTTGAGGTTCAAATATTCAAAATTTGAAACAACCTCAACCTAAACTTCTACTTAGTCTTCGTTAACCAATCCATCCTTGTTTTCAACATGAAAACACCCTTTGTATGTATACAAATGTATTTAAGGGGTTTGGAATGGTTACCTAGACTCAAAGAGGTTCAAAGATGCTGAAATCAAGCCTTCCCAGCCAAAATCAGCAACTTGGATCGATTGGAGTTGGGTTCCAATCGATTGAACCTTTCTGAATCGATCCACTGATCGATTCAGACTACCTGGATCGATCGGCTGATCGATCCAGCGAGCTTCTGCTCGCGGGAATTGCCGTTTGAATCGATCCATGGATTGATTCAGTAACTCCAATCGATCCATGGATCGATCGGAGCTCTGATAGTTGCTGAAATTCCATTTCAGTCAACTTCAGAAACCCCTAGAAAATTCTACAAAAATCCAAAAATTATGAAATTTCGTGTAGACATTATTTAGGGCATACTTAATCATGGAAAAATAGTTTTCTATGAAAATACATCATATTTTCAAAGATTGACACAAACTTGAAAACTTACAAAAACTTTAGTGTTTTTCTTCAAGTTTGTGTCTAACTATTCAATGGTGATTACTATCAAAAGATAGCCTTCACCAAGGTTTTCCAAAAACATTTTAAAAACATTTTCAAAACCAATATCACATCATGTTCCTTGGGCTTAATGCACATGACTTGTACATTAGCTTTCCCAATGATGGGAAAACACATAACTATATGTTTTGATGAACCTAAAACTCAAAAGAATGCACTAAATCAACATCTTGAGTTTTGTTCATCATCCTAACATCTCACTTGTATATAATATGCACTAAAACACATAAAAGTCACCTTATAGTCTTTGTGAGATGTAGATTTTGGTTTTTGCCCTAATCTAGGGATCATGCATATTTATCTAGGCATTTTAGAAATATTAGACATCCACCTAGGATGTCACTTGTCAATAAGTGTCGTTAAATGCCATTTGTCCTTAATTACAAGGAATTAAACTTAATGCATGATTATGTTATGACATACATCAAAATAAAATAACTTTCAAAAGAAAATATCCTATTACTACATGATGTATGAATGTCATGACATGGTATTTTTGGATTTTTCATAATAAAACATGAATGCAAAACTAGACATGATGTCATGGCATATTATGGGCAAACAATCATGGCAAGATTTAGCATAAATAAAATATACCTAGATTAACTATCTAAGTATCCTTAAAGTCTTAGCTAAACTTACACCTTAAACCTAGATTGCCCTAAAGTGCTACAAGAGAATGCCAAAACCTAAATTGGCATTTCTAATTTCCTTGATTTAATGTATGCCAATTGAAAATAAACATGTCCTCAAAAGTTGGCATATTCCATGTTTCCTCAAGAGTAGCACTTTTAAATTTAAGGCCCGGTTGCCTTAAATTGCCTAAGAACATACCAAAATCCCAACTTGATAGTTCTTATGGTTTTACCAATTTGTGCCATTTTAAGATAAAAACAATTTTCACCATTTGGCACATTTTACTCTTTCAAGGAGTAATCAATAATTCCATTTCATTTTCAAAGGTTAACTAAAACCTTGAAAATGCTCCTTGAGTGTCAATTTCCTCAAAGTTGGGTTAACTACCCTTCTAATCGGAGTTGACACTCTCTAACCCATCTATGGGGTAGAGAAGATGCTCCTAGGAACCCAACACCTATTGGTGCTCCTTGGATGCTCTAGGTACTCACTAGGGATAACTTCCCTAGATACCTTCCTAGTGACCTTGTTGGGCTTCTTAGAAGCCTTGGTCACATTTTCTAGGTCAACTCTAGGGATAACCTCCTTTGTGACCTTGTTTGTGACTTTCTTAGACTTCTTAGAAGTCTTAGTCACATTTATTGCAAAAATACTCTTAGGGATGACTTCCCTAGTATTTTTGGCTTGACCACTAGACCTAGGGTTTGTTCCATAACTATATGGAACTCTATGGTAAGAGGGCACATCCTTCTTAGCCTTTGGTTTGTATCCCAAACCTCTATGGCCATTAGATGACCTTTGTGCTCCTAGACCTAGGTTATGCTCATTTTGCCCTAATAGGATATTTTCCATCCTTTTTAGGGTCTTTTCCATTTTATCAAGTCTTGACCTCAAGACTTGATTTTCTCTCACTAAGTCCTTAGTATTTGACCCATGAGCATTTTTGTTTCTAGGCTTGTATCTAAAATTCTTAGAGTTTTCGCCTAGATTTTTACCTACAATCCTAGCCTTAGGTGTAGTAGTTTTAGCATGAAAAGCTATATGTTTTTCTTTAACACTATCATGCTTTCTATTTTCATGGTAAATAGCATTAAAATGATATAAATTTGAACTATCATGCTTTTTACCATAATGTAAAGGAGTAGGCTCAATAAATGTTACCTTCTTCTTTACCTTAGAGGCTCCCCCTTGACTAGAGCTTCCTCCATGAGCCTTGACCATCTTCTTCCCCTTGGGGCATTGACTTCGGTAATGCCCTTTTTGTTGACACAAGAAGCACACAATGTGCTCCTTGCTCTTCTTTGTCCCGGGGGTGGTCTCCTTGGGCTTCTCCTTGCCCTTTTGTGTCACTTGACCCTTTTTCTTGGCCAAGTTGGGACACTTGCTCTTGTAGTGCCCACTTTCCCTACACTCAAAACATATTATATGATTTTTATTTTTAATTGAAACATTTATACCTTCTTGTATAAGGATGGCACTTGCTCCTCCATTTGATATTTCTTGAATTTCGGAGGTGGCACTATCTTCTTCTTCTTCACTTGACCCGGATGTAGAAGCTTCTCCTTCTTCTTGATCCGGCGTCACCAAGAATTGCTCCCCCTCAATCCTAGAGGTGGAGGCTTCATCATTTTGAACATGAAACAAGGAGTATGCTCCCTCCTTGTTCCCTTCGGTGCATTCCCTTGAGGATGAAGCTTCTTGGATTTCCTCTTCTTCGGAGGTTGAGCATCTCTCAACCTCGGAGTCCTCCTCTTGGTCTTGATCCAATGAGTCGCCCTCTTTGGATTCTCCTTGATTTGATATAGTGGAAGGGATCTCATGAATTCTTGCCAATTTGCTCCAAAGCTCCTTGGCATCTTCAAACTCTCCAATTTGTTCCAAGATGTTGCTTGGCAATAAATTGACCAAAAGCTTGGTCACTTTGTCATTGGCCTCACATCTTTGGATTTGGTCTTTGCTCCACTTGCTCCTTTTGAGTACTTTGCCCTTGGAATTTGTGGGAGCTTCAAAACCTTCCATGAGAGCAAACCATTGCTCTATCTCCATCATAAGAAAATTTTCGATTCTTGATTTCCAAGAATCGAAGCTTGTAGATGAATATGGTGGAGCCACCCTTGTGTCAAATCCAAGTCCATCTTGGAATTGCATCTTGAAGTTGAGCTTGATAGAATCTTGAACTTGAAGAATTTGCTCCAACTTCTTCACCCTCTAGCTTTTCTTGTTATACTTGACCCTTCCGGCGATGATTCCGGTGAAGAGCGGCCTTGCTCTGATACCACTTGTTAGGACCAAAAGTAGCTAGAGGGGGGTGAATAGCTCGTCGCGTTCGCTCGTTGCTCGGCGTTGCTTGTTTCTTCAAAGATGTGCAGCGGAAAATACAGAAACAAACACACAACGCTAACACGGTTGGTTTACTTGGTATCCACCTCACAAGAGGTGACTAGTCCAAGGATCCACACCACGCACGCACCCTCCACTAAATAAAACGCTCCTTTATGGTAACTACCAAGGGCGGAGAAGCCCTACAAGACTCAATACAAGAAGAGAGGGAAAGGATACAAGAAATACAAGCTTACAAGCTTACAATGAGTATAAACCCTAACCCTAGCTTCTCTTCTTGCCTTTGATCCGCCTCTTGACTTGGAAAGCTTCCAAGATCCTTCAAGAACTGGCGATCTGATCTTTGAGAGCGCTGTGGAGGAGCTGGCGAGTAATCTGGAGTGAATCGGAGAAGCGATGCCGCAGCCATCACACGCCTGCAGCTATAAACGACGCCAACGGTCGGATCCCGATCGATTCGAATGTTCCCAATCGATCGGGGAGGCTTTGGATCGATCCACGGATCGATCCAGAGCGCCTCTGTGCTCTGGAAACGCGCCTGGATCGATCCACGGATCGATCCAGCGCTTATCGCGCGAAGCAGCCGCGTCCCAATCGATCCACTGATCGATTGGGACCTCTGGATCGATCCACGGATCGATCCAGAGGCTCTCTGTTCGCTGGGACAGGTCTGGATCGATCCAGCACTTGATTTTTGTCCAAAACCAAGTCCCAAACCTCCCAAACCAACATCCGGTCAACCTTGACCTGTTGGTATGTCATGCCTAGCATCTAGTCACTCCCTTGACCTGCTAGGACTCCCTTACCAAGTGTCCGGTCAATCCCTTTGACCCACTTGGACTTTTCTCTGTGCCAAGTATCCGGTCAATCCCTTTGACCTACTTGGACTTTTCTTTCATGCCAAGTATCCAGTCAATCCTTTGACCTACTTGGACTTCCCAGCACCAGATGTCCGATCATCCTTGATCCATCTGGATTTTCCCTTGCCTGGCTTCACTCACCAGGACTTTCACCTAGCTTCACTCACTAGGGTTTTCCATCTGCCTAGCTTCACTCACTAGAACTTTCACCTGGCTTCACTCACCAGGATTTCCATCTGCCTAGCTTCACTCACCAGAATTTCCATCTGCCTAGCTTCACTCATTAGGACTTCCTTCTGCCTGGCTTCACTCACCAGGACTTTTCTTCTGCCTAGCTTCACTCACTAGGTCTTTCATTTTGCCTAATATCCCAGTTAGGACTTCCCAGTCAAGTATCCAGTCAACCTTGACCTACTTGACTCTTCTTCAATCAATATCTTATTGTCAAACATCTAAACCCAAACCAAGACTCAGCTTGGTTACCCAGGTCAACCTTGACCTGAGGGATATTGCACCAACAATGATGACTCGAGTTTAAGGTCGTCGCTCGACCGTTGGTGGAGACAATAGTTTAAGGTCTCCACTCGACCGTTGATGGAGACACGTGTTTAAGGTCGTTGTTTGACCGTTGGTGGAGACACACGTTTAAGGTCGTCGCTCGACCGTTGGTGGAGACTCGATGTAGACCTGGGTTTAAGGTCGTTGCTCGACCGTTAATGGAGGCACGCGTTTAAGGTCGTCGCTCGACCGTTGATGGAGACTCGATGTAGACCTGGGTTTAAAGTCGTTGCTCGACCATTGATGGAGACATGCGTTTAAAGTCGTCACTCGACCATTGATGGAGACACGCGTTTAAGGGGGCCGCTCAACCAATAAGGGAGATGCACTTCAATTAAAGGCCTTCACTTTTTATTTATATTTTTCCTTGCATTTAGGAGGCATTCAAAAAATACAAAAAGTACATACTATTCACTTGCACACCTCTCATCCAGCCCTGTAGAATTGAAGATGATTCGTGTTGCATGGCCTCTTGAGCTGCCTTCCTCTCGGGTTCCCAATTGGTCGTAATTAATATGGTGGCCTCCGTCTGGCCTAGATGGTTCTAAACTTGAGGTTCTTCGTAGACTATCCCCCGAAGCTTTCTGATGACGGCGTTCACCTCCGAGCGCGGATTCTTCCGAATGCTTCTTGCTTCGGTCTTGACCATCTCGACGTACCATCACCGAGCGGCCAACTGATCGCCCTTGACTTCGCTCACCCGGTCGTCTACCGGGAACTTGATTTTTTGGCAGTAGGTAGATACTACCGCCCAGAATTTGTTGAGGGTCGGTCGGCCCAGGATGACATTGTAGGCCGACTGTGCGTCCACTGCTATGAAGTTTGTGGTCCTGGTTCTCCTCAGTGGCTCTTCTCCGAGCGAGACGGCAGTCGGGCCTGTTCGAGCGGCAGTACCTCATTGCCTGTGAAGCCATATAGTGAGGTTGTGATAGGCAGCAACTCATTCTAATCAATTGTAATTGATCGAACGCCTTCTTGAAGATGATGTTCATCGAACTCCCTGTATCAACAAAAGTTTGGTGAATAGTATAATTAGCAATTACCACCCAGATGATCAGCGCGTCATCGTGAGGGATCTCCACTCCCACCAAGTCGCTGGGGTTGAAGCTGATCTCGGGCCCTTAGGCCTTCTCCTTGCTACATCCCACCGCGTGGATCTCTAGCCGTCGAGCGTATGACTTCCTGGCTCTGTTTGAGTCATCGTCGGTCGGCCCTCCGGTGATCATTCCCATTTCTCCTCGGGATGCATTGCTTCAATTTTTTTCTTCTCGAGCGGAGGGCATATTTCACTCGGCAGGGACTCAGGCAGGATCGATGTTATCCCTCCCCTGGTGTCGATCGAACCGCTCAAGCGTTCCTCTTTCGTACTCTCGTCGCCCGATAGACCGTTGCCTTTGTCGTCGATCGGGCATTAGAGATCGGCAGTGGTATCCTCTTGGAGCCGGTCGGCTAACGATTGGCATTATACCACGACAATCTCGCGTGTTTTGAGTTGGCGATTGGTGAAAGGAGCAAAACATGGGCATCCATACCTTCCCTCTTATCGTTTTCGGCCGACCGGAGGTCACATGCTGCACGGCATGTGTCCTAGCCTGTAACACCCCTAGAAAGCCTAGATAAAGTAAGGGCAATGAGAGTACGAATGTAATGAAAAGAATGTGTAGATAGTCTACGTTGAATGTTACGATGGGAAGGATTTAGATGATTATGAAAGAAAATAAAGTTGAGAATATAAATCATCTATGCATGATTTATAATGTATGGAATTAATGTAGACAAAAGGAAGAAATATGAATACATGTATGAAATATTTATGCATAATGCATAATAGGGTAATATATGAATTATTATGTACAAAAGAAAATAAAACGTTAGAAGAGAGATTGAACCTTGAATCTCTTGTAAGGAACATGTATAGGATACCAAAGGGGATAGGAGAATTATTGATAAGGAGAGAAAGGACTAAGTAGTTAAGAATAAGAAAGGATTCTTTTTTACTTAAAAGAAAAGGAAGTAAAAAGAAGTAAAAATATGCATAACCAAGTTTTGATCCTTGGTTCTCTTGTGGATGCATGCATGTGTTAACCAAGTGGGATAGAAGAGGATATTGTAAGAGGAGAGATAGAAAATTTTATTAAAGGAGAGAAAAGAGAGAAATTAAGGGAAAGAAAAGAGAGAACTAAAAGGCATCTCTCTAGAATATTCTTGTCATTTAAGGGGAGAAATGAATAGGGAGGATGAATCAAGTCAAGTTTCCTCCCCTCATCTTAGTATAAATAGGCATGGAGGGGGGACTTCAACTTCATCCTCAACCCACTCATCCTCCTCTCCTCCCTTTGTGCCGAGACCCACTCTCCCCTCTCTTTTCTTCTTGTTGCCGAGCAACACAAGAGGAAGAACACCTTCTTCCTCCTCACTCTCCCCCTCTTTTCTTTCTTGTTGTTGCCGAGCAACACAAGAGGAAGAGAAGCCTCTTCTTCCTCCTCCTCTCCACCAAAAGACCTAGCCACTCCTCTCCTCCATTGGTGCCGAGCAAAGCAAGCAAGGAAGAAAGGTTCACAAGCAAGTTCTCAACTCTAGGAAACTTAAGCGAAGAAAGTAAGCTTCCCCTCACCTGTGGTACAAGGCTTTTATGTGATTTTCGGATTTATAAGGATTAGAAAACCTAGGAAATAATTTAAGAAAATTCGGCTAAAGAAAATGTTTTCAAATCTAGGATGATTTAAACAAGACCTCATTTCATGATAAGATTTTCTATGCTATGTAGAAGGATTCCTTTCCATGATTTTATATTGATATGATGTATGATCAGAGGAGTATCTAACCTTAGGATTTCAACCAAAAATATTTTAAAGAGGTGAGTAAAATTATTGTCTAACCGAACTAGTGCAAAGGTTCCTTCTATGAAATGCTATACATAATGTTATGTAATATGCCATGATATGTGATAGCATAGGAAATGCTAAACATAATGAGGAGAAAATGAAATTATGTTATATGCCATGATATGTGATAGCATAGGAAATGCTATACATAATGTTATGTAATATGCCATGATATGTGATAGCATAGGAAATGCTAAACATAATGAGGAGAAAATGAAATTATGTTATATGCCATGATATGTGATAGCATAGGAAATGCTATACATAATGTTATGTAATATGCCATGATATGTGATAGCATAGGAAATGCTAAACATAATGAGGAGAAAATGAAATTATGTTATATGCCATGATATGTGATAGCATAGGAAATGCTATACATAATGTTATGTAATATGTCATGATACGTGATAGCATAGGAAATGCTAAACATAATGAGTAGAAAATGAAATTATGTTATATATGCCATGATATGTGATAGCATAGGAAATGCTATACATAATGTTATGTAATATGCCATGATATGTGATAGCATAGGAAATGCTAAACATAATGAGGAGAAAATGAAATTATGTTATATGCCATGATATGTGATAGCATAGGAAATGCTATACATAATGTTATGTAATATGCCATGATATGTGATAGCATAGGAAATGCTAAACATAATGAGGAGAAAATGAAATTATGTTATATGCCATGATATGTGATAGCATAGGAAATGCTATACATAATGTTATGTAATATGCCATGATATGTGATAGCATAAGGAAATGCTATATAAAATGAAGAAATGAAATTATGTTATGTAATATGCCATGATATGTGATAGCATAGGAAATGTTATACATAATGAAAAGAAATGCATGAAAGATTGTTAAGGACATGATATGATAGTTATGCATGATAAGTTATTTTTGTATGGGTTTGTACCATGGGTGGGCTCCGTAAACGCCCCGGGGTCGATGGAGTAAGACTCGGGCCTCGTCAGTAATGGGCCTCTGAATGCCCTAGGTCGATGGAGTAAGACTCGGGCCTAGTGTGTATGCATGATAGGGTTCAAGACTTGCTACCTTGGACCTACCTATGAAGCGCGCGCATTATGTATGTGGTACAAACCGGGATCCCCTTAATGATGATATTAATTTCAAGTACTTATAAGTATAAGTTTTCAAATTCATGATGCATTGCCTACATATGTGCTTGAATTATCTGATGATTAGATATTATGTCACGTGATATTATGATATGACTATGAATATGATACCCTTGTATGTCGTATGCTTATGATACCTCGCATGATATTGATATGCAATGATATGAATTCGGTTTTAGTGAGTAGGAAAGGAACTTACTGAGCCATGAGTGCTCATAGCTTACTTTCCTTGTACCGCAGATAAAGAAGCTGGATGAGCTAGAGGAGCAACAGGAGGAGCAGATAGTGATGTGTGTGGTGGTGGCTCGGCAAAGAACGATCCGGACAAATTAATATGATTAGTTATAGAATCAACATATGCACATTTGAACAAATCAGAATATGTGATATTATGCTTAATAAATTAAATTCTTTAAAGTTTTTATTCTTCCACTGTTATAACTAAAGCATGTACGTAAGTAGTATAAGAACGTAGCGCCACCTTTGGTTGGGTAAGAATGGTGGGCGTTACATAGCCTCCTAGTATGGCCGCTCTCCCTTCGCCCTCGGTCCTTTGGGCGGTTGGTGGCTGCTTTCATATCGCCTCTCAGACGCCGGCACGGGCTCGGCCGACATTTCCTTTTTTTCCTTACCGCCTGGGTTTCTTCCACATTTATGTACTCATTGGCTTTCCTGAGCAGGTGATTGAAACCCTTGGACGGCTTCCGGATGAGCAATCGGAAGAAATCTCCCTCGACGATCCCCTAGGTGAAGGCATTCATCATTGTCTTGGATGAGACCGAGGGGATGTCCATGGCTACTTGGTTGAAATGCTGGATGTACGCTTAGAGCGCTTCCTTAGGCCCTTGCTCTAGGGCAAAGAGGCTAACACTTGTCTTCTGGTAGCGTTGGCTGCTGGTGAAATGATGCTGGAACGCGGCTCGGAAATCTTTGAAGGTTCGTATTAAGCCGTCCGGCAGTCTTTGGAGCAGCGCTGCACTAATCCGGAAAGCGTAGTGAGAAAGGCTTTGCACTTCACCCCGTCTATATATTGGTGCAGCGTGGCCTCGTTGTCGAACCGATCTAGATGATCATCTGGACCGGTCGATCCATTGTACGTCCCGATCGCCGGCGGGGTGTAGTGTTTGGGCAGAAGGTCTTGTAAGATCTCCTCTGAGAACTGCCGGTTGATCCGTTTAGGAGACGCGTTGCTTCGGGGTGCCTTGCCTTTGTGTGCATCTCGAACGGGAGCATTATCCAAAGACGATCTCCGCTCTTGATTCGCCCAGGTTATCTCCGAGGGGGTTTGGAACAAGGCGGGATGAAAGGGTATCGGCGTGGGCGGCACTTCCCCCTGTGTGTCGATCGGCCTTCGATTCTGCCCCCACACGAAGATTTGCTCTGCTCAATCTTCCAGCCCTGCTCGTTTGCCAGCTGCCGATGTTGTAGGTTGCGACACTTGCCGATCGGCTAACGCCTGTTGTTGTTACTACTCGATCATCTTTGTAGCTCAGGCTTGAACGAGCATCTCGAGCTCCTCTTGGGTTAGCGTCATGATGGTGAGTCGTCCAGCGTCCTCCATCTTCTCGGCTTGGATGCATGCTATGTTCCCACAGACTGCGCCAAATATGATCCTGTCCTAAAGTCGAAGAGACAGAAAGCTGGAAATGTGGCGCTCATGCTGACCTCTTATGGACTCCGCGCGGACCTGCAACACAGACTACGTTAGTGCCGAGCCAGGGAAGGGGTCCCTAACATTGGCCCTCCGATACTCAAGTCAGTCACCGGCGATGAGGAATGAAGCGGAGCAACAAGAAGACTGTAGCACAGACAGTGAATATTGCATACCTCCATTGATGCTTGGACCCCCCTCCCCCTTTATATAGAGCTTCGGTAGCGCGTGTGCACGCTTCCCAAAGAGAGCACGCTTCTCAAAGCTTCCCCTGAAAAAATTTGTCAATAAAATATCCCTGACACACTACCTTAACGGGTCAAGCATATCTCTGAAGTGACAGTGGAAGCTTCCACTGTACGATCTTCTGGCAGCCCATGCCCGGTGTCAACGACACCAACTCCTAAAAGGATATCACTGGATATCATCAGGAGTGTACTGTTAGGCCGAGCGGATTAATCGCTCGACCTAAATTCTACCGCCCTGGTGCCCCATCTGGTCGGGCCAGAACCTCATTGTTCCTCAGTGTGTATGTTCGACAGAAGGTCCACTTTGTTATTGCCGAAGCCTGTTGCCAAGCCGAGCGGAGTAGCTGTCGGCCAGAGCCTATTGCCAAGTAGAGCGGGGTAGCTGCTCGACCGAAGTTGAACTTTGCACACATCAAGCTCTGTTGTCTGGCCAAGCGACGTAGCTGCTCGGCTCGGCTTCTGCACATTATCTTCTTTGAACGTCGGTTGTTTGTTTGCTCCCCGTTTCGAAGGCGACGACGAGTCGGAGCCTTTTCCTCGGTCGGGACATACTTCACTCGATCGGCCGATACCGTCTATACGTTGACCATCTTAACTTTGACTTTCTTTAACTTTTACCATGATAACGAGGTGGGGTTCATCAACACCAAAAAAATATTCTAGAATGCAATATAATTGAGAATCCAAATATGAATACTTGAGAGACGGTCTAAACATCCTGTCGCCGCTGCATGTAACCTGGAGGCCACGCCCCCGCAGGCTGGATCAACCGGTTAAGGTGTGGCATCCTTGCACAATGAGTTGTAGGGTCGAAGGTCCACGGACGCGAACTGGATGAATAATCTGGGCCGGCTGTGTTAAATTCCGGAGATACCACACTTTACCCGGGCCAACATTCACCGCTGATTTATCTCCTCCTAGGATCCCTGTGGGGCCAGGCCTAGGGGGCCGCTGGACGGCGGAATCCGCCTTTTGCACAATGTAACCTGGAGGCCACGGTCCTTCGGTCTTGCACCTTGCTCAAGCTAATCAGTACACTAAAATTTAAATTAAAAAATAATAATAATTAATGTCTATCAAATATATGGATTGAAAATTAAATTGTATTCATTAGAATATATACACGAGTTAATGAAAAAAAATCCTTTCATTTGTACATAGACAAGCAAATAAATAAATTAAATAATAATTTATTCATTTACTTATGCTCGCTTAGATATTCTTCTATTTTTCGTCTTTGGGAGAAAAAATTGCTCCATCAGTCCACTTCAAGGAGAGAATACTAGCCATTTAGGTATTGGTTCGTGCTAGATCTTACACACAAAACAAACAATGTTACTACAAATAGAGCGAGATACGAACACAATACTCTTGGCTTCTGCGAGTAAAGCAAGCATTCTAACACAGTCGTAAGGGAAAAAAAGAACACTTCCAGGCCTTGGATTATGATTATGTTCGTTGAGGGACAAGCTTGGAAGCCCAAAGGAAACAACCAAACTTAATGTTAATAGCTTTTGGTAGAGAAAACTACAACATAATTACAGCAAGAGCACAAAAAATTACATCCAGCGGCATACAGCCTTTGAAAACAGCCAACACGGAGAATAATCGACATGAATCTCACTCAATTAATGAATCAATGCTCAATCAACGTAGCTGGAGTTAGTTGCCATGAAACCAAAATCCAGTCGTGTTGGTGCCCAAACAAGTTTAACTTGTAGCTTGAGATTCGTCCATTAAGATGATTGACTAACGCTTCGAACGCTAATGATCCATAAGAGCAGCATCAGTTTCAGACAATGGCGCTGCCAAAAAATTTGTAAAAGAAATAGTTGTGGTGAATGACATGTAGCAAGGAGTACAGATCAAACCATTTGGTCAGTACAATACACAAAAGAATCTGAATCATGTTTGAACTTCTGCTAAAATCCACTTATATATATATATATGATGATGATGATTGTTAAAAAAAAAATTATGCATTGAGAGATGATCATACCAAGCAAATCCTCGTAAGCATCCTGGAAGAACGATGATTCTAGTAGCAATGGAGGAGAAAAGACTTGATTCAGGGTATCATCTATAGATGCATCAAATAGGCAAGAGTTGTTAGTGAACTCTTTCTGTCCATTCGTTTTATTTAACATATCCTGGATTGTGTTTAACTGGGCAGTTTGCGATTCTGGAGACAAAAAAGTGGGTTGCTGTTTTCTCTGATTAGTTGCAAAATCGCCAGTTGGTAGAGAAATAAAGAAGTGTTCAGAAGCATCAAAATTGCCTCCATCTTGGGACACTAATTTGCTCGACAAGCTTGACAGTGCAGCTTCACGCACGGAACGTCTGATGTTCTGTGCATATTTATCAGCACTCTCTACAAAATCAGAAATATACGCATTAAAAAAATAGATAGCATTGACAGAATAAGACATGTTCTAATCTTCCTTTAATTGCATGCCATCACAGTCAACCACATAAGAAACCGGGCGCGAAGCTACCTTGTGTTTCCCCATCAGTATCATTTGAATGTTTAGTTGTAGCCACTTTTTGAATTGGCACTTCTTGGTTCACTGGAGTAGTTACAGGACGGCGTCTGGTCGCTTGGGTACCCTTTGCTGACGAATTTGGAGTTAGGTTGAACAAATGAGGAAGTTTTAAAGTAGAACTGTTGGAAAATTTCTCAAGCTGGGTAGAGGAGAGTTTTGAAGTGATGTCAGCAACCTCATCAGTGATACTTTCCTGTTAATTAATCATATAGATTAAACGGCAAAGGGAAAGCAGTGGTATTCAAGGTATTAGTTTAATTCAAACAATAAGGTATTCGATTCTTACTAGGGGTCTCCCGATACTTTCCCTTTGGATAGCTGTGGTTGATTGTGCACTGAATCCATCTGGTGTTGAAATATTATTTACTTCTTCAGTGAGTTCAGAAATTGACTGCTGCATTGTTGGAATTGTTTCTTTTAGCTGGTCAATGAGTCCCTGAAGGATAACATGAAATTATTAAAAAGCTCAGGTTCCAAAACAAAAAGTGAAATCCTATTTATGGAAGGAAAGAAAAAGGAAAGGGACACAGGTAAATGAGTGATAATATAGGCAGTCCATTACTAAAACTGGGTCAATAAATCATACATCACAGTATTTTCTTGTTGCTTAAGCATAATTTGACCAACAGTAGACCTGAAGCTTCTGATAAAATCCATATATCTGATTCTTTGTGAAAGAAGAGGAATTTATAATGATGATTGATGATTATCGGACGTTAAATCCGTCACTGCTCATGCACAACAAGCTTCTTTCCATTCATTTCTTTGTAAGTTATCCCTCTTTCCTAGTCATTACAACCATTACTATTTTCGTGTATGTGAAATTATCAGCCTACCACTACCTTCTACCTAAACACAGCTGTATGCTCAAGCTGAGAGAGAAAAAAAAACATTTTCAGAACTTTGAATCATGATTTGTTGGCCAAACTAGCAATGCTAGGCAGTTCTTATTTAACATAATCTTAAAAGATAAAGGGAGTAATATAATGCTAGTAGAGTAATAATTTGATTACACAAAATCACATTCCTGGACACTGCAGCCACATTGTATTCTACTGCAAATGGGTTAAATGTTAAGAAATTGAAGTGATCAGAGCTATAGACTTTTTTGCAGCATCCCTTATTTATTGAAAGCGCATGAATCTTCCTAGGAATAAAATATTGAATCTCTTTTATTTTCCTTTCTAGAAAGAAATTTATCCATATCTAGTTAAGCAAGCAAATTATTCAAGAATGTTTCGTGGATAAAAGAACCTAGAAGATCTACAGAGAGAAAATACTTACCCTGAATTTATGGTTACTAGCTATTATGCTGCAGCATTAAACACAATCAAATTAATCAAGCCATGAATGAATTACAATAACAAACCAAGTAATAAATGAGATGAAGAGATAAGTAAGGTGATGCACAATAAGCCCAATTACAGTGGTATATAAACGAGTTATGAATAGTATCCAAATATCATTATACCTGTATGCTAACCAAATGCTGTCGATGTTCTGCAAGTGTAGCAGCTAGTGACTCTGAGTGTCCAATGCTACTGCCATCAGAAGCACTACGAAGTATATCTGGACCCTCCCCATCATTAGCTTTCACCTGTTAAATAAAGTTTCCAATTTGCAGAAAATTAAACTTGGGAAGAATAATAATATAAGTTTACAGCATTTACTAAGAGTGAATGTTTCAGATATGAAAAAATGGAGCAAAACCATGGCTAAGATACTAAGAACCTATTCATAACGATGTTAAGAAATAAGGAGGATATATTCCTAGCTACTTCAGGCAATAACAGCTATTGGATAAAGTTCATTCTCACAACCTTGCCTCTGTGTAGCAGAACAAAATAGATACACTTACCAAATTGAGTGACTGCTTGTGTATGCGTTGTAGAGCATGAGTCCAACGCCTTAGAACTTCAGCTACATCAACTGTCGGATGAACTCTTCCACCTCTGTCATCCATCCTAGGAAGAGCATCACTCTGTCTTTGTACCTGATATAAGTCTTTTTTTTCTTGAGTATCTAACTCAGAAGACATCTCAGAATCACGAACAGATAGTACATCAGAATGTGGGAGATTTGAACTTAGATCCATGGCTGCAAGCAAAGATGATCCAGAGATGCGGTACCTGGCAAATTAGAAAATAACAAATTTCAACATGTAGTTCAACAACAACAAAAAAATGCCAAGTTTTTCTGTATTTTTCACCTATGCTCTCGATGAGCTATTAGATCCTCAATTGGACCAGAAGCTAGGACTTCATGTTGGTCTGCACATTAGGAAAATATTTACATCCTGGAGAAAATGTCAACTATTTGTGCAGCAGTTATAGGAATATTATCCTTGGAAGTCCTCAAATTGAGAAAAACATGGTAAGAAAAGGAAAGGAGAACATAGAGAAGACGCTATAAAATCAAGGTGGCAAAAAGGCGAATACGTTCGCCCCCAGCGCCCCGCCAACCCGTCCCAAGGCCAACACGGAGGAGATAAATTACGGGCGGCTATTAGCCTTTGGAATAGTAACTAACACATAAGGGATGCATTTACCTCGACTTTGCCGAGATTCGAACCCTAAACCTCATGGTGGCAAGACGCTATAAAATCAAGATCATGTGTTAAGTGGTTAAATTGGCACAATAATGATGTATATCTATTTGTTAGAATAATAGATTGTTCAATATGAAAACTAAATCTAACCAAACAAAATTTTCATCAAAGTTTGAAAACATAGAATATTATTACAATATATAGATGTTACAACTTGCAATGTGGATCAGTAAAATTGCTATATATTATGAAGAGCACTCTCCTCTCTAATAATTTTGTCTCCACATATGCAGGACATAGTTGATACCTGATAGCAAACAGACATTTCTCCACATGGTAGCTCAATTTCATTTAGCATATTAGAAAGGACTCTAGATGTAAATGACAGATAACAAAAGAGGAACTCCATAATTTGGCACCTAAAATGTTTCTTGAAGATTCATCAACAAATGCAATAATTTTTTTTTCCATGATTTCCTTCAGCAGAACATTTTGTATATGCATATTCATTGTCTCAAGACATCATCATGATTTTAACTAAACTCATGTCAGGATTGAGTTCTACCTGGTTGGGGAAAATAATGCAAAATGAAATAACCGGGGGTCATGTAAAACTGGTTTACAAATGTAGAATATTTTTAAATGCACTTGAACTTAGTATACTTCATGAAAGTGTTGATTAAATTGGATCTATTTTAACAGCTTCTTTTCATTTGTTGCACGATTGCCCACTTAGGAAAGCAATCCTTGGTTGGTCACACAACCAATTCCTGATCCTTTTTTGCTCCTGTCTACTAGAAAATTCATATGCACTTAAGGGACAAGTAATACCAGCTAGCTACTGATGCTTTGTAAATTTGTAGCAATGAGACTCAGATAATGTATACTCCAAATAACATAATAAACCATTAATAGATTTGTGGCAACTAGATTCTTATAGCATCATCCAATAATAACAAAGGGCCATAGATTGAAAAATTACAGATAGAGAATAACAAAAACAATTGAGCATCTTCTATTAAAGCATAAAATTCAACAACTAAATGATTACATTGTTAATAATCTAGTATTGTAAATGGCGGCAGGCGGTGGCGGGGACCGCCTACTGCCTCGGCCGCCTAGGCGGCGGTGCCTAGGTAGTGCCTAGGCGGTTGAATATTTTTTACTTTTTTTGTACATAATATTATAAATAATCATTATTCTTTATAATATTTACTTTTAATTAAATATATTAATAAAAAATTAAATAATTAATCTAAATATTTTAAAATAAAAAATAAAAAATGTACAATTATATATATATAATTAATATGCTAATTTTATTAGGTTTTAATTAAGTCTATTTAAATTATCTCAATCATAGTTAGGAGTTGATTAAAATTATTAACATAAAGTAATTTAATTAAACTCTAACTTACAACTTACTCGCATACTTTGTTTCAGTCGAGCGACGAGTTTGACACATCGTCGGGACCGTGCGATGAGTTCAGACACGTCACTAGCCTGAGCAACGTGCCGAGGCCTATCGTTGGGCTCGAGCGATGCTTCCAAGCTCGTCGCCAAGCTTGGGCGACACTTCCGGGCTTGCGCAACGCATCCAGATGTGTTGCAGCCCAGACACCTCCTCCAGGCTTGTGTGACGCATCCGAAGTCATCGTCGGACCCAAGCCATGCATTCGGACGTGTCACAGTGGCGAAACGGCAGCAAAGGCAACTCTAGGCGTGGCGGTGGCAGAAAAAGATGAGTTACTGCCTAAAGCACCACCACAGCCTAAGGCGGTGCGATTGATGCCTGCCTCTCGCCTAGGCAGTGCCTCGACTGCCATTTAGAACACTATAATAATCTATAAAAGATAGTTTTATAAGATTAATTTCAAGATTGGATAAAACAACTCAAAATAAGACATTAAATGTATGGAGTGAAAACAATGAAAATATTAAATGGCCAATAATGACTAAAATATTACTCTGCCGAGCTAATAGTGATTCCCAGAGGCGGGTGGCCTTGGAGACCAAGTGATGGTTCTGACCAGAGCTGGAGATTCTATCATCCCACAATTCCCCTTCCAACTTAGCTTTATTTCTCATATCTTGAAGCTTTTCTAACTCTTGTTGCAAGTAGGCCTATTAAAAAAAAATTAACACATTGAAAAAAATCATAATATTACTAGTAAAAGAAAAAAAGAAGAAAAAAAGCAATAAAATAGACTACAAAAGTATTGTATACCTCTTCGGCACATAGGCTACGAAATTCAGCAGTCATCTCATGAGCTAAGTCAGACCATGCAGCTTGCCTATGAACAGCAATGTTGGCATTTCCAAGGAATTTCCTCCTTTCAAGAGCTATCCTAGCCTGCTTATCCAAATAGAATATTAATAGTATAAAAAACTGTGGATGAGAATTAATTGCACTAAACACAGATAGGTTGAAGATGTTGAAAATCTTTCATCCCTTCTTGGTAATCAACACAAAGATAATGAAGGTTAAGTTTCAAGGCTAGTGTTTTTTAAGACCAATCATAAGTAGTTGATTTGACTAGTAATCTTCACTCACACAATTGTTGGCAGAAGACCATATCCCGCTATCTACCAAGATAGTCCATGGTCAAATCGTTATGAACAAACCCACATAAGTAGGCCCAAAGCCCTCCACAATCCCCTGCAACATTAGCCCACCTATGTTAGCCTCACCAAAACAGGATGTTTTCTTTGCCAAACTTGCCTAACACACTATGCAAGTCAGGGTCAATAGAACTCTAGTGGAGTTTTGTCCTCTGCTCGAAGTTGCATCCATCAATCACTTCATTGCCCTCCATGAACAACCCCACCTTCTCCAACTGACAAGAAACACAGCTCCTCTCACCTACAAGCACCTTCAAACACATTTATCGTAACATGCTTATCCTCATCCCCATCCACCGACTGCCCATCACATCATTGTCTCATGGATTGACCCATTTAAAAAAGGAAAGAAGGCTGGTGGCTGGTTGAAAGTTGCAATTGAGAAGATCACAGATGTGTGGATGAGTTAACACAGTTGGCATGATACTTAAGTGGCGAATACTTCTTTGTAAAAATTGAAAAAAGTGAGAGTGTGCAGCGTATCCAATACAAAAACTGCCTAGTTCTAGAAAACAAAGTGACTGTTGCTATACCAGAAATACAGCAGAATGAAAAATCAAGTTGCTCGATCACCTTGGTCACAGGAAGTAGTGCAGCAGCATTAAGATATGAAGCATCAGTCAGTGAAGCTGGTAAAGGGTTAGAAGTCACATCAGCCGTAAATGTTCTCTTGTGAACCTCTCGTAAAGCATGCACAGATAGTTGCCATAAAAGCTCAACAAATCTGCACTAGATTTGAAAATTTGCAAAGGTTATATAATCTGCACTATCTTTGCAAATGCCATAAAACTTCCAAATTCCAAGAATTAAGCATTAGACAGTATAGCATATAGTATGTTTGAGATTGTGCAATTTTCCCCCATTGCAAATCAAAGAAAGGATGTCAACCCTTTCGCTTGTTAGCAGTAGTGCCTAATCACTTCAATTTCTTTAAGGTATAATCTCATAATGATCCAGATTTCAACTGAAACAAAAGAAGGTAAAAACTAAGGAACACCTTTCTCCATCTATGAACATCATTAGATGATAATATGAAGCTCGCTTTTGAATGCACTTTATTATTACCTAAAAGCAGAAAATACTTGAGAATCATATTCATTTAGTAGTGTATATCCACAGTTGAGATGGATCCATTAAGCACTAGAACAAAACTTTGCTTTGTTGTGCATTTGGAAACACATAAAGGAGTCTATAAGAGCATTATGTCCCTGAATATTTGATTGCTCAGTTATTAGTCTACCTACTCTTGATAGTTGATTTTTTTACAAGAATTATCACTTGAATTTAATATGTTTGTTTCTGAAGTCTTGCACCATGTTCAGCCTGTGTTCTTTTGAGTAATTTCCAAAAGTTGATTCTGGTAGTAAACAAATATTAACATTTTTTTATCATTGCTCTCTGGAATGAAGGCCTGATCCCAATCAAACCTATCAATTTCCCTAACCAACAGTGAGACCCATAAGCAGTTCAAGTTGCATGAGTTTTTCTCCTAATACCAGAAGTACACTTGATCACATCATGAATGAAGATTGGATATAATTTGGATATAATACCAGTTTTACTCTCTCAAACTGAAATTTCCATGGCATATAATTTGGACTGCTGATGATTTGGTGTAAAATCTTCCTCAGTTCAATGGAGAAAGTTTTTTGAAACTGAGGAGTGTTTTAACTTTGTTTTCCATCAGCACATCCAAATTTAAAGCAAAAGGTCATATATGAGGACATTGGAGATTGGGGTGATTGGAGATATCCAACCAGGCGTAGCTAACAATGACATAACATAAACTCATCACGATGTAAAGAATAAAGATTTGTGACTTGAAGATCTTTATAGTGGAATGTTGCTTGCAAAAGAAGGAATACACTGCTTTTATAAATTTTGATCCAATCCTCTAATTGGGTGACAACAAACATAGTAAAACTGCTAATCCAGGCTCTAGTTCCATGTTTACTCTGTTCCGGTTTCTCCATCTCCACCACACATTTATATAGAAAAATCCATCAGTACGTCGTGCGTCGAGAAAAAAAAAATCTAGAAGATAAGTTCCTAAGAAGTTTGTCAGAAAACTAACATGAATCTAGTGAAGAAGTGGTTCTGCAGAACAACTCTAATCCAGTAGGACTTCAGATACAACGAAGTACGTTACCATGGGCCAACTCAAGCCCCATTCTTTCGTGTGGCCAAAACTTTGCATAAGGAGGAAAACACTGACCTCGGTCCACAACATGTTGCAAGAGACGAGACCCTCGAACTACTCCGAGGCAGAGCTCCATGTGCCTCCAACTCGCTTATTATCCCTTGTACTATCTTCAATACATAAAAAGTAAAACTATGAGCAGAGATCAGTAAAAGGAATAACCCTAAAGGATCTGAAAGAAAAAAATCGTTAGGAAGATAAAGATCGACCAACCTTTCGAAATTCACGGGACTGAGTGGAATCAAAGATCGGCCAAACCTTGTCGAAATCCTGACACGTAAAGAAGACCAAGATCAGCAAACAAAAAGCACAAAAAAAACTCGTCGGCAAGGAAGAACCAGTTAGGGAACGAGAACGATCTGATTGCCTTGGCAGACTGAACGGGGCCGCGAAGTGCAGAAAGTAGAAAGTAGAGAAGCTGCTCCCCCAGCCTAGGGTTGGAGTGACGGAAGTGGCCAACCCTGGATCCTCCGACGCCGACGCCGACGCCGAGAACCGCCGGGTCGAGGCCTAGCAGAAGGCAGTTAGTATACATTGCGCTCTCGAGCTCGGCCTCCCTCTCCTTTTCCCGATCCGTCGCCATATCGCCGCTGCTCACGATCGATCGCCCCGCTTTCGCTTCGGGAGATCCCGATGAGCTCCCTTCGAATCTCCTCCTCTGGCTGCAGCGGATCGTCCAAATCGGTCGCCCAATTTTACAGTTTCGTCGTCCAATTTTTTTAAAACCCACAATTTCTACCCCTGCCATTTGGCACTTATTATCATTTTACCCTTCTTGTTTTTTCTTTTATATCGAATATCCCGATGTTTTCATAAAAAAATTATTGAATTTCATCGAAAAAATTATTTTCATAAAAAAATCCCAATGTTATAACCTGACTAATCTTGAGATACCGTTGGATTTTATGCTTCATCCAGTAAATAAATTAACGGTCCGACTTCATGTTTGATGTATTTGTATGACTCTAGTGGATTCGGAAAAATATCAAATTAAGATCGGAAATTTTCATGTTTAGATTGAAAGTTTTTAGATTATGTTATGATATATTTGGTTAAGATTAATCTATATTGATCTGAATTTAGGATTTATATTTTTTTATTAAATTAAATTTTATTTTAAAAATTAAGTAACAGAAGTATTAAATTATAAGTGAAGGTTTATAAGAAAATAGTAAAAAAAAACTATTTTTGATTGGTCAAGTTATTCGGTTGATTTGGATTATCTAGATTTAGATTGAGATTTAAAATTTTTGAATTATGTTGGAGTTCGAGTTAAGATTTTTATATAATGTTTTTACTTTTCGATTCAATCAAAAGTCATCTGATCATCCGAGTTGATATATTATTTGGGAACCATGTTGCCCCTTTCCATAAAAGGCAATGTGGGAACACGTGCGTTGCACATGCAATATTAACCTGTTTTTTTTAATATTTATTTTTTTATTTATTTATTTATTTATTTATTTGATGATTATCTATTTTTAAGATAGCTTTTAAGCATTCGATGTAATGATGATGACCCTTTGATTGAACAGAAAGCTATTGTGGACACAAAAGGCAATTGAATTAGTTACACGCATGATTTCTTAATAGTTTGAGTGTGTTTCAATCAAAGACAAAGTCACACCAATCAACTAAATTTGACTTGTTTTTTTCCCGACCACTTGATTAATAAAAATTAGGATCAAATATTTTATTTTTATTTTTATTTTTAGAATTAAATTTAGTTTTCGACCTTGTATTTTTATAGTCTATTAATTTCACCACCTTCCAAATTCAATTCTAATTCAATCCTATCTTTATAATTCTCTAAGATACAGGCCTCTTGTTAACAAAGTTTGTTTTGAAATTTAACAATTGATGTAAGGATAATTGGAGGGTTGAATTTACAATTAACAGTCTTGCCCAGTTTAAACTTAAATGAGTCCACCTCCTTTTGTTTAATTTCCATATCATTCATCTATGAGATACTTAAATGCATAAGAGAAGCTAAGAGAAACTGGTAAGTAAAAAAAGTTTACTATATGATACAGTGATGAAAATGGGTTATATTAAAGATAGATCAAATTAAGGAAAAATGGTTGGTGTGAAGGTCAAAGTAAAAGAGAGATGATCTATAGGTCAAGCAAAGTTTGCCGAACGGAATAGCAAGGTCGAACGAACGGCTTACCCAGTCCGAGTGGACAAGCAAGGGTGGATGGTATGCCCAACCCATGAAAGCCTGCGAAGAAATGATGAAGACAACATGAAAATCCCTGGACCATTGGGCCGACCGACTGGATGACACGTCCGGTCAGATGAAAATCAACCCTCTAGCAATAGGGATAGTCGAGTGATAGGAAATTACTCTGATTAGTATGATCGAGCAGGGGTGTCCCAGCCAAGCGGTCACCGATCAGCCTATAGCAATATCCACTTACGTATCTCATCGTACCTTCTTGGAGGTTTGTGTCACTTACAATAGAGTATGTCTAGCAGGAAAATCATACTAGAAGCTTTCAGCCTATTACATTAAGGATTTGCATGTTCGTTTAAGGAAAGGTGTCAGAGACACTTTTTGACTTGTCTTTTTCGAGGATACTTTGAAAAATGTGTGCATGCTTTGAGATGTGTGCGTAGGCACTACAGTGACACTATAAAAGGGGATTCTCATCCACAGGTATGCACAACTTTGTGATTTTACAAGCTCATTGTTATTGCATTCCCATTACTCTCTACTTTGCCAGAAACTAACTTGAGCGTCGAAAAGCCAATGTCGAGAACTCCTTCTCGGCCCAGCATTAACACCTCTTATGATGCAAGATCGCGTGGAGTCTTCGTTTCGTCAACCTTCAAGTCACATTCCCAGCTAGTCATCTTCTCCGCTTTCAGATAGGAACATATTTGACGCTATCTGTGGGAATTTCACTTGACTTTGAAACATGAAAATAGAGGATGTTAGACGATTTACTACTATAACGTTAACTCAAGAAGACCAGGAGCTGTTGATACAAGCCCGAGCTGTAAAGATAGTGGAGCAGCAATAGACAACAACTGATTGCCAAGCAAACAACCACGCAGCATCAATGACAGGCCAGCAAGCTGAGCCCAGAGCCCGAGTGGAAAACCATGTCACTCGCAAGCTAAGCAACAAGTCGACCGGCACCTACGGAGAAGCACTGAACACGCTGATTCCTTATCATCGAGCATTGTTCCGTACGCCCTCAGTAGAACAAAGCCGAGTAAAAAAAACATAAGGATCCTCTTTAGAGGACGTGCTCGCTCGGGATGGGTGAAAGGACAAAGCAGCCCGACTGAACGACTCTCTCGAGCAGATCAATAGGTAGTTCTCTCAAGAAATCTTGGATGACCAACTGCCACTCCACTATAGACCACTGACGATCGAGAAATACACGGGGGCAAGTGATCCCAAGGACCACTTGATCAAATTTGACAACATGGCCACGCTCCACCAGTACACTGATGGATCAAATGTCGAGTATTCCTCACCATGCTCTCCGGGTTGGCACAAAGGTGGTTCAGGCGATTGCCAATCAGATCCATATATAACTTCAAAGACTTCCGAACAATGTTTCTGTAGCACTTCGCGAGCAGTCGCCTCTATCAAAAGATAAATGCCAACCTATTTACAATCAAATAAGGGCTCAAGGAAGCATTGCGGGCTTATATTAAAAGGTTTAACCAAGTGGTTATCGAAGTCTCATCTACCACTCCGAAAATTTTGGTGAGTTCTTTCTGACAAGAACTTGTAGATGGTAAATTCTTTCACTCACTCATTCGGAAGCCCCTAAGAGATTTCGATCACCTGCTCAGGCAGACCACAGAATATATTAACATGGAGGAGGCCCAGGCAGCTCAGAAGAAGAAAGTGATTCCCAAGCTGACTACTACCCCAGAACGTCGCGCAGTCCATACAGACCAACCACCAAAAGAGCCCTGAATAGGAGTCGCGCCACAACACCAAGAGCCCATGCAATCCAGCATGTGGATGTCAGGCGACCAAAGTTCACCGAGTCCTGGCCTTGGACTCTACTCTTCTATTCCTATCATGGATCAGCAACCCATAACACCAGAGATTACTACCAGCTCAAGCTGAAACCACGCTGACCAACACCTCCAAGACTCCGCTGTTGATCCCTGAGTCTCGATCGCCACCAACATAGCCGATCAGGAGGACATCACAAGGAAGGCAAGATGAGAGTCGAGCAGCACCGACAACAACCCTTGCGAAGAGACTACGAGAGGCCCACACGGGCATCTGCCGAGCAGTCACGGCTGTCAGCCTAGGAGGAAGAGAATCGAAGCAATGCCGCTCGGGGGTGACATTGGTATGATCTCGGGAGGCCCGACTGACAGTGATTCCAACTGGGCTTGAAAGTCATACGCTCGACGGTTAGAGATACACGCTGTCAGATGCAATAAGGAAAGAGCAGAAGGATCCGAGATTAGTTTCGGTCATCAAGACTTAGAAGGAGTGGAGATCTCTCACGATGACACCCTGATCATCAAAGTTGTAATTGCTAATTATAATATTCACCGCACTTTTGTAAACACATGCAACTCAGTAAATATTATATTCAAGAAAGTGTTCGATCAACTACAAATCAATCAAAGCGAGTTGCAGCCCATGAAACAACCTTATATGGGTTCATGGGCAATGAGGTGTTGTCAATCAGCAAGGCTTGGCTGGTCATATCCCTTGGGAAGGAACCGCTCAAGAGGACAAGGACAACAAACTTTATTGTGGTGGACATCCTGCCCGCCTATAATGTCATACTGAGTCGATCGACGCTAAATGAGTTTTGAGTGGTCGTGTTAACATTCTGCCAGAAGATCAAGTTTTCCGTGGATAACTTGGTCAGGTGACCAGTTAGCAACTCATCGGTGCTACATCTAAATGGTCAAGATGGAAGCGTGTGCCACTCAGAAAGTATAATAGTTGGAGGTGAATGCAATCCTTAAATAGCCTCCCACCCTCATCTGCAAAGAAAAGAAAGAAGTTCAGGTGCATCGCCCCTATCAGAAGTCATAGCCTTTATAGCAGTCGATCTAGGTATAGAGAAGAAAGAGGAGTTGGTTGATTCCCAGATCCTTCTAGGTCGACAACTTGATCTAGAAAAGAGTCAAGCCAATCAGGGACATCACCAAGCTAGAGACCCCTTGGGAAGGACCGTACAAAGTAACCCAAAAGCTCAATTCGGAATCCTATTATTTACAAGATGAAAATGGAAGAAACCTAGAACAGCCATAAAGCACAAATCATCTACAACCCTACAAGGTCGGGTAGTAAGTTGGTGATTGATTTCATGTAAATTATAAAAATATTTTTTCTATGAATGCAAGAGAGTCTAAACAAAAATTCGCTGTGTCCCAGACCCACGTGTCGTTCAACCGTTGATCCTGTCCAAAAATTATGAAGAATGCTAGCTGGGGATGTGGCTTCTCGGTTGACCACGTAAAGACTCTGCTCCGCTCTACAACACAGGAAGCGCCAATGCCAGGTCAGGGAAGGGGTCCCCGGCGTTAGCCCTCCGATGCCTAAGTTAGTCACTGGAATAGTAGAAAACAAAGCAGCGTAGCAACAGTGAAATCACAAGCATGAATAGTGAATAACATATACCACCGTCGATTCATGAACCTCCCTTTATATAGTGCTATAGTAGGCGACATGCACACTCCTTAAAGCATGGGCACATTTTTCCAACCATCCTATAAAAGGACATGTCAAAAAAGTGTCTCCAACACCATACCTTAACAGGATATGCAAATCTCTGATATGATCATAGAAGCTTCCGTCATACGATTTGTCTGTTGACCATGCCCTGTTGTCAACGACATTACCTCCTAAAGGGATATGGGAGGGGTCCCACTATTTGGCCAAGCAGGGGAGTCGCTCGACCGAGATCCCCTCTTGGTCGACCTTAACCGTTCTTCTACGTAGTCCCTTGGCTCAGTAGATTATTTCCGCCCGACCGGACCAGCGCTCCAGTTGCCTTAGCGTTCCTCCGATCCGTGATGAGTATCTGATGTTCTTGCGTAGTACTCCTGGTCAGAAGGGTGATCCGCTCAGATAAGCCGCTTGGCAAATCAGACCGTAGTGTTCAAAACCACTTATTTAATTGACGGGATTTATTGGATTAAATTACAATTTAATTAGAATCTAGATTTATTTAATGAAGAGGATTTATTATATTAATTACAATTTAATTATATTTCAATTTTAATTTATTAAGGATATTTATTGGGATAATTGTAATTATTCACTTGATTTAATTAAGAATTTATTTACATAAATAGATTTAATTAATTAAGTTATCCTATAGTTAGAAAATTTAGATTAGTTAATTATATTAAGAAAATAGAAAAAAATAAAAATATATAAAGACTTAGTATTTATATAATTTATGTGTATAAATTATTCATCTAATCAATTTAGAAATGAAATATAAATAATATATTATATAATATAACATGTATAATATAAATTCTAAAGTATAAATAAAATTAAATAAGGAAGATATAAGATATAGAACGTGTAAAAATATATAGTGCATATAAACTAATTAAGAAACTATAGTATTATAAATTATATATATAATGAATAAAATTTATATGACTAAGTAAAATATATATGGAATTATATAATCATGGATATATGTTTCTATTTAGATTTAGTATTGAGTTTTATAAAAATAATATATAGGACTTAGCATTTATAAAATTGGTAGGAATTAGAAATTGAGACAAAGTCCTAAGTTCCCTCTTTTATTTAAACCCTCACCTAGAACTCCATCTTGTCTTCTTGTTTCCGCCGATCCTAAACCCTCACCTCGTCCAACTCCACCGATTCTAGAGCTCCAAGAGAAGACAACTAAAGGAGGGGCTGGTAGCTATGATTTAAAGGCATGTTCTCAACCATGTTATTGTTTTATTTAGCGTCTATGTCTTGTGAAGTTTCGGATTTTATAGTTTGTTAGGTTTGGTTCTGTTATGGTGTAAATTAGCCTCAATGTGAATGAATTTCACTTCGGTATCTTCTGCTAAAATGTAAGAAATTTAGTTAGCTTTCATTACCAATTTACATAATTCTTTTCAGATCAAAGATGAATTTCATATGATTTTTATACCATTGATTGACGAATCTAGAATTATGTCATGCCCCTACTGCTTTTGGTTATGTTGTGGTGTAAATTAGCCTTAATAGGTGAATGAATTTCACTTCAGTGTCTTATGTTTAAATGTAGTAATTTAGTTATCTTTCATTATCAATTTACAGAACCCTTTTCGTATTAAAGATGAATTTCATATGATTTGTATACCACTGACTGACGAATCTGGAATTATGCTGTGACCCTGCTATTTTTGGTTCTGTTGTGGAGTAAATTAGCCTTAATGGGTGAATGAATTTCACTTCGGTATCTTCTATTGAAATATATAAAATTTAGTTAGCTTTCATTACCAATTTACGGAACTCTTTTCGGATCAAAGATGAATTTCATATAATTCTTATACCACTGACTGACGAATCTGGAATTATGTTGTGACCTTGCTACTTTTGGGTCTATTGTGGTGTAAATTAGCCTCAATGGACGAACAAATTTCACTTCAATGTCTTCTGTTGAAATGTAGAAAATTTAGTTAGCTTTCATTACCAATTTACAGAACCCTTTTCGGATCAAAGATGAATTTCATATGATTTTTATACCATTGACTGACGAATCTTGAATTATGCTGTGACCTTGCTACTTTTAGTTCTATTGTGGTGAGTTTTAAATTCTATTTTAAGAGTTATGAATATGAATGTTGCATTACAATTTGAGTCATGCTTCTAGTTGTCTTCCCTTAGAAAATCCATGCTTAATTCTAAGTATTAAACTTGTAAATTTCATATTTATGAGAGCAGTTATAAATTCTATTTAGGGGATCTTATTCATCATGATGTTGCGCTACCGTTGTTCCATATTTTCCCCACATCTTGTTTTATTTTAGTTCTTCAAGTTTATGTATGTTTAAGTACCCTATATAAGTTTCGATTTTGGTTGAATGTATGTGTTAAGGAGATGATACCATGTTAACTTTTATAGATTTGTAGGGTTTCGATTGTATAAGACTTCATGCTCTTTTATTACTTAGAAGCTGATACCATGCTAGCTCCTAGAAATTTTGAAACCATAAAGTTGAACCCAAGTTTATTATTACTTTGTGTCATGTGTAGGTTCGGATCTTAGGGGTTAAGTTGCTATGAAACTAACCATCTTGTACTTAAGATATATGTAAATTTTTGGAATTTGATTTTGTTATACCTTTGTTTATTTTTGCTTCTTATCATGCTAACTAATGAGTCACATGTTAATGTTAGGGAATTAGGATGTTGGTTCTAGTTATGTCCATGTTTCTTCTTTCTCTTCATCATATTAACTTAATGAGTCATATGTTAATTCTATGTGTTTCGGACTTTTGAGGTCTAATATATGCACTCAATTATATTTTGATAACTTAGTATGTTAGATTAGTTCATTATTTTAGGGGCATGTATGTTATGGATTTGATGATAATATGTATGTGTAATGTGGTTCCAATGTGTAACTGATATCATGTGGAGTTATAAGTAGTTTTCTTTACAAAGACAGTTTAAAAACCATGCTTGTATACTTGTGATGTATGATATGAAAGAGTTATATGGATAAGTAGAGGAAAATGTGCATGTGTGGTGGCAATACGGGATTGATGCCTCGAGATGAGCTCCGGGGAGGGCCTTTCCAAAAAATGAATGATGGTGCAACGCATTGATTTCGACTAGTGTGAGTTGTACCATAAGTCATATGCTTGTTGTGCAACTAATTACATGATCATGGACCAAATGAACGAGCTCTAATAATGGTTACCACACCTACGTTATGTTCATCCCTTATTAAGTTATGCATATGTTTTCTTTTCTGTAAAGTAAATTTATGCTCCATGCTTTCTAATTTTGTTCTTACTTATGTTATGCTAGGTCTTAGATCTTTGCATTAGTAATGCTTAAGATTATATTTGCTATACTCATGTTATGTTTTATCTATGTAATTATTTATGTGGGGGCAAAAAGTATGATAACATATATATTTGGCAAGAGTATGTTCACGATTATGCTCTCCATATGTTTAAGCAAAACAATTAGCTAGAGAATAAATTAGTTAGTATAGGTTCCTTGAAAGGACGCATGGATATAAGAACTAATTAATGCATAATATGGTTTGAATATGATGAGTCTCTCAACTCACAGATTTTAACTATTTCAGATAATGAGACAATGAAGCAAGAGGCGTTGACAAGTGGGCCAGCTCGAAACAACGGCAATACAACCCGAAAACCTTCTAATTTAGTTTCTGCATCAGTTGGATATTTCCTTTTGTAGAATAAATTCTAGAACTATATAATTGGTACCTAATATGGCTAGTAGTTAAATGTTTTAAGGACTATCCAAGTATCTCAATTAAATCGAGAGTATATTATGGTTGTAAGTGCATTTATGATTTGGGACGCCCATAAAAAAAAATTGGGGCGTTTCACAGACACTTCGGACCCCATCGGCAGTTAGAGTCGATTTTCGCACGACCAACTTTAGTGGGATCGTTGACGACTGTTGACCACATTGACCACCTAGACTTTGACTTCCACGTCAATTGTTGTCTCTGTATTTGACCCGCACTTGGTGGGCTCCCTTTATCGCTGCATCACAAGCCTTTCCCTCAAGTCTAGTCGAAGGAGGTTGTAAGTATGACTGACTGGACCAATAGTATCTTCGATGACCTTCTCCTAATCGGGCATTCTCTATTCGAGGGTTGTTGATCAGCTCATATTATTTTCATAGTCGCCGTTCTACCTCATCTTTTTGATCCGAGCCTAGAATCGCAGCTCGGCTATAATAAACATTGAAGCTTTCTTGCTAACCTGGGTTTAGAGCCGCTAGTCGACTATCATCTGATGTGTTGGATCGGATGAGTGCGATAGGGGGGGTGAATATCGCACTTTTAAAACATTTCTTTTTCTTTAGAAAACAGAGTCGTGCAGCGGAAAGTAAAAGAAACTCATTCGGTTACTTGGTTCAGAGCGTAAGTCGACTCCTACTGCAAGGTCCGCGATCCTTGACCACACCGATGGACAATCCACTAAGATTCTTCTTCCCGAAAACCTCGGAAAGAAGTAATGTGTATAGTATGTAATGATATAAGATAGTAACAATCCTACTATCTTATATGAATTTAAGTGCAATACAAATAAAGTATACCGACAATAGTAAATGAAGGTTGGAGTTCGGTCGGTACTTCCGGACGGAGTAGCTTGAAGAATTGTAGAGAACTTGTAGCACGGTCCACTTGCAGAGAAGAGCTTTGAGATGATCAGAAAATGTTCTACAGCCTCAGACCTCGAGCTTCAATTTATAAGATTGTCGATGTTCGATTGACCGATCCCTGGGTTTGGTCGACCGAACTAGCTGCTTTCCTTGCTCGCTGAGATTTGATGTTGATTCAATCTTCGGCATTTACTGTTCATTAAGGGTTCGATCGACCGATCCCTCTTTTTGGTCGACCGAATAGTCTCCTTCCCTGTTCGTTGAAATTTACCAAGATCCACATTTAATGTTGCATTAATAGTTGATTGGTTCGGTCGACTGATCCATGGGTTCGATTGACCGAACAGCTCTATTTCCTTCTGCTTCTGATCGGTGTTGATTTTGTGCTGAGTCATTAGGTTCGGTCGACCAAACTTACTTATTGGCCGACCGATCAAACTTTGATTGGACTCAATCTGTTCTGGTCTGATCTAAACACTGCTTTGATTTCTCCTTGTTCGGTTGACCTATTCACCTGTTCAATCAACCGATCCAGCTGTACCTACACAACAGTGTTAGACAAAGCATCCTGCAAAACAGATGTTAGCACAATAATATTATAATACATGAGTAATATAAAAGACAGTAGAACTGTCTTGATCTCAACTTGGAAACTTTCCTGATTTCTTCAATTGGATCAGCGACTTAAGGTTGTTCCCTTTGAGAACCCGACCTCACTGTCGCTCCTCTAGTTGTTTACTTCAACCTACCTGTTAAACTTTGATCCTTCAGATCTAGTTTGGACTTTTCACTTAGCTTTGATCAGCTTGCTAGGACTTTTTTCTTGATCTTCGGCCCTCCAGACCTCTTGATCACACCGCCAAGCATTGGGTCCCCTTGACCCACTTGGACTTTCACCTGGGTTTCACAATCTGCTAAGACTTCTCCTGCCTAGCCTCCAACAAGGTATTTTCCGGTTGAGTAAACAGTCTACACACTCAGTTAACTTGTTAGATCACAACAAGACTTAACTTGAACCTTTGACAACATCAAAACTTAGGTTTGATTCTGGTGCAACTTGCACCAACAATCTCCCCCTTTTTGATGTTTGGCAACCAATGTTCAAAGTTAAGTTAAAATATGCAAAAATTAAATAAACAAGCAATTTAACTTTTAACTCTCCCCTTGAGTTAAACAACTCCCCCTGGATTCTCTATCTCTCCCCCTTGACATACATCAAAAATAGGAGAAAACCTCAAAACCAATTTAAAAGAAAATCTTTGAATTAAAAAAGTTAAGGTTTACAACCCAGTTAAAATTTCACAAAGTTTTTAAACCTATAGCAATTTGTGAAATAATTTTTGAAAAACCTAACAATTTTTAGTTAAATCTTTTGAAGAATTTAAAAAATATTTGAAAAGTTAATGAAGTTAATATTTTAGAAACATAGCAAAGTTAAAATTTTAGCAGTAAAGTGTTTAGGAAAAGTCCAATCTGAAAAATTATTGTTTTCATAAAAAATATTTAGGAAGAGTGAAATAAAGAAAAATAATTTTAAAAGACATATAAGAATTAAGGAATTTTTGTTACAAAATATAATAATTTTGAAAAATATGAGAAGTGTAAAATTGTGAAAAATTTCTACTAATTATAGAAATACTTCAAAAAAAAATTCAAAAATAATTGTGAAAATGAATTTATAAACAGGAAAAGATTTGGAAAATTTGTAAGGTAGACTTGAAAAATATAGGTCGAATCTCCCCCTAAAATTGAGAATATCCTAAAAGTCCAAGCATGGTTAGAAAAACTAAGGAAAAAATATCCTTATGATGAAATGTCCAACCTTTGTACAAAACTAACTACCACAATATAGTAGCTATTGACTCAGGTTGGTCAATTTGAGTATATAGTACTAACTAGGTTATTACTAGCTAGTTAACTCAAATTGATCCATGTATGTTGTTTAAAGCCCAGATTTATAGCGATGCACTGACATAAGCATCTGAAATCTTAGGCTAGGTCCTAAGCATCTCACTCATTCTAAGTTATCAAGCAAGGGATCCTATTATGCTTGTGAGATGCTGGCTCCTAAAACTATAGGATCATGTAATTTTTGTTAGAGTGTATACTAAAAGCCTAACTTTTGGTATAAACATTTATCTAGAAATAAGAATCACATTGGTCAAATGTCTACATTTATGATAAATGTAGTTACTCAATTAATTTATATTGTAGATAACATGGTGTGTGGTGTCACATAAAGAAGATCATGTTATCGGTTCCTTATAAATTATAAACAGTAGCTCACGACCAAGATGGAAAGGAACAAACCATTGGAAGGTCGTAGTGTAATTAGATATTAGTTCATCTTAACTATATAATTACACTAGTACACTTAGAGTGTATTGAGTAGGACCATTTGAGGTCGTTCCTTTTATACTGACTTTATAAAGGAACAAAGACCTCAGTTATTATGGAAGTGTGTGCTCTTAATCCTAATATAATAACAAGCACATATATTTGATATTTATTTCTTTAATTTATCAATGGGTGAGATTTAATTCGATAAATTAATAAGCCCGATAAGTTGGGAAATGATATCACTTATAGTGTGTGTTGTTGATTATAGAAGAAGAATGTGTTGATCTATAGAAGAGAATGTCTCATATGCATAATTGTCATAAACCCTGCAGGTGGACTTAGTCCGACGTGGCGATGAAGTTGAGTGGTACTACTCTTGGAGCTAGATATTAATTAGCGAGTTGTCAGTAACTTACTTAATTAGTGGACATTTGTTATCTTAAACACGGGAGACTAACACAATCATAATAAGAAGGATCCCAAAATATAATTTGGGATTGATGCGGTAGTTCGATAATAGTTCTTTAGTGGAATGAATTATTAGATGAAATTAAGTTGTATGTTCAGGGCGAACACGGGATTCATCAGAGACCAAAACCAATTCCTCCTCTCGGTCCTATCGTAGCCTCTAGTATATAAAGATTTATACCCACTGCATACCCACCTTCTTACCCATCCAATGGGTCGGCCAAGCTAGCTTGGAACCCAAGCTAGGGCCAAGACTAAGTGGATGAGCCATGTAGGTGGTCGGTCAAAGCTTGGGTCCCAAGCTTGGTCGACCACTAGAATATTAAAAGGATTTTTATTAAAATTATTTCTTATGTGGATATCATGATTTTAAAGAGAGTTTAAAAATTAAAATTTCCTTTTATAGTTTTCTACAAAAGATTAAGAGAAGAGATTAATCTCTTTCCTTATTTGTAGTTTAAAGGATGATTTTAATTTTGGTAAAACTTTCCTTATTTGTAAAGCATCTACAGTTTAAAAGAGTTTAAAATTTGAAATCTTTCCTTATTTGTTGATTAAAGGAGGATTTTAAATTTTAAGAAAACTTTCCTTTTTAACCATGTTCATGATTTAAAAGAAAGTTTAAAAATTAATAATTCTCTTTTATTAGTTTCTACAAAAGATTGAGAAAAGATTTGATATCTTTCCTTATTTGTAGATTAAAAGAGATTTTAATTTTTAGAGATAACTTTCTTTTTATCCACATGTTTAAAAGAAAGATTTTAATTTATTAAATTTCCTTTTTATAAACCAATCATGAAGGGATTAAATTATTAAATTTTATAAATTTCTGGAGACAAATTAGGAAGTTTTAATTAATTAAAACTCTCCTTGTTTGTAGCTTTTATGTGGCCGGCCAAATAAAATTGAGAAAGAAAATTATTTTAATTAAATAATTTTTCCTTTTCAATGGAAAAAGAATTAAGGAAATTTTTATTAAATTTTCCTTATTTGCTAGGATCAAGGATTATAAAAGAGGGGGTAGAGGAGGCTTCAAGGCTAACGACTCTATTATATTTTCTCCCTCTTTTCCTTGGTGGTGTGGCCGGCCCTATTTCTCTCCTCTCCTCTTGTTGGCCGAAACTTATCTCTTGGTGGAGCTTTTGTTAGTGGTCGGATCAAGGAAGGAGAAGAAGGAGAGAAAGCAAGCCTCGTTTCTAGCATCCCTTGGAGCATGGTGGTGGTGGCCGAACCTCTTCATCCTAGAAGATGTTTTGATGGCCGAAACTTGCAAGGAAGAAGAAGGTGATTGGTGGTTTCTCATCTCGGAAGAACGTTGCCCACACAACGGTTAGAAGAGGAATACGGTAGAAGATCAAGAGGTCTTTCTAGAAGGTATAACTAGTAATTTTTCCTTTCCGCATCATGCTAGTTATTTATGGAAATAATACCAAATACAAGAGGCTTACGATTCTAGTATTTCGAATATGTTTTTCGATGATGTGTTCTTTTGTTTTATTTTTCCTTGTGATTTGATTGTTCTTTTCGGTTAACCTAAAGTTATTTTAGGAAATTAAATATTAGCTTTCCATAAAAGGTTTTGTCTAGTCGGTGGTGGTTGCTCCCATATCCAAGAAGGCCGTGTGCCTCGCCACGTCAGTACTGGGAACCAATTATGGAAATTAATATTTAATGGAATTAATAACTTAAGGTGATTTGGGTCGAACGTGTTAAGTTCCGCAGGAGACCCAAGTCAAAACCTAAAAGAACGAATAGATTAAGTTTTGGATCAAACGTGTTAAGTTCCGCAGGCGATCCAAAATTTAATTTAAAAGAACACATGGTAGCTAGGAAAAGGTTCAGACCTTTGTATAAAATTTTTGTACAGTGGAACCTCTAGGCTTTCCGAGTAGCAACCAACAATTGGTATCAGAGCTAGGGTTTTGCCTCTGTGTATTTGGTATTAGTTTAATTATGCACATGTCATACATAATTTAGGCAGGATAATAGTAGGATGTACTAACTTTGTGGATGCAGGATCCAACTATTATGCCTTATAGTTATTATATGTGTGATTGGACCTTTGGACATGTCAAGGGCATTTTATTGTGTGTGCATGATTGTATTATAAAATACAGCAGGAGCTGTATTTAGTTTTATTAGGATTTTATTTTTGATCTAGATACATGTACATTCCTTTTATGGAATATAGGATCAAAATGTAAAATTCTATTTATGTCGCGGATCGAATCTTGTAAAGCGTGGAACCTTCTAAGGACCAGAGGCGCAGCGGAACTAGGAGCAAGATGGATGCGACAGCTAGGCCCGGTGGCAGTGGCCAAATATGGCAGCAGCTTGGGATGACAACACACGAAGGACAACTAGAGATAAAAGCCATAATAGTTGAAAATTAGATTTTCTATTTATTACTTTTATATTGTGCTGTGTGTGCATGTTAGTTTACATATTTAGTAGGCTAGCATAGTTAAAATTCCTCATTTATAAATAACTAAGTGGGAGAGAGATTTTTAAGTAAATCCCATGGTCTCCATTACTGGTTTGTAAGTGATGCAAACAAGCTTGCGCGTTGGCTCTGAGTGTCTTCCTCCATAACGGATGAGCTTGTTTGTGGATCACTAGAACAGACTTCCATTTTTGGATGACTATAGGAAGTTAATTAAGAGCGTGTGATCTTCCCCAACGGAAGGAGCATAATCTTATTAATGGACTTAGTGTCAAGTAATGGTATACACTTAGACACATCTAATAGTATCCTCCCCATCGGAGTCACTGCTATTATTTGTGTGACCAAATGATACCAACTATTAATTTTATTTGTCAAAAAGTTAGGTTGACAAGATAATAAAATTAATGGGTTAAAACCCTCCTTTTACAAATGTTGAATTTGTATACGTCCACACTAACGTGGCATCCAAAATTCACGGTGTTTGAGGTGTTGGTGAATTTAAATAATATTGTTTGAGGAATCAATATTTTTTTAAAATTCAAAAGTTTTTGATCAAATATTTGATCAAAGACAGATCAACTATTAATTTTATTCGTCATAAAGTAAAGTTAACGAGATAATAAAATTAATAAATAAAATCTTCTCTTCGATTTTGTATACGTCCACACTATCGTGGCATACAAAATTCATGGAGATTTTTAAGGAGTTGATCTTGACCAAATATTTTTGTGATTCTTAAGATTTAAATATTTGTCAATCCCCTAGTAGTCATACTATAGAAAAGGCTTAGTAGTCCCAATTGTAATGATTGGAAATAGGACTTGGACATTAAGGTAGACTGTCTTCTTAAAACTAAGAACAACATAGGTGTATTTAATTCATTAGTTGAAACATGTTTAGTGGTGTTATCTACCAGAACCTGGAGTGTAGATACAGATGCCATTAATCATGTCCGCAATTCATTGCAGGGTTCCAGGAAACCCGGCAACTAAATGAAAATTAAAACACCGTCCACATGGGCACTACTGTAAAAATGGTAGCTGTTGCAGTGGGAGATGTTTATCTTTTGATAAGAATAAAACATGGATTTTTGAGTAATTGTCTTTACGCACCAAGTTTAGAAAGAACTAGTTTTCAGTTTCTAAACTATTCAAAGAACTTGATATTCTGCCTCTTTTAATAACAAAGTTGTTATTAAGAAAAAGAGGGAAGTTATCTGTTCTGGTACGTTGATTGGCAATTTATAAATCAAATAACTCTCATGATGCAACAAATGGAAATTAGTAACACATCTTCTAACTTTAAGAGAAAGTAACCTTCGGAAATGAACCAATTATATCTTTGGCATCTAAGGCTAGGTTATATTAACTTGAGTATGATTCATTGGTAGCTGATGAACTTTTGGGTTCATTAGTAGTGGAAATCTTTCCAACCTGCGAGTCTTACTTGGAAGGAAAAATAACCAAGAAGCTTTCAAGTCTAAGGGGTATGGAGTCAAAGATATGTTGAAATTGGTTCATTCTAATTTGTGTGATCTTATGACTATCCAGACAAGAGGTAGTATTGAATATTTTGTTTATTTTATAGACAACTATTCAAGATACAAATAAATTTACTTAATGTACCGCAAGACTAAGTACTTTGATTAGTTCAAAGAGTACTAGGCTGATGTGGAGAAACGACAAAGTAAAAAGACACTATGGTGAAATCATAGTGGCAAGTACCTCTTGGGAGAATTTAGGAGTCACTTATCAGAAGTAAGGATTCAATCCAAACTAACTGCACCTGGTACACCTCTACAGAATGGTGTAGTAGAAAGAAGGTATAGGACTCTTATGGAAATAAGTAGATTGATGGTGAGTTATTTTACCAAATTCATTTTAAGGATATACTCTAGAAACGGAAGTGAACATAGTACCTTCCAAAGTCAGAACTCTCTACTCATATAGAATTGCTGAATAGGCGTAAGCTTATTTTGAAGCATATTTGGATTCGGGTAGTCCAACACATATGCTGAAGAGAGACAATGATAAGTTGGACAAGAATTCACTTGTTTATGGGTTATCCTAGAGAAATGAAAGTAGGTTTATAGTCTTAAAAATCAGAAGGTCATTGTTAGCATCAATGACCTATATAATAAACCATGTGCCCATAAGAAAACTTGTTCTTAAGGAAATAATAAAGACATGTCTAATCTAGTACCAATTGTACAAGATGAGATACCACAAGAAGCTGCAACACGTATCACAAATGATACGATTGTAGAAAATGTCTTGTCGTAGTGGGAGGGTTGTTAAGCGACCTAAAAGATTCATGTTTTGGGAGAATTTTGGACTCGATCCACGGAGGACATGGACACGATCTCCGGACATATGACGAAGCACTCCAAGATAAAGATGTAATATCTTGGCAAAGAGTAATGAATAAACAGAATTAGAATATATGTATTCTAATAAAATCTGGAAGCTTGTAGAACCACCAAATGGTGTAAAAGCCTTTGGATATAAAAAGGTCTATAATAGGAAAAGAGGGATAGACAGGAAGGTAGAAACTTTCAAAGCAAGGCTAGATGAAAAAGGAAACTTTTTCATTGGTAGTCATGCTTAAATCTATCCGGATTCTTTTATCTATTTGGTAAGTGGATGTCAAGACAGCATTCCTTAATGGAAGTCTTGAAGAAAGCATCCATATAAAGCAACCAGAAGGGTTCATTGCAAAGGGCTAAGAGCATCTTGTCTATGGACTGATACAAAGCTTCAAGGTCTTGGAACATCCAGTTTATCAAAGTAATCCAGACCTTTGGATTCATTTAGTAACTGGATAAGTCTTGTGTATACAAAAGGTATGATGGAAGCGCGGTGGTATTTCTTGTACTATACGTAGATAACATTTTTGGTAGTTGGAAACAATATCAAAATGTTGTCAGAAGTAAGGGTATGGTTGTCCAAACAATTCGATATAAAGGACTTGGGAGAATGTATATATTCTTGAGATCAAAGTAATAAGGGATCGCAAGAAAAGAATATTTTACTTATTCCAAGCTTCATATATCGGAAAAATCCTTGCTCATTTTAAGCATGCAAAACTCCAAGAAAGGTTTCTTACTTTTTTAGGATGGAGTAACTTTATCTAAAGATATATTGTTGGGGTTGCAAGGTTGCAAACATAGTCCCATATTGGAAACACATGGGAAAGATCATGGGTTTATAAGAGAAAAGATATCTCCATTGGCATGAGGCCTTTTGGGGAAAGTCCAAGAGCAAAGCCATGAGGGTCTAGGCCCAAAATGGACAATATCATGCAATTGTGAAGATATCTAAATTCTTTTCGATCCTACAATTGGTATCAGAGCCTGAACTGCCAGAAGGTTTAACCGCCGATTGTGCACAAGAACTATGGTCTAATTGAGCCATGTGGGTACAATATTGACCTCGAACAAAGAAAGTGGGGGTTCTTATGTTCGGATCAAGAGGACCAGACACCAGGCAGGAAGTCCTAGTTGCGACTAGGCAAGGAAGTCCTAGTAGGTCGGGTGGACTGAGGGGCAAGAAGACCTGGTGGGTCGAGGATCAGACGTGAGAAGCCTATGGTCCTTTGTTTGAGGGGGGGATTGTTGGGGTTGCAAGGTTGCAAACATAGTCCCATATTGGAAACACATGGGAAAGATCATGGGTTTATAAGAGAAAAGATATCTCCATTGGCATGAGGTCTTTTGGGGAAAGTCCAAGAGCAAAGCCATGAGTGTCTAGGCCCAAAATGGACAATATCATGCAATTGTGGAGATATCTAAATTCTTTTCGATCCTACATATATCTCTGTAGACATCAAAGGAGATAAAGGAAATAAAGGCAGTTCTTTATGCTTCGACTATCGGAAGCCTAATATATGCTATGCACGATATCAGAAATCTGTTTTGCCAAGGGCATAGTTAGCAGATATCAAAGTAACCCTGGACAAGGACAGTGGACTGCAGTAAAGCATATATTGAAGTACCTTAGAGGCACTAGAGATTATATGCTAGCTTACAAGGCAGTTAATTTGGTCCTAGTAGGTTTCATGGATTTGGGCTTCCAATCGGATAGGGATAATAATAAGTAAACCTCGGGGTTTTGTGTTTACTTTAGGAGGTAAAGTCATAACTATGGAAGAGTGATAAGCATAGGTATTTTTCTGGACTCCACCATAGAAGCTTAGTATATGACAAGCTAACCATAAAAGTTGAATGACTCAATAACCTCAAGATAAACTTAGATATGATTTCCGGTTTGTCAAAGATTATTACAATTTATTGTAATAATGTTGGTGATGCAAACTCGAAGAAACCATAAGTCTATAAGGCAAGTCGCAAGTACCACCCAATACGAGAAATCGTATAAGCGAGGAGAAGTTGTTCTTGCCTAGATTGCATCGGTGATGACTATAGATCCTTTCACTAAGGTCCTTAAAGAGCTTTTGATGGGCGTGTTGAAGGGTTGGGAATCGGATGTATGGCGCAGATATGGCAACTTAGTCTTTTAGTATAAGTGGGAGATTGTTGGAGTGTATACTAAAAGTCTAGCTTTTGGTATAAACATTTATCTAGAAATAAGAATCACATTGGTCAAATGTCTACATTTATGATAAATGTAGTTGCTCGATTAATTTATATTGTAGATAACATGGTGTGTGGTGTCACATACAGAAGATTGTTATCTGTTCTTTATAAATTATAAGCAGTGGCTCACGACCAAGATGGAAAGGAACAAACCATTGGAAGGTCGTAGTGTAATTAGGTATTAGTTCATCTTAACTATATAATTACACAAGTACACTTAGAGTGTATTGAGTAGGACCGTTTGAGGTTGTTCCTTTTATATTGACTTTATAAAGGAACAAAACCTTAGTTATTATGGAAGTGTGTGCTCTTAATCCTAATATAATAACACGTATATTTGATATTTATTTCTTTAATTTATCGATGGGTGAGATTTAGTTCGATAAATCAATAAGCCCGAAAGTTGGGAAATGATATCACTTATAGTGTGTGTTGTTGATTATAGAAGGAAGCGTGTCCTAGTGATCTAGGTTGAGAATGTCCCCAAAAGGAGCTCATAAGGATTGTCGTGTTAAACTCTGCAGGTGGACTTAGTCAACATGACGATGAAGTTGAGTGGTACTACTCTTGGAGCTAGATATTAATTAAGCGAGTTGTCAGTAACTTACTTAATTAGTGGGCATTGTTATCTTAAACACAGGGAAACTAACACACTCGTAATAAGAAGGAGTCGAAATGTAATTTGGGATTGGTGCGGTAGTTGATAATAGTTCTTTAGTGGAATGAATTATTATTGATGAAATTAAGTTATGTTTCGTGGCGAACACGGGATGCTTAATTTCGTGGAGACAAACCAATTCCTCCTCCTATCGTAGCCTAGTATATGTAGATTTATACATACCCACCTTACCCATCCAGTGGGGCCAGCTAGCTTGGAACCCAGCTAGGGCCAGACCAGTGGATGAGCCGTATGAGTGGTAGGAACTTGGGTCCCGAGCTTGGGTGGCCGACATTAGAATAAAAGGATTTTATTAAAATTATTTCTTATGTGGATATCATGATTTTAAAGAGTTTAAAAATTAAAATTTTCTTTTATAGTTTTCTACAAAGATTAAGAGAAGAGATTAATCTCTTTCCTTATTTGTAGTTTAAAAGGATGGTTTTAATTTTGGTAAAACTTTCCTTATTTGTAAATCATCTACATGTTTAAAAGAGAATTTAAAATTTGAAATCTTCATTATTTGTTGATTAAAGGAGGATTTTAAATTTTAAGAAAACTTTCCTTTTAACCATATTCATGATTTAAAAGAAAGTTTAAAATTAATAATTCTCTTTTATTAGTTTATCTAAAAGATTGAGAAAAGATTTGATATCTTTCCTTATTTGTAGATTAAAGAGATTTTAATTTTAGAGATAACTTTCTTTTATCCACGTGTTTAAAAGAAAGATTTTAATTTATTAAATTTCCTTTTATAAACCAATCGTGAAGGGATTAAATTATTAGAGAAATTTTATAAATTTGAGACAAATTAGGAAGTTTTAATTAATTAAAACTCTCCTTGTATATTTATGTGGTCGACCAAATAAAATTGAGAAAGAAAATTATTTTAATTAAATAATTTTTCCTTTTCAATGGAAAAAGAATTAAGGAAATTTTTATTAAATTTTCCTTATTTGCCAGGATCAAGGATTATAAAAGAGGGGGTAGAGGAGGTTTCAAGGCTAACGGCTCTATTCTATTTTTCTCCCTCTTTTCCTTGGTGGTGTGACCGGCCCTATTTCTCTCCTCTCCTCTTGTTGGCCGAAACTTATCTCTTGGTGGAGCTTTTGTTAGTGGCCGGATCAAGGAAGGAGAAGAAGGAGAGAAAGCAAGCCTCGTTTCTATCTCGGCTTACGATTCTAGTATTTCAAATATGTTTTTCGATGATGTGTTCTTTTGTTTTATTTTTCCTTGTGATTTGATTGTTCTTTTCGGTTAACCTAAAGTTATTTTAGGAAATTAAATATTAGCTTTCCATAAAAGGTTTTGTCTAGTCGGTGGTGGTTGCTCCCATATCCAAGAAGGTCATGTGCCTCGCCACGTCAGTACTGGGAACCAATTATGAAAATTAATATTTAATGGAATTAATAACTTAAAGTAATTTGGGTCGAACGTGTTAAGTTCCGCAGGAGATCCAAGTCAAAACCTAAAAGAACAAATAGATTAAGTTTTGGATCAAACGTGTTAAGTTCCGCAGGCGATCCAAAATTTAATTTAAAAGAACACACAGTAGCTAGGAAAAGGTTCAGACCTTTGTACAAAATTTTTGTACAGTAGAACCTCTAGGTTTTCCGAGTAGTAACCAACAATTTTACGGTAAAGACCTAGGCTACTCCAGAAAGACAAAAAGCTTGAAATTGGTTTTGAAAACAAAATTTGAAATGGGAATTTTTACAAAAATAATTTGAAAAACTACTAAGTAATATTTTGAAAATATGCTAAGAAACCTATTCTATAAAACACAACCCTAATTGTCTTCTTAGGTTACTAAATTCTGCTTCAGGTAATGGTTTAGTAAAAATATCTGTCAAGTTAGATTTTGATTCAATATAATTAAGTTCAATATTCTCTTTGGACACATGATCCCTAATGAAGTGATGTGTTTAACCTCTATATGTTTAGTTCTAGAGTGATGAACTGGATTTTTAGTTAGGTTTATAGAACTTATATTATCAATGTAGGTTTTTACATGCTTATAATCTAGATTAAAGTCTTTTAATGTATGGGGCATCCATAGCAATTGGGTTACGCATTCGCCCATTGCTATGTATTCAACCTCAGTGGTAGATAAGGCCACACATTGTTGCTTACGGCTAAACCAACTAACTAAAGATGATCCTGGCAATTGACATCCTCCACTAGTACTCTTTCTGTCTAACTTACATCCAACATAATCTGAATCAGAATACCTAACTAAGTCAAATTATGAAGTTCTAGGGTACCACATTCCTACACTAATAGTTCCTTTTAAATATTTAATAATTCGTTTAACCAAGGATAAATGTGACTCTTTTGCACAAGTTTGGTATCGGGTGCATATACTTACTGCAAATAAAATGTCAGGTCTGCTTGCAGTTAAGTAGAGTAAACTTTCTATCATGCTTCTATAGTATTTTAAGTCAACAAGTGTACCATTTTTGTCACTATCAAGATTAATGTTACTTTCCATAGGTGTTTTAAGTTCTTTAGAGTTTTTCATACCAAATTTTTTAAGAAGGTCTTTTGTTTACTTAGTTTGATGTACATAATTACCATCTTTAGTTTGTATAATTTGAAGACCTAAAAAATAAGTTAATTCACCAACCAAACTCATTTTAAATTCATTTTCCATTAAAGTTACAAATTTCTTTAAGAATTTTGAATTGGTTAAACCAAATACAATATCGTCAACATAAACTTGAGCTATGAAAATGTCTGAGTTAAAGGTCTTAATAAAAAGTGTAGGATCAATTTGCCCTTCTTTAAACCCTTTAGATTTTAAAAATCTAGACAATCTTTTATTCCAAGCCCTAGGTGCTTGTTTTAGTCCATATAATGTCTTTTTAAGCTTAAAGACATAGGTTGGGTTTTCTATATCCTCAAAACCGGGTGGTTGACTTACGTAGACTTCTTCCTTAATATGTCCATTTAAAAAAGTGGATCTAACATCCATTTGGTATAACTTGAAACCTTTAAATGCTGCATAGGTGAGCAACATTCTAATTGACTCAAGTATGGCTACAGGGGCATAAGTCTCGTCGTAATCTAGTCCTTCGACCTGACTGAACCCCTTGGCTACTAAACGAGCTTTATTCCTTAAGATTTCACCTTGATCATCTAATTTATTCATAAATACTCATTTGGTGTCTATGACTGTCTTACCTTTTGGTTGAGGTACTAAATCTCAAACCTGACTCCTTTCAAATTAATTTAACTCTTCTTGCATTGCAATTACCCAATCAAGTTCTGTTAATGCATCATTTATGTTTTTAGGTTCAATTTTAGATATTAATGCTATTTGACTTAGGTTTCTAAAAGCAGATATGGTTTGAACCCTTAATTTAGGATTTCCTATGATTTGATCAACTAGATGATTAGGGTTAGATTTTAATATTCGTGGATTAGAATTTTCAGATTGTTTGGTTTGTGTTAATTTTTCTTCTTCTTCTTGATCAACGAAACCATGTTGATTAATTGAAATGTTATCATTTTCATTAAAGGTTACATTGGTGGTTTCCTCAATTTTCAAAGTAGATTTATTATAAACCCTATAGGCACTACTTGTAGATGAATAGCTAAGAAAGATTCCTTGGTTAGTTTTCGAAGTAAATTTTCCTAAGTAATCCTTAAGGTTTAAAATATGCACATAACAACCAAAGATTTTAAAATATTTTATGTTAGGAATTTTGTTAAAATAAATTCCATAAGATGTTTTATTTTGATCTTTATTAATTATAATTTGATTTTGGACATAATAAGCTGTATTAACAACTTCAGTCCAAAAATATTTTGGTAGATTGTATTCATTTAACATTGTTCGTGCAACTTCTTGTAAAGTTCTATTCTTACGTTCAACTAGGCCCTTTTGTTGTGGAGTTTTAGGGCACGAAAACTCATGGTGATAACCATTTTCTAGGCAGAAATTAGTAAAATTTTGATTTTTGAATTCTTCTCCATTATCACTTCTGATTTTCTTGATTTAATTTCTTTATCGTTTTCTATTTGTTTACAAAAATTTCTAAAAGTTTCAAAAGTTTCATTTTTAATAGATAAGAACTTAACCTAAGTATATTTAGAGTAGTCATCAATAATGACTAAGCAATAAAGACTTCCATTTAGTGATTTTATTCCATGAGAGTCAAATAAATCTAAATGTAAAAGGTCAAGAATTCTATTGGTTCTAATTTGATTAGTAGGTTTGTGAGTTGATTTAATTTGTTTTCCTTATTGACAAGAATTACAAAATTTATTTATAGGATTTCCTAATTTTGGCAAACCCTTGACTAATCCACTTTTGTTTAATTTTAGTAAATTTCTAAAGTGGGTGTGAGCTAATCTCTTATGCCACAACCAAGTTTCATCATGATTTGTTAAAAGACATTTGGGTAGCATTTTAGATAGATGAATTATATATATATTTTTATCTCTAAAGCCTTTTAATGATATATTAGATGAGTCATTGTAACTTATCAAGCATTCGGAAGACAAAAATTTAACCATAAATCTTGAATCACAGAGTTGACTTATACTAAGCAAATTATATTGAAAATATTCAACAAGTAAAACCTTTTTAATTGAAATGTTAGCCTGTAATTGAATTTCACCTGTACCGATTACCTTTAATTTGTCATTGTTTCCAAAGGCAACTTACCCTAGGTTTTAAATTTGATATTGGCAAATTTGTGCTGATCTCCAGTCATGTGTCTGGAGCAGCTGCTGTCCAAGATCCATTTATCCATAGCTTTAGATTCCTACATAAAACGTAGGATTTAAACCAAAGTTTGGCTAATGAATGATTTTAAGTATGTGGGTAAATTTTTAGATTTTGTTGGTATTATTCATGTAGTTGATTTAAGTTTTTTTAAAAGTTTTTTATTATAAGAATTTTTAACAATTTAATTAAGTTTTTTTAATATAATTTTAATTAAGTTTAAAAATAATTAGTTAAGTTTTTAAAAGAATTTGTAATAATATAATTAAGTTTTTTTAAAAATAAATTCAATTAAGTTTTTAAAATAATTTAAATTAAGTTTTTAAAATAATTTAAATTAAGTTTTTAAAATAATTTTAATTAAGTTTTTAAAATAATTTTAAATAAATAATTTAATTAAGTTTTTAAAATAATTTTAATTAAGTTTGAAATAATTTTGAATAAATAATTTAATTAATTTTTTAAAATAATTTTAATTAAGTTTGAAATAATTTAATTAAGTATTTAAAGTAATTTTAATTAAGTTTGAAATAATTTAATTAAGTTTTAAATCATTTTAATTAAGTTTGAAATAATTTAATTAAGTTTTTAAAATAATTTGAATTAAGTTTGAAATAATTTAATTAATTTTTTTAAATAATTTAATTAAGTTTTTTTATTAAGTTTTTAAAAGAATTTTAATTAAGTTTTTTTTTTTAAAATTTTTTTAATTTTGAATTATTTAATTATTGAATTATTGAAAAAGGTTATTGAACCCATGTTAGATTCAAACTTAGCTTTGAGTTAATCAAGCTGACTTCCTAAGGATAAGTTTTCAGTTCAGTGGCGAGGCATATGACCTTCTTGTGTATCAACGGTGGACCACTTGCTAAATACTTTCCAAACTGTTCCTGCCCAAAAAACTTAATACTAAATTTTGGTTTAACTAGCCCGTGTTTGATTGAGATAGCTTCGATCAGATCCACTAAGTCTAGTGCACCAGGTAGAATACACAAGATTCAGCCTAGACATACCTTCGACAAAGCTTCCTTGATGTACTATCATCTCAATCCATTCTGATGCTATGTTGTAAGGTTTGGTAAAACTTTTTTTTATCTAACTGTTTTAAGCAGAAAGTAAACATAATCCTAAGTGTATGAGTTTGGTTAATCATGTTGGTTGGATTGTCTTTCTAGTTGCTCCCCCTGAGTCATAGCTTAGATAAGATCTATCTAAGTAATGAATTTGACTCTTAGAGATTAAGTATAAGTTTGGTTTAATTGGTTTGGTTAAATGTTTTGTTTGGACCCATGCTTGGACTTGACTTCTAACATTTTAACTAATTAATGACAAGTATGATTTGTTTGTTTGTTTAGGATTGTAACCAAGTCCTGATTTGTTGTATACGGCTCGTTGTGATCCAAGTACCATGTTTAAACACTTGGACCCCAGTTCGAATTTTTTCAACATTTTCTTGAGTCGCTCGACTTGACCTTTCAAGTCGGAATTTTCTTCCTCAAGTTTTTCAACCTGAGTTGAAGTTCCGACTTGAACTTGGTTAGTCGAGTCACTCAAGTTAACTTGCTGTCACGCCCTAGAGGAGTCCTTGTCCGAAGAAATTTTAACAACATCTCCCTTGTACGGGTGACAATCTGAAGCATTACTACATACAAGATATACATCAGCCACATTCGGCTGGAATATATATACCATAGAAAATGGAAACAACACAACCACGCAGTTTAATATACTCAGCCTACTCGGCTGGACAAAAAATAAAATAAGTACGGCGGAAAGAAAACGAAGAGAAAACCCACAAATTGCAAAGTTATCAAAACATCACAAATACCAAGTCCACACAACAAGTATCAAAACATAGTTCTCACAACACCAAATCCAACGAATACGAAATGCAAGTAAAGAGAAACAGAACCAAAAATCAATTTTCGAATATGACGCGGGACCCAGGACTGGCAACCGGCATCTCTCCAAGCATCCATGAATAATCTACTGCTACCCGGCGAAAGAAAACCAATTTGCGAGGTGGTGAGTATTGAAACTCAGCGGGTATAGAAAGATAGTGCATGAATATAACGTACAACTAGAAAGTGAGCCAAGAGTATACAGTCTCATAAAGGAATAGCAGACACTAAAATAAAGTCATAATAAATGCTCATACCTGAAACCATATCCTAGGCTAGGTATAGTAGGTTAGAACTGGTACTAATCTGCTACAATACTGCTCATAACTACAGAGGTAATAAGCAGGGTATATACAACTTTCCAATGACTAAACATCTACCATGAGAATATATCTCAACACAAGTAAGCATATCAGCATAAGTGAACAATAGCAAGAAGCAACGGCAGCATAAATATACCACATCAGCATAAGAAAGCAATAATAACATAAGTAAACAGCAGCAACCAAAGCAGGCATAATGACAGCGTATGCACGGATGGTCACCCCGCCCACCTCTCTGCACCATGACCCCTGTATGGTCGAGAGGCCGGATCAATGATAACACAGCGAAGGGGGGTCCCTGCTGCTCGCAACTCCAGCTACTACTACCCACACGTGGCCGAGTGCGGCACGACAGGACAAGCGACATCAACTCCAGCTACCATCCTCTCGAGTGGCCGAGGATGCGGCATGCATGCAATGACATGATGCGAACAATGCAACAGTCATCATATATATATAAGCAAAGACAGGTATGCTACATGAAGCCAGCATGCTCAATATCGTACATAAGTAAGCAACAATCAAAACATACAAGGTTGGTATCTGTTATCTACTAAATATCATTGATAGCAACAAGAGACTGTATGGATATAAAAACGAATATCTCAAAGTTTTTAAGTGGAAGTATCAAACACAAGAAAAATTACGAGTGGAATCAAGGTAAAGCAGTTCTTATCCAAAATATAGTTCATGCACCAAGTTCAAAGAACTACAGAATCAAGGTAAGAAGTACCCGCCTTAAATGTAGATCGAGCTAAACAATCCCCCGCGTCGAAGTGCTCGTCTTGAAACAACGTCCTATAAATCGTATACTGTACAGTTAAGCTAATCTCACAAGCAACCGCAGACTAAACCCATACCTAACTTACTTAGGGAAAACCCCTAATCGAACTATGAATCTCAATTCACCCAAATCTAATGAATAAATCCTTAATTAAAATCCACACCATCTAAATCTATCCCAAGAGAAACCCATATTCCATCAAATCTAAACCGGTTAACATTCGAAAACCCTTTCGAACAAGAAAACAAAGCCATCACAATCTGTCGTGACCTCCATGGCCATTTGAAGGAAACAAAGCTTCAACCAATTAACCAAGACATCAAAACCAAAACCCGAAACTCACTGTCATGAGAAAACGTGCAAATCTAGAGGTATTCTCCTGAGAAATCCAAAACGAATAAAACACCACCAATTACAGTCACTCACGCCGAATCTGAGATTGGAAATCGAATTCCATCTCACACCACAACCTTTTCAAAAGAACCGACACCAAATCCTAACAAATCAAAGAATAGAATATTCCTCTTGTATCCACGCACTCACATTAATCCAATATTTCAAAAGCATCAGAGAAGTAAATTAAACATGGTATCATCGATCCAAGCTTAAAGCCCGAACAATCTGCCCAAAACCCAAAACAATGTGAAGAACTGAGAAAATTCCGAATTCAATTAGCATCCCAACTAGATCACCCCAAAAACAATAGAGCGACAAAAAAAAAAAAAACAACTAAAATCCCTAAATTCGTTGCGGAAATCAAATCTGCAGCATTCAACGGAGTATGAACAAGCAAGAACCATAAAAACATCACAAAAACCACATATCACAGCCCATCTCAGTAGATTATCATCTTCAATTAGTTCACCAACTATTCCATGCCCTAACCCTTACCTCCCGGATCCTATACCTACATATCAAAGAGTACTTACCGGATCAGTTGGGTCACGGCTCAGAGAGAAGAGGATCGGCGACTGTGGTCCGCGGTGCTCGTGCGAGGGAGAAGGATCGCCGCTATGCTATCCGCGTGGGGAGGAAAGGTCGGCGGCTGGTGCTCGTCGTGACTGGCGGTGGTGTGGCGTCTCAGCGTGAGGGCGAAGGAGGCCGGCGAAGGAGGCAAGACGGCGACGCATGAGGGCTAAGGGAACAGGGAAGCCGACTGATGCTCGCGGAGAGAAGGCTCAAGGAAGAAGCTCGGCGTCGTGTGGGGAGCTAGGGCACTGGATCGGGGTTAAAGAATTCGGCGGAGAAGGAAAAATAAAGAGAAAGATAAAAACCTAGGTTTTAATAGAAAACTTAGGTTTATCAATCCAATCAACCCCCATATAAATTGATATTCCAAACAGGCTTTCTCCGAGCCCAATAGATCCATCCCCTTAACATACATCATACGAGCTCCAATTAAATCCCAGAAAATTTCTAAAAATTTCGTTAAGGTTTTTCGTCCATTACATATTATTATTTAATAATTATTTGTTGTCGTATTTTACACTTGCTGCTTAAGGTAGTCTATTTCCTTAAGTAACAAGTTATTTTATTTTTCAGATTTTGACAATTTTTTAAACAAGCATTTAACTACTTTAAGTAAGTTAGACTTAGAATAAATTGTTACCATATTTGGATCTTCCGATCCGTGGCTTCTTTCGGACTCAATGTCGATCTCGAACTCGTATTCTTCATCGGACTCGGAGTCGGAATCTTCGTTTCTTGCCATAAATGTAAGATGGCTCGAATGCTTTGTTTGTTCTGTGTCAGATTCTTTGGAAGAGGTCTTGTCCCATGTTGCTTGGAGGGTTTTCTTTCGTCTTGTCGATTTAGGTCTTTCTTCCTTTCAATTTGGGCATTCGTTTTTGAAATGCCCCTTTTTGTTGCATCCATAACAAATCACTTCTGATTTATTTTGGGTCTGGTTGAGTGGTGTCTTCTTGACACTTTTTCTAAATTTCTTGTTTTTCAGCAATCTCCGGACCATGTTGTCTAACTCTTCTTCATTTGTTGAGTCAGCGTCTGACTCGCTTTCAGACTCGATCTTTGTTCTTGTTTTAGTTTCCTTGCTTGGGCCTGCATACAAAGCTACTCCTTTCTCAACATGGCTTACATTAGATTGTTCGTGTAATTCTAATTTACAGAATAATTCATCTAACTTAAGAATTGAAAGATCCTTAGAAACTTTATATGCATCTACAATTGATGTCCACAAAGCATTCATCGGAAAAGTGTTTAACGCGTACCTTATTGTGCCGCGATTTTCAAGATTATGTCTGATCAGATGGAGACCAATGAGGATGTCCTTCAGTCGAGCGTGGAGTTTTGAAGTTGTCTCTCTGGGGAACTTTTTAATATTGAATAAGTTATTTAAAAGCAAATCCCTTTTATTTACCTTAGATTCATCAGTCCCTTCATATAGTTTGACTAGGGAGTCCCACAGTTCTTTAGCGTTGTTGTAGGGACCGACTCGGTTCAACTCTTCTATTGTGAGCCCACACTGAATGGTGTTGATCGCCTTGTAGTTTAGTTGTGTCTTCTTGATCATTGGAGGAGTCTAATCTTCTGGTTCTAATGGTGTTCCGTCTTTCGTCGGAGCAGTGTAGCCTTTCAAGATCATGAACCAAAGTTCAATATCAGACTTCAAGTAACACTCCATTCTATTCTTCCAATAACTGAAATTTTCTCCTTTGAATAGTAGAGGTCGGATAGTGTTGTATCCTTCTTGATAAGAGTTTGACATCCTTAAAAGAATAACAAACAGATTTCCAAGAATCTCGTCTTGGGATTAGTAGTGCTTAAAAAATACAAACAATAAGAAAAAAAATATTCTAAAATAATTGATAAAAAGAAGAAGTTTTAAAAAAGGTGCTTTGAAAAATGGTTAAGTAATTTCAAAGCTTACGAGGCTCTGACACCAATTGTTAGATCGGATGAGTGCGATAGAGGGGGGGGGGGGGGGGGTGAATATAGCACTTTTAAACTTTTCTTTTTATTTAGAAAATAGAGTCGTGCAGCCGAAAGTAAAAGAAACTCATTCAATTACTTGGTATGGAGCCTAGGTCGACTCCTACTCCAAGGCCCATGATTCTTGACCGCACCGATGGCCAATCCACTAAGATTCTTCTTCCCGAAAACCTCGGAAAGAAGTAATGCATATAGTATGTAATGATATAAGATAGTAACAATCCTACTATCTTATATGAATTTAAGTGCAATACAAATAAAGTATACCGACAATAGTAAATGAAGGTTGAAGCTCGGTTGGTACTTCCGGACGAAGTAGCTTGAAGAATTGTAGAGAACTTGTATTACGGTCCGCTTGCAGAGAAGAGCTTTGAGATGATCAGAAAGTGTTCTACAGCCTTAGACCTCGAGCATCAATTTATAAGATCGTCGATGTTCGGTCGACCAATCCCTGGGTTCGGTCGACCGAACCAGCTGCTTTCCTTGCTCGCTGAGATTTGATGCTGATTCGATCTTCGGCATTTAATGTTCATTAAGGGTTTGATCGACCGATCCCTCTTTTTGGTCGACCGAATAGGCTCCTTCCCTGTTCGTTGAAATTTACCGAGATCCACATTTAATGCTGCATTAATAGTTGATTGGTTCGGTCGATCGATCCATGGGTTCGATCGACCGATCAACTCTATTTCCTTCTGCTTCTGATCGGTGTTAATTTTGTGCTGAGTCATCAGGTTCGGTCGACCGAACTTACTTATCGGCCGACCGATCAAGCTTTGATCGAATTCAGTCTATTCTGGTCTGATCTAAACACTGCTTTGATTTCTCCTTGTTCGATCGACCTATTCACCTGTTCGATTGACCGATCCAACTGTACCTACACAACAGTGTTAGACAAAGCATCCTACAAAATAAATGTTAGCACAATAATATTATAATGCACGAGTAATATAAAAGATAGTAGAACTGTCTTGATCTCAACTTGGAAACCTTCCCAGTTTCTTCAGTTGGATCAGTGGCCTAAGGTTGTTCCCTTCGGGAACTTGACCTCACTATCGCTCCTCTAGTTGTTTACCTCAACCTACCTGCCAAACTTTGATCGTCCAGATCTAGTTTAGACTTTTCACTTAACCTTGATCGACTCGCTAGGACTTTTCTCTTGATCTTCCGCCCTTCAGACCTCTCGATCACACCGCCAAGCATCAGGTCCCCTTGACCCACTTGGAATTTCACTTGGGTTCCACGATCTGCTAAGACTTCTCCTGCCTAGCCTCCAACTAGGTCTTTTCCAGTTGAGAAAATAGCATGTACACTCAGTTAACTTGTTAGATCACAACAAGACTTAACTTGAACCTTTCACAACATCAAAACTTAGGTTTGATTCTGGTGCAACTTGCACCAACATGACACACCTGGGTTTAGAGCTGCCGCTTGGAAGTCATATAATCTGGGTTTAGAGCCACCGTTCGGCTACAATGAACATTGAAGCTTTCTTGCTGACCAAGGTTTAGAGCTGCCGCTCGACTATCATCTAACGTACCTGGTTTAGAGATGCTGCTCGACTGTCATATAACCTGGGTTTAGAGTCGCCGCTCGGCTATAATGAACATTGAAGCTTTCTTGCTGACCTGGGTTTAGAATCACTGCTCGACTATCATCTGATGCACCTGGGTTTATAGCCACCGCTCAGATGTCATATGACCTGGGTTTAGAGCCGTTGCTCGGCTATCTCCTAATTAGAGCTCTGTGCCGATCAAGATAGTTGGTGACAACACTTAGTAAATTTTCACATCTCGTCGTGTTCTCGGATGAGTATCCTTTATTGGTTGCTGACATCCTCCCAATTTCTGGAAGACTGTATAAATCTCTGGCAATTATAGCTGAGCACGCCACCCATGTATTTTAATTAAGCTCCATTAATATTTTCCCATCGTCGGTTGCCACATGTCCCGATCTTTACCGTCGCACGCTTGATGTGACGGGAGGATATCCGTGAATGATGTGACAGACACATTTTCAAATTCCATGATCAGATTTTTGACTTCGTTACCTGTAACCCTCGATCGAATGGCTCAGAACGATCGCCTGCGGGATTTATAAACCCTTATCTACTCGTAGTCATCTTCACACTTCCTCGTGTTTTCTTTCTCGCACGTGTTTTTTTGACACTTCTCCTTCTCTTCGTCTGCGCCAATGACATTTCTCAGTAAGTCCTTGCTTTCTTTCTCTCGTTAAGTTCGCAATCCACTTCTTTCCTGGTTTTCTTTGGCCATTTCTCCACAACCTCCTATGCCCATCCCCAGGCTTTGGTATACTTCTACCGAGTTGAAGTTCAATGGGAATAAGATTGATGAAATGAAACTTACGTATCGTTCCTCCTCCGATTATCAAATTGCTATCCCTTCAGCCTATGACCAGCCCTATTTGCCTCCCGTCGGCTTTTTTCCCTTCTTTAAGGATCAATTCTGCGTCAGTCTTCGTTTCCCCCTCCACCCTTTCTTCTCAGTCATATGTAAATATTTTCGTATCTTCCTGCACCAATTAGTGCATAACTCCTTTATGTTGCTATGCGGGGTAGTCGTGCTATTTCGTCTGCACGACATCCCTTTAGTGTCTCGGGTATTCCATTATTTTTATTATCCCAAGTTATCCAAGCCATAGACCTTTCTGTTCCAAGCCTGAGTGGACTCTGTCTTTTTTGATAAAATGGCATCCTCTAATAAGCACTAAAGGGAGCATTATTTTTCGTTCGTTTTCCCTATTGGCTTGACTGTTGGTGCGGGAAGCATCCGATGATCAAACCCATGTTTTGATAATGGAAAAGGGCTCAAAGTTAAGTTGCGTTGTGATCTAACAGTTTGAATGAGCTTGCAGGAAAGTCCTAAGTATACTTAGGCAAAAGTCCTAGCTGCGGTTAGACAGGTGGAAAACCCTAGGGGGTGGTAACCCTTGGTCATAGGGGGTGGTAACCCTATGCGAAAAGTCTTGGCGAGTCGAGGGCTTCAGGCAAAAAGTCCTAGGGGTGGTAACCCTAGGTGGAAAGTCCTGGTGTCGCGAACCGGGTGGAAGACTGGATGGGTCAGGGAGCGGGCGTCCAACAGAAAGTCAGGAAGCATTGAGTGCCAAGCAAAAGTTCAGTCGGTTTGGAAGACCGGACTGACATCAGGTAATCTCTCCTGAGGGGAGTAGGTGAGGACGCGTTCCCCAGAAGAGAGAACAGTAGGCGTCGGTTCGACCTAGGGTTTCCGATCGAAAATCCGAAGTTAGAACCGAACAGTCCGAAGACTATCAAACTTAAGCTTCTTATATATTCTGTTTTGTTCTAACTCTATTTTGCAGGAAACTGACAGTTTTGTGCAGGGCTAGAACTAACCGGGATCGGTCGACCAAACCTTGGGATCGGTCAACCGAACCCCCAAGCCAGCAGATCAGAATCCCAGAGATTGGACCATGCTCGACTAGAGGATCGGTCGACCGAACCTTGGGATCGGTCGACTGAACCAAGGATCAGCGTCAATTGGATCAGGCCAGGTTGATCGGGTTAGAGAAGCAGATCGGTTGACCGAACCCGGGATAAGACTTGACCAGATCGAAGCGGATCGGGCGAATCGGATGAGGAGGAGATCGCCTCATCGGTCGACCGAACCAGGGGATCGATCGACCGATCCGCCTCACGTCAAAGCTGATCCCGAACTTCGAGGATCTGGATCAGATCCATAAAAGCTATAAAAGGGGCTTCGAGCTACAGCTTCAGAGATCAATTCAAACAGAACATCCTGCGCTCTTATACGCTGCTCCAAACGCTCAAACGACGCTCTGCCACTCTGCATATGACGACTGCCTCCTTCAACATTTGTATTGTCGGTATTGTAAATTCTTTATTTAAGTTCTTGTATTCGAAAGTTGTAAAAGATTTGCGATATTATAGTTGTTGCCCACCGAAAGCGATAAATGATCGCGGGCCTTGGAGTAGGAGTTGTTGGAGCAATCCCAATGGTCCGCGGGATCATGTGTTTTGGTGTTTGGGCAAAGGGTTTAAGTTAGGTTTACCCTTGTTATTTGATATGTGTACTTGAGTTGTGCAGGACTGCAGGTGACACATGTGACTCAGGTTGACGGCTTCGGGTCCGGTGAAGGATGGAGCATCCGAGGGACCGTGGACAAGGCAGCGAGGACAAGAGCCGAGGGAAGCAACTTCGAGGCATACGCGAAGGATGGCATTGGGGACGAGCCGCGGGCTTGGATACATCCGAGGGACGAGAGCCAAAGGAAGCAAGCTTGAAGGCAAGAGGTCAAGGCTGTAAAAGAAGAGTCAAGTGAGTCGTGAGGGTACGAGTGCATGAGAGATTGTACTCGGAGTAAAATCCTAGTTTTAGGGTTTCTTGTGGCATGCGATTCTTGTAGCGCCTTTATGCGATTCTTGTAGCGTAATGTAGCGATCGGTGTATGGACGATCGGTGATCTATGTGAGCCGTTGAGATAGCCGTTGGTACCAGTCGACTGGTAACGGGCAAATCAGGTTTTGATTTGTTCCAAGCTCTATAAGAAGGAGCTTGGTATGGCTGGCCAAGGCGACGAAATTAGACTTGGTTAAGGTCTAATTAGTAGTCTACAAGTGCTCAAGTGTTTGTGGAATCCAAGAGGTCTTGGTGTGTTGTGGTGAGGTTTCTCCACCCACAAGGAGCGACTTGAGATAGCCGGAGTTTCCGGGGGCTAATCCACCGAAGGATCGGGATCGTCCACCTTACGGACAGCCGTGGAGTAGGAGCAAGTTATCTCCGAACCACGTTACATCGAACGTGTTAGCGGTTTGCATTTCATTTCCATTCTTGTATTTAGTGTTTAGCTTTCTATTTGTGTTTGTTTGTATTCCGCTGCGCTAACATCCTAGGAAGCTAACGATTTGGGGGAGCCGTCTATCCAACCCCCCTTCGAGCCGGCCACCGATCCTCCAACAAGTGGTATCAGAGCGAGGACGCTCTCCATTGGACTAACCGCCAAGGAAGCAAAGATGGTCGGCTTAATTGAACCGCCAAAGCTTGAAGGTAGAGGCTTATGGGACATCACATATTGGATGATGAAGATGGAGATCTTCTTCAACACGGATTGGGACACCATGATGGTGGTCAAAGAGCCGTTCGAAGTCCCGAAGGACAAGAAAGGGAAGAAGCTCCGACCACGACATTGGACGGAGGAGCAAACCTCTCGGTCAAAGGCAAATGACAAGGTAATATCTATATTAATTGATATTTTACCTAATGACGTAATGAGCCTTGTAGGTAAATACGAGAATGCTCACGATTTGTGGAGCAAGATAAAGAAGGCTCAATGGGAAGAACCTATGCCTATATAAGAAGAAATGGATGAAGAAGCTCAAGTAGAGGAGGAGCAACCGAAAGGTGAAGAGCACTCAACTTCCGAGGAGAAAGAGGAGAAGGATGAAGAAATGTCATCCACTAGTGTGGATGAGGAGACATCCTCAAAGGTTGAAGAACAATCCAAGACAAGTGAAGAGGATGAAGAAGAGGTCTTGGAGGTCAACTTAGTGAGCACCTCCACCGAAGCAAAATCAAAAGCTCACATTGTGTGCTTCAGGTGCAATGAAAGGGGACACTACAAAAGTAGATGTCCTATGGGTAAGATGAAGGTATCTCCTAAACCCATTCAAGTTAATTTAAACACTAACAAGGATTGTAGGAGTGAAGAAGCCCAAAGAAGGAGATTGCGCATCATATGCTTCACGTGTGGAGAGAAGGGCCACTACCACACCAAATGCCCCAAGAAGGGAGAAATTAAGAAGCTTGCACATTTAAAGAAATGGGAGAAGAATAAGAGGAGCTCAAATCAAGGGGGAGCTTCAAGGGTAAGGGAGGTATACGCTAACTTGAATCGTAATTCAAATTCTTATTATTTACCCATGCAAAATTTTGGTTTTAGATATCATGATAGGAATAGAGTAAATATCGATCATAACCCTAAGAGGCCTATGCATGATAGACCTAGGCAAGTTAAATTCTCATTACCTAAGGAGAAGAAGGTAATAGAGAACCAAGGCATTAATCCCAAGAAGGGGAGACATATGCCTAGAAAGGGTAGGTCTAGAAATGTCCAAGGTGGACATGTTGACTCTAGGTTTAGGAACCTAGAAAGTGAGAATCAAGCTTTGAAGGCAAAGCTTGATGGTTTAGAGAAATTCCTTAAGAGATTCACTATTGGATCTAAGGGATTAAGTATGGTGTTGGGTAGTCAAAGACCCAACAATGATAGATCGGGTTTGGGATACTGATCTAGTGTCTCCAAGGTCAAAAGGAGACCATGTGCTAGGGTGACACATGATAAGGGGAAGGGAGAATCATCTAAAGCCAATGAGAAGAAATATGCTAGGGTTGCATATGATTATGGCAAGGATGATGTGTCTAAGGTGCACCATTGTGGTTTAGCCATAGTGGAGAAAGCATCTAAGAAGATGACTAAGGCTAAGAGCTCTAGGGGGAGCTCAAAGAGTCAAGTTGGGACCCATGGCCAATGGATCTCAGGAGGGTACTACTTGGGAGTCTAGAGGAGCCATGGAGTGTGCCAAAAGGTTTGGAGATGGATTTGAGTCTCAAACCTAGGGATTTGGCACACATGGTTTGTGTTTCATGCAAGAAATATGACATTTGGGGTCATATAGCGTGATAATTGGTTTTGGATGTATAGATGCCATATAAACCAATGCTAGGGATACATTGTGGGTTGGTATGGGCAAATACATCAAGAGGAAGCCAAAACTAGGACTTTAGGTCAAGGTTCAATTGAACTTTTTAGCTAGTTTTGTGTTTTGTGTCAATCTTGGGATTGGTGATAGATATATTTTTTTAATATATTTTTCCTAGGTAGACAAGGGTACAATAGACCTCTCCACAAAATTTGGGGATTTTTGGAGGTCTAGGGAATTACTGGTGCATTTCTGAAGTTGACCTGAAAAGGCTGATTTTTTCAGAAATAGGGTACCAGTCGACTGGTACAGATACCAGTCGACTGGTAACATTATTTTTTAGCACAGAATGTCTCTGTAAGCTCATTTTATCGATATCAGTCGACTGGTGATGATACCAGTCGACTGATAACAGTAGATTTCGACTACAGAATGTTTCTGTAAGGTTCTGTCGAAGAGGGCAGTCGACTGGCACTTGGGGCAGTCGACTGATACCAGTCTGAAAGTGTTTTTCAGCGCTGATCTTGACCATGTCAACTTGTTTAGATGTATGGGATCCAAGGGGGATTAATACATGAGTTTAGGGTCAGTTTGGATGAGAAATTTTCAACAATTGGGATATTGTTGGAGAACTTTTTGGATGTTAGGCAAAGGGGGAGAATTAAGGTTTAGTTGGGAAAACCTTTAGTGCCTTTGCGTAGGGGGAGCCTTGGGATAGGTTCTTAAAAAGTCCTGTGGGAAAATCCTAGCTCAATGGGGAGCTTAGGTGTAGGGGGAGGCTTGTGATAGGTTCCAATGCTTGGTGCATTGTTTCGGCGGTTGCCAAGTGTGTAGCCTTGGCAATGTAAGTCCATTCGGCGGTTGCCAAGTGTGTAGCCTTGGCAACGTAAGTCCATTCGGCGGTGTAAGTCCAAGTGTGTAGCCTTGGCATCGTAAGTCCATTTGTTTTAGCATGTTTATTTGCTATGTGTTTTCCCTAACTTAAACGTATTGCCAAACACCAAAAAGGGGGAGATTGTTGGAGCAATCCCAATGGTCCGCGGGATCATGTGTTTTAGTGTTTGGGCAAAGGGTTTAAGTTAGGTTTACCCTTGTTATTTGATATGTGTACTTGAGTTGTGCAGGACTGCAGGTGACACATGTGACTCAGGTTGACGGCTTCGGGTCCGGTGAAGGATGGAGCATCCGAGGGACCGTGGACAAGGCAGCGAGGACAAGAGCCGAGGGAAGCAACTTCGAGGCATACGCGAAGGATGACATTGGGGACGAGCCGCGGGCTTGGATGCATCCGAGGGACGAGAGCCAAAGGAAGCAAGCTTGAAGGCAAGAGGTCAAGGCTGTAAAAGAAGAGTCAAGTGAGTCGTGAGGGTACGAGTGCATGAGAGATTGTACTCGGAGTAAAATCCTAGTTTTAGGGTTTACTGTAGCGGCACTGTAGCAGTTACTGTAGCGCACTGTAGCAGTTACTGTAGCGTACTGTAGCAATCGACTGGTGTATGGACCAGTTGACTGATGCACTGTAGCAGAGAGCCGTTGAGATAGCCGTTGGGCTGGCATCAGTCGACTGGTGCAAGGACCAGTCGACTGGTAACGGGCAAATCAGGTTCTGATTTGTTCCAAGCTCTATAAGAAGGAGCTTGGTATAGCTGGCCAAGGCGACGAAATTAGACTTGGTTAAGGTCTAATTAGTAGTCTACAAGTGCTCAAGTGTTTGTGGAATCCAAGAGGTCTTGGTGTGTTGTGGTGAGGTTTCTCCACCCACAAGGAGCGACTTGAGATAGCCGGAGTTTCCGGGGGCTAATCCACCGAAGGATCGGGATCGTCCACCTTACGGACAGCCGTGGAGTAGGAGCAAGTTATCTCCGAACCACGTTACATCGAACGTGTTAGCGGTTTGCATTTCATTTCCATTCTTGTATTTAGTGTTTAGCTTTCTATTTGTGTTTATTTGTATTCCGCTGCACTAACATCCTAGGAAGCTAACGATTTGGGGGCCAACCCCCCTTCGAGCCGGCCACCGATCCTCCAACAGGAGTCGCCCTAGGCTCCAAACCAAGTAAACCCTTGGTGTCTTCTGTGTGGTTGCTTTACTTATTTCCGCTGCTTTACTCTTAAAACATTTTTTATCGAACGAAATAGCCACGAGCGCTATTCACCCCCCCCCCCTCCTCAAGCACTTCTCGATCCTACATCGACTTCCCGACCAGCTGGCAGATGGAAGTGATGAAGCCTTTGTCACTTAGTAGATATCGAAGCCGATTAGACTTCTCCAAGCAGTTTCCAGATTGGCCAGTCAGAAGTATCATATCCATCGGCTGCTGTTAGATAGTGTCTTATACTTGTTTGGACTGAACCCAATCCAAATGTGGCTGCCTCTCACCCTAGGTATGCTCTTTCTTTTCTCCATTTTTGAATCTAACTAATTTTTTCTCCTTTTTTGCAACTAAAATCATGTTGAGGGAACATCTGAGTGGCAAGAGCAAGCTCGCAAATGCGGAGATTAATGCCATGGTTGTTGTTGAGCTGCAGAGTCGTGGCTTATAGTCGGTCAACCAATCTGATGATTCGATCATAGAAGTGGGAGGGAGCCACGTGGCAGCTAGTGAGGTCAGAGCAAGTCAGACAACGGCTAGCGATGCCACGACCGCCACAGCTGAACTTCCTCCTGATCGGCTTTCAATGTTGTCGATCGTGGTGCCCTCAGAGTCGGCCACCTCAAGCGAGCTCCTAATACAATGACGCAAGAGGCATCGAGGGGAAGCTTCATCGCATTCGACAACCTCTACCTTGCAGACCCTTGCTCATACCATCTTACGTCCTTCCTCTGAGCGGGGTGAGACTTCATCACCCACCATTCAATTTTTATTATTTAAAATTAAAATAGTTATACCTTCCTTGCTTGTAGGGGTGACACGTGATCCTCCATTTGATTTTGCTTGACTTGTGGAGGTGACACCATTTTCGTCTTCATTTGACTCGGAGGTAGAAGCTTCTTCATACTCCGATGTCAAGGAATGACGTTCCCCCTCAATCCTAGAGATGGAGGCCTCTTCATCTTCATCCTCTTGCACATGAAATAAAGAGTATACTCCCTCTTTGTTCTTTTGGTTACACTCCTTTGGGGATGAAGTTTCTTGAACTTCTTCTTCGAAAGTTGAGCATCTCTTAACTTCGGAGTCCTCTTCCTCTTGGTTTTGATCCAATGAGTCGCTCTCTTTAAATTTCTCTTGGTTTGATGCAGTGGAGGGGGCCTCATGAATTTTAATCAATTTGCTCCATAGCTCCTTGGTATTTTCAAGTTCTCCAATCTTATATAAAATTATGTTTGGCAATAGACTAACCAATAATTTAGTTACATTGTCATTTGCCTCGCATCTTTAAATTTGCTCCTTGCTCCATTTGCTTTTCTTGAAAATTTTACCTTTTGAATCTTTTGGAGCTTCAAATCCTTCCATTAGAGCAAACCATTGCTCTATCTCCATCATGAAGAAATTTTTTATTCTTGATTTCCAAGAATCAAAGTTTATCATTGTGAATGGTGGAGGCACCCTTGTATCGTATCCAAGTCCATCTTGGAATTCCATTTGAAGTTGAGCTCTTTTGAAGTCTTTGACTTTGTTGAACTTGCTTCAACTTTTTTTACCTCTAGCTTGTTGCCCTTTCCGACGATGATTATAGTGAAGAGTGGCATCGCTTTGATGTCACTTGTTAGGGTTGATTTGTAGCTAGGGGGTGAATAGTTTATCGCGATTGGTTCACTTGCTTCGGTGTTATTGATTTGCAGTGGAATAAACTTGAAACAAAACTCACAATGCTAACACAAGGATTTACTTGGTATCCACCTCAATAAGAGGTGACTAATCCAAGGATCCACATATGATACACTCTCCACTATGAAAAACACTCCTTCTTGATAACTATCGGAGGTGGAGAAAACTCGTACAACACTCACACAACAAGATACAACACACACAAGAAGTAAATACAAGAATACAAATGAAAAATCTCTTCTTACTTGATCTCTTGTTGATGAAGATGCCTCTTGAACCTTAGAAGTGCAACAACACTTGCCCCCAAGAGCTTCCAAGAATTGGCGAAGAGTAGGCGAAGAAGGTCACATGCGCTGGAAGAAGGCTCGAGTGAAGAACTACTAAGAAGAAAACACTCCATGGCTTTATACACTGCGCCTTTAGGGCTCCTAATCGATTGGGCTTGCTCCCAATCGATTGTTACGTGAGATCCGCACCATCCGAACCGCCCAAAGCTCACTACCTGCCAACGATCATATCTCAATTGATTGGTCAATCGATTGAGGAGGCTTAAATCAATCAGTTGATCGATTCAGAGTGCCTCTGTGCTCTTGTTGGAAAATGCCTGAATCAATCGCCCGATCAATTCAGCCTTCCTCACGTCGCGCGAGAAGTGTAGCCCCAATCAATCGCCCGATTGATTGGTGGTGCCCAATCGAACGACTGATCGATTGGGGATGTTTCTGTGCTCACGATTCAGGCTCCTAATCGATCGGCTGATCGATTAGGCTTCGGTTCAATCGATCAGTTGATCGATTGACCACCCTTGACTTGCTTAACTCAAGCTCAAGGGTTTCCAAATCTAATATCCGATCAACCGTGACCTGTTGGAACTCCTCATGCCTAACATCCGGTCAACCTTGATCTGCTGGGACTTCTTTACCAAGTGTCTAATCAATTCTTTGACCCACTTAGACTTTTCTCCTCGTACCAAGTGACCGGTCAACCTTGACCCACTTGGACTTATGGTCTTATGCCAAGTGTTCAGTCTTCCATGACCCACTTGGACTTCCTTCCATCAGATGTCCGGTCACCCTTGACCCATTCAAATTTTCTTATGCCAAGTATCCGGTCACCCCTTTGACCTACTTGGACTTCCCAGCACTAGGTGTTCGGTCAACCATGACCCACATGGATTTCCACGTGCTTGGCTTTACTCACCAGGTCTTTCCATCTGCCTAGATTTACTCATTAGGTCTTTTATCTAGCTTCACTCATTAGGATTTTCACCTAGCTTCACTCACCAGGATTTTTCCACTGTCTGACATAACTCACCGGGACTTTTACCTACCTGACTTCACTCACCAGGACTTTCACTTAGCTTCACTCACTAGGATTTTCATCTGGCTTCACTCACCAAAATTTTTCCATTGCCCAGCTTCACTCACCAGGACTTTACTAGTCTGGCTTCACTCACCAAGACTTTCACTTAGCTTCATTCACTAGGATTTTCACTTAGCTTCACTCACCTGGATTTTTCCACTACCCGGCTTCACTCACCGGGACTTTCACCTGCCTAGCTTCACTCACCAGGACTTTCACCTGCTTGGCTTCACTCACCAAGACTTCCCTAGTCAAATATCCGGTCAACCTTGATCTACTTGAATCTTCTTCACATCAGGCTGGTCAAACCTTAAGCAGAGGGGAATTAACAATCTCCCCAATCGGACAATTGCACCTGCAATCTCCATATATTGTCAAACATCAAAACTGAAACATCAAGACTCAAGCTTAGTCAACCTGGTCAACCTTAACCTAGTGAATATTGCACCAACAAAAATGGCGTTCAGGGAGAAGCTGATGTTGGTACCCGGGATAGTTTTGATGTGATCAACTAAGTTAAAGTTAGGTTCTGTTGTGTTTGATCCTTGTGTTTAAGTGTGCAGGAGCTTAGGAATATAAGAAGTCAAGAGAAAGACGCAGCAAGTGAGAAGGATGGCACGGGAAGGGAGCTGACGGGCTCGGTGCATTCAAGGGACGAGGTGCTGCGGAAGAATACACCGGTGGACAAGAAGGACGTGCGTGACATTCTGAGGGATGAAAAGTCGGAGTAGAAGCTTGCTCGAGGAAGAAGGCTGGAAATTGGGTTCGAGTGAGCCTTATTTCGGTTAGCTAAAATCACCTAGGTGATCGGAGTAGTGGAAGAGCTAAAATAGAGCTATGGAGCTGCTGGAGGCGCCTTCAACAAGAGTTGAAGGTGCCTCCGCGACTTTCAGGTGGAAGGCGCCTTCAACAAACCATGGAAGGCGCCTTCGACCAGGAAGTTAGTCGTTGGCAGCGGATAAACGTTTATCCACCACTGCCTCACTGGAGGCGCCTTCCACCCTATTGAAGGCGTCTTCCAACCACGAATAACTTTTCCCAGGAGCTATAAAAAAACTCCTGGATCTAGGAAATAATTAATCAACTCCTGTATTCTTTTCCTAACAACTGTCTGAGCGTTTAACGATTATAAGAGACTTCTCCGCTTATACGAAGGAGATCTTTTAGAGTTTTTCATTGCATTTGGATTAACAACTACTTAGATTGTAACCAAGTAAATAGTGTGCCTCATCTTTTTAATTGTTATTGTTGCTTTTAATTTGAGTTGAAAGAATGGGAAATGTATTATTTTTCTTTTTCAGGCAATTCACTCCCTCAAGCCGGCCATCAAGGGTCCTAATAAGTGGTATCAAAGTCAGAACGTCTCAGAAGGACTAACCACCGACTGAAACAATGAGACGATGTCTGGTGCAAGCATTCACTCATCAAAATTTGAGGGAGACTTCGCGCAATGGAAACACCGGAATGAGGTATTCTTTAAAATAGATTTTGGAATTTTGTTAATTATGAAATATGAGTTTGTAGTTCCAAAAGACAAAGAAAAATATCAGTGGACAAAGAAGAAGTAAGTCGACTTCGTGGCGAATGGTAAAGCAGAGTTTCATCTGCTAAGCGTCCTTTTACCCCAGGAAGTAAATCGAATTAGCAGCTATGACTCTGCCAAAGAGTTCTGGGAGAAGTTCCTAGAACTCCACGAAGGCACTTCAGAAGTAAAGTTAGCAACGCAAGACATCCTCCAAACCCAGCTGACAAACTTGCGAATGAACTATGGAGAAAAGGTAGAGCAACTCTAAGCACAGATCAACGAACTCATCACTCAGCTCAGTAATCTTATAGATGGCAACGAATCGAGACTCAATCCGGTATGCGCTCAACGACTTCCCGAGAACCCCAGAATGATCATCCTTAGTAGATGCATACTACATCTCTAAGGACTTTAAGGTAAGCACTCTAGAGAATTTGTTTTCTACTTTTGAACTTCATGAAGCTCGATGTGCAGATTCTAAAGAAATTGAAAAGTCAAACAATAATATTGCCTTGAAAACCAATAAAGAAGATCCTGACTCCGACACGTCGATCGACGAAGATGAAGCGACCCTACTAGTAAGAAAATTTAATAAAATTTTTAAATCTAATAAATTTAAATCGCAGATGAGAAAGCAATTTTTCAGAAAAAAAAGGAAGATCTGATGCTATAACTGCAACGAAGAGGGGCACATCAAGGATGACTTCCCAAAATTGAAAAACAAGGACAAAGAAAAGAACAAGAAACCAGCTCAGCCCAAGCACAGTCTAAAAGCCACATGGGATGAATCGTTGTCCTCCGAATTTGAAATCAAAGCCTATGTCGGACTAGCCCTAATGGTAGATCATCAAAAGGAAGACAAAACCAGCTCAAAGATGAGCATCGACGAAGGGGGAGGTTCATCAGAAGAAAGCTACGATGAAGGGGGAGCATCAGAATACGAGGTAAGTCAGGTGCGCGCCTTATCTCTTGAAAAGTCATTTAAATTTATTAAGAGTCTTTCCAAGGATTTAGTAAAATTAGAAAAAGAAAATATGGACTTGAAAAGACAATTAGCCAATACGTGCCTCGTAGAGTTGTTTGATAATTTGAAATTAGAAAATGATAAATTGAAAACTGAAATAGAATACTTAAAAAATCGTGCATGCTCAAATAAATTAAATATTATGAGATATAATAATTTAAACTGGTATTTTAAATACCATAAGAGCTAAATTGAGAAGATATCACATAAATATGTACTTGAGAAATTTTTGATTAACTCAGTTGGAAGGAACCTATATTGGGTTCCAAAATCTTGCATAAATTAAAATAGGAAGTAGGGCTTTCAAAGAGAAAATTACATGTTTAATTTCTTTAAAAGACTTTGTCTAGAAAGTGTTTGTTGCCCTAATAACTAAGAAGACCCAGTACATCGCTACAGTCTGGAAGCCAATTATTGAAATAAATGTTTAATTGATTAATTGTTAAGTATTGAATTATCATGCTTTCAATATTTGTCAAATTCTTTTTAAATTATTTAGAAACTTTTGCAAATTTTTTTTAGGTCAACTTTCATATTATTAAGACATCAAAGTTTGTCTTTAACTTAAAGTTTTTTATGAAATTTAAACTATCATATTTTTTCTTAGACTTTTTTTTTAGAATTTACCCCATTTTTAATGTTATCAAAAGGAGGAGAAGTAAGATTAAGTCTAGGGAAAGGTAGTACAATTTGAAATTTTAATATTTGTATTGCAAATTTTTTTATACTTGTAAATTTTTTATTGCTATTTTGTTTATGGTTTACCCTAACTTAACTTGAGTTTATTAATCACATCAAAAAAGGAGAGATTGTTAGTACCCCAGGGTAGTTTTGACGTGATCAGCCAAATTAAAGTTAGGTCCTGTTATGTTTGATCCTTGTTTCTAAGTGTGCAGGAGCATAGGAACACAAGAAGTCGAGCGGAAGACGCAGCTGGCGAGATGAATGGCATGGGAAGGGAGCCAACGGACTCGGTGCATTCGAGAGACGAGGTGCTGCAGAAGAGTAAATTAGTGGACAAAAATAACGTGCGTGACATTCCTAGGAACGAGAAGTCGGAGAGAAAGACTGCTCGAGGAAAATATCAGAAATTGGGTTCAAGTGAGCCCTATTTTGGCTGGTGGAAATCACCCAGGCAATCAGAGCAGCGAAAGAGCTAAAATGGAGCTATGGAGTTGCTGGAGGCACCTTAAACAAGAGTTGAAGGCGCCTCTGCGACCTTCAGTCGGAAGGCGCCTTCAGCAGGGCTGAAGGGGCCTTTAACCAACCATGGAAGGTGTCTTCCAACCCCATGGAAGGTGCCTTCGACTAGGAAGTTAGTCATTCGTAGTGGATAAATGTTTATCCACTGCTGCCTCGCTGGGGGCGCCTTCGACCCTATTGAAGGCGTCTTCCAACCATGGATAACTTTTTCTAGGAGCTATAAAAAGACCTTGTGTTGGAGCAATTTGGGTACCCTACTTTTTGATATTTGGACAAAGGTTTAAGTTAGGTTTATTGTTGTATTTGATATGCATTGTGAGTGTGCAGGATACAGATACGACAAGGAAAGTTCAAGGGTGATCTTGGCAGAGGAAAGTCCAAGGATGAGTCTTGGCGGTGTAAGTCCAAGCATGCAGTCTTGACAATGTAAGTCCAAGTGTGACTTGGCAATGAATGAAGTCCCGGAGGTGCGACCTCTTAGCAAAGGAAGACCCAACAACAATGACAAGGCCAATGGAAGCTCTAGAAGGCAAGACGTGAAGGATGGGGAGGCATCCGAGGGATGCAAGGCTAATGAAGGAGGCTAGAAGGCTAGGTTTAGGTTGGTCGGGCGAGGATGAGTGCTGAGTGAATGTACTCAGGGGTTAAATCCTAGGATTAGAGTTTACTGTAGCGTTACTGTAGCAATATTGTAGCAGTCGACTCGTGTTTTTATCAATCGACTGGTGCGGTCGACTTGGGGCGAATAGAATGCTTCTATTCGTTCGGTTAGTGTGGAGCAGTCGACTGATAGAAGTATCAGTAGACTGGTATATAGCCGTTGGGTTGTAACGGTCGAATCTTCACAGAGGACAGTCGACTGGTAGGTGGAGTTTTCCAACTCGTGGCCTATATAACCAAACATTGGAAGTTTGTTTGAAGTTGACGAAATAGAGATGGTTAACCCCTATTAGTAGTCTACTTGTGCCCTAGCATCTCAAGTGTTCTTGTGAGAGTTATGGTGAAGTTTCTCCACCTACAAGGAGCTACGTGAGCTAACCGGAGTTTGCCGGGGAGTCATCTATCGATGGATCGAGATCGTCCACCTTACGGACAGCCGTGGAGTAGAAGCTCTAATCTTCGAATCACGTTAAATGATCGTGTAGCTTGGTTTGCATTTCTTGTCTTGTATTTAAATTAGCTTTCTACTTATTTGTTTATATTTTCGCTGCTTAACTAACAAGTGTAGGAAGAAGCGATCGATTTAGGTGAGACGTTATTCACCCTCCCTCTAGCGGACGTCAAGGTCCCAACACCCTGGACCTAGGAAACAATTAATCAACTCCTGTATTCTTTTCCTAGCAACTGTCTGAGCGTTTAACGATTGTAAGAGACTTCTCCATCTACACGAAGGAGATCTTTTAGAACTTTTCATTGCCCTTGGATTAACAACCACCTAGGTTATAACCAAGTAAATAGTGTGTCTCGTCTTTTTAGTTGTTAATTTAAGTTATTATTATTGTTGCTTTTAATTTGAGTTGAAAGAACGAAAAAGGTATTGTTTTTATTTTTCAGGCAATTCACTCTCTCAAGTTGGCTACCAAGCGTCCTAACAGCTGAGGGTGGCTGCAATGCTGTGTTTACAAAACCCAAGAAGTTGAGTTTTGTAAATCCAATAGCATTGTAGCTTTTGTAAACTTAGAACCTAACATTTAAAATTGGATGTTGGGTTCAGAATAGTAGTTGTAAGTCATTTTTAAATTTTTTTCATTTTAAATATTTTTTAAAAAATAAATAAATATTATAAATAAAGATAGTAAATAGAAAATATAAATAATAATGTATGAATTAGTGAGATGCCATATAAAATTATTTTTTGGATTTATAATTGTAGGGAGAGGTTTATAAATGTTATGAATTTTTTTACTTTTGTTCTGGTGGTGATATGGTATAGTAAGGTGACGTTTGGTTTTCTCCTAAGAATCGGAATGATAATGAGTATTATAGTATTATGAAATGAGAATGGGTATGAGTTTGGGTATCATTCCTAAAAATAATGTTTGGTTAGTTAAATATTTTCAATCGGAATGAATTTAAATTTTCTTTTTTATCCTTAGAGGAAAATAAGAGAAAAAATTAAATGAAATGTAAAGTTTAATGTGAGAGAAATATATGATGAGAGAGAATGATGAGAGAGAAAGTATGATAGGAAAAAATGAAGAGAGGGAAAGTGTGATGAGAGAAAATGAGGAGAGAGAGCGTGATAAGAGAGATTAAGATGAGAAAAAGTATGATGAGAGAGAAAGTGTGTTGAGAGAGAAAGAGTGATGGCAAAAAATAAAGAGAGAGAAAGTGTGATGAGAGAAAATGAGAGATTGAGGAGAGAAAGTATGATGAGAAAATGTGATGAGAGAGAAAGTGTGATGGGAAAAATGAAAAGAGGAAAAGTGTGATGAGAGAAAATGAGGAGAGAGAGTGTGATGGAAGAGAATGAAGAGAGAGAAAGTGTGATGAGAGCAAATATGGAGAGAGAGTATGGTAAGAGAGATTGAAGAGAGAGAAAGTATGATAAGAAAGAAAATATGATGAAAAAATGAGGAGAGAATGAAGAGAAAGAAGATAATGAGAGAAAGAGTGTGATGAGAGAGAATACATAGAGAAAATGATAGAAAATGTGTGATGAGAGAGAATGAGAAGAGAGAGTGTGATGGAAGAGAATGAATAGAGAGAAAGTGTGATAAGATAAAATATAGAGAGAGTATGGCAAGAGAGATTGAGAAGAGAGAAAGGATGATAAGAGAGAAAGTTTGATGAAAAATGAGGAAATGAAGAGAGAGAAAATAATGAGAGAGTGTGTGTGATGAAAGAGAATACAGAGAGAAAATGGTAGAGAATATGTGATGAGAGAAAATAAGGAGAGAGAAAGTACCTTGAGAGAGAAAATATGATGATAGAATGAGGAGAGAGAAAGTGTGATGAGAGAGAACAAGGAGAGAGAGTGAAATGAAATAAAAATTGAACAAATATACTAAGGGTATTTTAGTCCAAAACTTAATTCTTAATTTCATTCCATCAAAACCCAAGGGAGGGGGTGAATTTCATCCATACTCAAATTTTTTTATTTCATTTCAAAATCTTGATTTCATTTCTATTAACCAAATACAAAGTTTGGAAATGAATCCATTCCCTCATTCTCAAACCTCTAAACCAAACAGTACCTACTTATAATAAAGTGAGATTTATAAATTTAGGATTACGGTATTGTTTTGTAAATCTTGCGGTTGACTGTAATTTGTTAAATTCTGAGGGCGATATAAAAATCAGCAAACGATTGGGGTGTAAAAATGAAAGTTTCTCTTATCCAAAATTAGATTTGCCTTTTTTTATATGAAATAAAAAAATTGTTGATGGACTGCAGTGGCACTCTTGTAATTTGAGCGCCATTTATTTAGAGAGAGAGAGAGAAGAGAGAGAGAGAGAGAGCGTGGAACAGTGGGAAAAAGCTGAAAAAGAAAGATCGAAGAAGAAAGACAAACCCTAACGAGATCGGTGCGCTCTCTAGATTCTTTTCCGCTCCTCCAATCCTCCCTGTTCAGTTCAATCTAGTCCAATTCTGAGAAAGTCAGGCGCTGTGCTTCTCCACGGATCCGCCGCTCATTGCGGTTTCTTCGTGCTGAGGCGGCGGCTGAGAAACAGCCTCGTTTGCTCACCTGGTCTCTGGGTGTGTGCAGAAGCCCTAAGCGGGGAGCTGCGCGTTTTCTCGAGAGGTAAGGAATGATAACTCGCCGGATTTTGCGCGTTGGTGTCCTGTCGTTCTCGGTTTATTGTTATTTTTCCCTTTCGCTTTGGCTTGTTCTGTCCTGGCGTTGAAAGATTCTGTGGGAAGCTTGAGTTTCGAGTAGTAGGTCAATTCCGAATAATTTGGAGACGCGTTTGACGACAGAAAAATTCATCTCTACCTTTCTTCTCAACTGTTGTTTTGTTGCTTGCTTACCAAACGAACATGTTTATTATGGGTTTGCACTATGCGTTATACGGTTAACGACGGTTAGAAGAAAGCTGAACATTTTGAGTTTTAGAATTGGTTCTTTGCCTCAAAACATTTTTTTTTTTTTTTTGGAGTTGTTGCCGAACGCTATTAACTGCAAGTTTGGTCCGCAGGCTACTGGAATACTGGATACCAACTCTTTCTGGATGGGAGGTTCTATGCCATTGATTTGTTTTGGCGTCTATTAATGAATATTGATGCGAGGATCTTATTTTGTCATCTACAAGGGGACTAGAAGACTGAAAGATGCCTTCTTCACCATTGTCTAGACGCTCCCCAGCAAGGGAGCTTAAAGTGGAAAGTGCTTGTGCCCAAAGGAGGGGTCACGGTTTAGGGACTGGATATCCTCTCAAGGCCAAGGATGATGATCTACTCCTGTTTAATGAGGTGCAGAACCGTGAAAGAGACAATTCCTTGCTACACTCAGACGATTTTGATGAATCCATATGTATGTCCTTATTTGGCCCTTGATTTTTTGATCTGGATATTTTGTTTTTTTTATCATTCTAGTCTCTTTTTTTTTTAAAAAAAAATTGTACTGATTTATCAACTGCTTCTTTCACACATGATCAGCAAAATTGAGATATTTTTCGAATACCAATCTTGGGATAATGATACCAACTCGAACCGAGAGCAATGATATATTCAATGCAGATGGTGGCAAAAATGACTATGATTGGTATGTCTCTCTTATAAGTGGCATTTCTTATTGGCACATGACAACCCCTTCACATTATGCTGCAAAGAGGTCCTTAAGTGTCTTGAATGTGGAATGGACTATTGCTATGTTTGTCCTGAGTGTGAAATGTGTAATCTGAAGTAATTGCTGGTACTTCAGTGTTAATGAATGTTTGAACTTGTTGCCTTTCATTTTAGTCTAAATCTATCTCCGCGACGAGATGACTGTACTACATTTTCTTGGAAGTTTATCTGTGACTAGTTAATTGCTTCCGATGCAGGCTGTTGACTCCTCCTGAAACTCCTCTTTTTGCTTCACTGGATGATGATGTGTCACAACCTGTGAATGTGCCTAGAGGAAGGACTAGAACTCAATATATCTCAAATTCCAAAACAGCCATTGTATGCTATTCTTTTGTGTCAACATATTTCATTACAGTCTCCTTATTTTACTAGGATTTTTATTTTCTCTTGTTGCTGCAGTCTGAAAAGACTCCAAGGCTAAAGAGAAGCATTGAGAGTCCACATCGATTAAGTTCATCTCCTAGATCTAGCTATAGTGTCTCTCATTCAAGAAGTAGACCTACTTCAGTTACTCACTCAAGCCCACCTCCAGTTCGACAACCTGCAACGCACTCACGAAGCCCTTCTACTCCTCCAACAAGACCTTCACTACCTGCTCGAAGGTCTTTGACTCCAACATCACGGAGGATGAGTACAGGTTCATCCACAGGTAAAAGGTGGACATCTCCTGTAACTGCTAATCGTGGAAATTCTGCCTCACCAAAATTGCGAGGATGGCAAACAGACCTTCCTAGTTTTTCCACAGATGTGCCACATAACCTTCGAACTTCTCTGACAGATCTGCCAGCAACACGTTTGCGTGGTTTGTCTCCAATATCTGGACATAGAAGGAGGTCTACATCAAATTGTGGAAGGCACTCAGTATCACCAACTTCTTCTAAAACTGTAACCTCATCAAACAACAGAGGAGAGCAACTTAGCTCTATTAGCAAGCAATCTGCAGCATCTTCCAATGAAGATGATTCTGAATCACATGCTTTTATTGGAGTTCCCTATAATGCAGCTGCTACAAAAGACAAAGATTTTGCACACACTAGAGCTATGGGATTCTCCAAGAAACCATCAAGATCTCCCTCTTCAAGTTCTGCACCAAAGAGATCCTTTGATTTGGTTATTAGACAAATGGTAAAATGTCATCTGTTTATTAGTTATGACTGCTCTTTTATTTGTATTTATATTCTTGAATGTATGTTAGTTTTTCTTATATTTCTTCCAACAATTTCTTTTTTTGCTTAATTTATGGTTACACTGCCTCTCTGGTAAAATTATCCTGCTTTTGGTACATTTTATATTCTTATTGTCCTGTAAAAATGATCTTGTTGGTGAACCTATCTATAAACCATTGTTTGTTCCTTGAATTGATAAATATAACATTAGAGAAGAAGGGAGATGTCAAAGATAGTAGTAATCCTTGTGTTAGACTAGATATGTTCTTTAATTATTCTCGATTGTCTAGTCTTTATCTTTTAATATTGAAATTCTAGTCAATTCTGTTGATCTGCTAGCTGTGCATTAATTGTCTGCTTTTATGCCTTTCTAGATACAACTTATGTGGTGCACAACAAATTGCATGTCATTAACTCCTCTTCTCTTATTATGGATTGTTCTTTTGGATATAATCTTTTGCACATATCCACTGTCACTATATCTAGAAAAGTTTTTAAATTGTAAAGCTTAGCTGCAGTCGTAAAAGTTGGTAAGCAATAGGGAATCATGTTATATGTATGTTGTTTTATTAGTCTTTGTAATTTGAAGTGTACCTATATCAGTTGGATTCTGAAGATACTTGCTTAATGATACCCAATCTGCACTAACAGTATCTCTATCTCCTCATGTCTGTTGACACAATTTCAGTTTTGGTTGATGAGAAGAACGGCAAGTTCAATAAATTCTGTTTGAAAAACATAAAGAAATTTTAACCCTTGCTTTAATGTACTTCTCTTCCTCACAACCCTGTTAGTGATCTTTTCTTTGTTTCAATTGATAGGGCTGAGATAGAGGGAGTCTCATACTTTGCTGTATGATATCAATCGACATATTATATCTCTATTGTTTGCATGTGTTGACGCAATTTCAGTTTTGGACAACAGGCAAAATGTTGAGTTATGCTATGCTGACTGAAACCTAAATAAATTTAAAACTTAACTTTAATGTACTTTCAAAAGCTAACCAAATTTGGCTAGCATGCAATTATTTTTACACTACTGTACCTCTAGTTAGTTAAACATATCATGGATAAAGAAGTATGATTAAATGCCTGAAAGTAGTTTACATATAATTATGTTATCTGGATTGATTACTCAGTATAAGATACTATGTGAGGTTCAAGCTAAACAATAGGTGGACTTGGAAATATCAAGTTATGGAACATAAGTGTTTATAGCAAAAGTCAAGGGTACATGGTCTCATAAGTTACCATGGTTAAACTTTAAAGCTTTGTTGAACTGGTGGAGCTGATGGTTCATTGGATCTAGGTTGACAAACTCGTGCAAATCCATGGTTCATTAATAGCTAGCTTTCTAGATGTGTCTTTACTCAAACTATTATCATATAGGTGATATGGAGAGAAATGAGTAGACAATTAAAGTAGCTATTGGCTGCCGTAGACAAATAAGATACATCATTTCTCATGCAATTATCATTATTGTTATTTAAAAAAGTAATTGTTATTTGCATTATCGACGATAATAGCCTTGGAGATTGGCCACTACTATAAGCCTTATTTCTAAACCATTTATACTTAATAGAGGATTAGAACATTCATGGTTGCCAAAGCATGTTGATTCTGATAAAGATTGACCGAGTTGAATTTGGTTGAGGCAGATTGATGGAGAAGGCAGGAAAAAAAATAGAGATTTGAACACATGGGCTAATAATAAGGTAGATTTTTCAGGAAGTGGATGAAATCACTTGGACAGGTGATTTGGGCAAAATAATTAGCTGACCTAGATGACTTTATGGCAATCCAACAACACACTTGCATTGAAGAGGATGATAGCAAGTGGAAAATACAAGTGGCAAGTCACAACCTGATGGATCTTGGCAATATAGGTGAGCAATTGTAAGCACAACAACAACAAATGTTGGCAGCATAGGCAAGCTGTGGGTCAAGCAGTCATGTAGGCTAACTATGGTATGCATAAATTTCGAAGCATAAAATTGAATGTGGGATAATATTGATGTAGCCAATTCTAGATACTGACTCATATCTTGTTCTTGCTGCTACATTTATAAACTATAAAATATGCTAAATTGAGTGAAATTAAAGTAAAAAATAAATATATATAAACTAACATTGTCTGATATTATTTAGGATATTCTATTTTTTGCAATTGATTTGTTGATTACATGTCTTTTCTTCAAGGATTGGGAAGGGGTATTTTAAATGCATTTAATTGACTTAATTCAATTCATTCTGTAATAAATTATTTAATATGGTTAACCATTATTGATATCAAATTGAACAAGTGCAATAATAAATTATTGTGATTGTGATACTATATAAAGTTTTTTTTTTTTTTGAAATTTTCTAGTGACACTGATCCAAATACTGAGAACTAATCAAAATTTTTGATCATTTGATTCTGATATTGTACTAATTTTATAACCATACTTACATTGTATTTGTTCCAAATGTGGAAATCATCTTTATAGTTCTGTTTCTTCGACTACATGAGCAAAGTCTATCAAAACAATTTCCACTCAGCTATATATTTTATCTTTGCTTTAAAAAATAATAATAAAGTTCTACTACCTGAGAGCAATTATGTGAATCTTTAATATTTAATAAATGTCACAAAATGAATCAAGATGGTATAAGTCTGGATGAGCATGTTCAAACTGACCAATGTATTTCATATCTAGATAAACTGAATTGGCTTCTTGGGTAAAGAAAGACCTCCAAAGAAAACTGTATTTAATTTAATTTTAACTTGAACAAATTTGAGCATTACTAATGATATATATGCCCTAACATAGAGCTTAGTGGAGAATAAGATTACTATAGTTGGTTTTAAAATAATTCCGGATATTACTAGCCATATATATGCTCTAACATAGAGTTAAGTGGAGGGATAAGATCCATTAGTTAATCCTACATTGTTGAGACTCGTGACTTGTTAGAAATCTTAGCAGGCATTTTACTTATGCATTGTTCATTTCTATGAGTATTTTGCTATTTATGGGACACTCAGGTTGTGCTCATCTTTGAACTCACTGTAGTATTTATTTACACAAACCCTCTGTAGGATCACCATAAAACACCACAAAATATGTTCAGGCCATTGCTATCAAGTGTTCCTGTGACTACATTTCACTCTGGAAAACCAAGCAGCGTGCATCGGCCTATATTCTCTAGGAATTCCTCACGTACAACCAGCAGCAATTCAAGCTCTGAGCTTGGCACTAGTGTAGTTCTGTATATGCAGGATAGTGATAATAATCAAAGTGATCAGGCTGGCGATTTGGATAGGAAGAAGGTTACCGGGTTGCAAGAGGATATATTTGTCTTTGATAAATTATGTGAACTTAATGAAGATACTTGTCATAACACTTCTGTTCCAAAATGTGGAAATAGTATTGAGATTATTGACATGAGTCTATCCAATGAAGTGGAATCCAAGTTGGACAATTTAACGATCAGTGGTGTTTTGGTAGATCCTGTAGCTTCTCAAGGTTCATCATTTGCTGTTGACGTTTCAGGGAATCATGCTTCTGAAAAAATGATTAGATGCTCAAGCTGTGGAAAATATTTCAATGTTTTGGTAGTGGACAAGAATGTTTGTCAAGAATGTTCAGTACCAAATTGTTTGGTAAATTCAAAGGAACCCAGGAATAATGTTCCTACCCATGAAATTGATTCTGTTGAAAATTTAAGTATTTGCTTGAACTGTGGAAAAAGCTTCATAGTCAAGGATATGATTTTGGGTAGGTGTCAAGAATGTGATGCAATTTATGGGTTGAATGTGTTGAAAGGTTCTGGAACCAAGCAAGTTACAACTCAGGATGATCCTGAAGGAAAACTGGGTTATGGGATGCAAAGGGAAACAACATTGTCTATACTGCATGACAGTAGAGATCATTTTATGCCCAACCAGCATGGACAGCTTAGTGAAAAAGTAGAAGCTGATTTCTCTACTGGCTGTGAGCCATGCTTGAGAACTGATGAAGATGTGGATAATCTTTCTAAACATGAAATATTAAATCTGAATGAATTGGATGATCCAGAATCGTGTAGTAAATGTGAATCTCCACCATCACAATCAACTTCTTGTCGAAGTGACAATGCTGGCAACTCTGAGGGCACAGGCATTGTAGCACTCCTAATGAACACGACAAGCAGCAGAAAATGGCCTCTCATGCGAGGCAAGAGTATTTCTGCCACAAACATTCTTTTTCCAGAGCCTTGTTATGGAGGAGCTGATATGAATGCCTTGAAGCACAGCCTTGGGAGGGACAGTTCTTCTGCTTCTTCCTCTATTGATCTGGGGCCATCTGGACAAACATACAGGCACCTTCTGCACCAGTTAAGCTATAGGAGGAATGATATTGACAATGCGAGGTGTGAATGCCTCATCAGTGATTCAGAAAAGTTTACTGTCATTGGTAAGGCAATTTATCCCCAAATTCAAATGGAACAAGTTTCTTCTCTCATTTCCTTTGCTCTTGAAGATGAAGTGGAAAATGAAGTTTCCAGTGCTGAAAAGCCTGACAATCTTGGTGGGAAGCCATATTTAAGTACTACAAAGCATATATCTACGAAGCAAGCTGCTATTGGCACATATGTTTCTTCCCATAGTACCTCATCTTTGGCAATGGGTAGCATATTAATGCAATTGGGTGAAGAAAATAATCAACATGATACTTCTATAGCAAGTAATCCACGTAGAAGCTCTATTTCTTGTGGAAACACCAATGAAGTTTGGTCTTATAACAGAGAAAGGAGCAACGAAGAGGTTGAGAGGCTTGCTAACCAGGGAGCATCTTCAACTGAAGACAGTTATACACTAACTAACATGGTTTGTGGAACTCAAGAAATTTCTGACACTGCAGCAACTAGCTCATCTCTTATAATCTTAGATCAGCAAAGTGAAATGGTAAGTTGCCAGAATGCACAAGTTGATGGTACATCTGCTGCAGTAACAAGTCACATGGAGGGTTTCCAAAAAGATTGCATTTCAAAACCAGTGGAGAAGGACTTATTGTTTTCTGAATTGGGATCTAATTTTGCTCAGGATCCAACCATGGGTATGTCGCAATGCCTATTAATTTATTTTTGGCCCTTAATGATGGTAATCAACTTCAATGGCATGTTCTTTGGCATCAAAACTTATATCCTTTATGCTGGTTTGGTTGCCATTGATATTTTGCTTTCTCAGTCAAGATTTTGTTAATCAGTTCTTGAGCATTCTCTCCATGCTGATGACTGCATCTATATGCGACATTTTGGTGTCAGATTGCATACATTTAGAATAAATATGCAACAATTTGCTAACAGACGTTGATTTGTTAATTGGAGCATTTTTAAAGTTCTTTTTTGCCTACTGTTGCTTATTGTATCTCACTTCTCATGTAAGCTTTGACTTGAAACACATGATAATCACCGTGACAGTAAGTTAACAAACCAGTCCATAGTTGAAATATATAGATACAAATTTGGAACAAGTTTGAACTGAATAATTTCAAGTAAAATGCAGAATCTGACTCTTTTTTCTGATTGATTTGGGTTTTTAATGTCAAAACCAATGGTTTTAATTGTTAGGGAATTATTTGGACCTTTATTCATTTGCATTTCTTCTTAAGAAGAGGATAGTATTCTCATTTTCGGTCAAAACTTTGTGTAATCTAGCTCCATGTTGTATATGCAAATGTTTGTTGATTTCTTGCTTTCATAAACAATTATCTATCCCCTAACTGAGATGCATTTTTCCAGTGAGAGGATCTGATCAACATGGATTAGCTTCTGTACTAAATTTGCTACGTATCTTACTGGCATTAATAAGCATCAGTTTTTTTTAATCAATCTTTTTCTTGAAAAAAGTAGGATGTTTTTGTCCATTAAGTTTCTTTACAGAATACCTCTGACAAGCTCAGAAATTTGGTATCAAGTATTCAGAAACCTCCTGGTTATTATTGAAATCCGTTTAATAATTGCCTGCATTTCCAAGGTTTTCATGATATAAATTTGTTGGATCATCATTCTTTCATTATTGGAACTTGCAGCAGAACCAATGGCTACTGCTGAATCTCCAAAGAAACAAATGCAAAGGTCTTTTACATTGGAAGAAGCCACAGATACTGTTCTCTTCTGCAGTTCGATTGTTCACGATACCGCCTACAAAGCTGCAACAATTGCACTGGATAAGGAATTCCCTGCTAATAAGTTTTCACTTCAGCCAGTTGCATTTCTGGCAAGTAGTGTCCCCCGCATTAAGGATTTCCGAGAAGCATCCATTCGATACACTAAGAGCCCAAGAAAACTTAAACACAGAAAGCCAGAAACAGCTGATAAGTTATCATCTGTTGAAATAACAGAGATAACACCGTGCAATAAGAAAGACTCAGACGCATATGACAATGCAAAACCTCCAAAGCTGGAGTCCAAGTGCAACTGCACGGTGATGTAGGCAATTCGTTGTTTGCAAATTCAACATCACTGATGTGATTCTCTACAGTATAGTTCTAGCACTAAGTTCAATATTCTTTTCTGGAAAGACAGGATTGTATATTTCAGAGGTGCCATGTTTCCTTCCATATCTTGATTTATTCTTCTGATGACACCCAACAAGTCTTGTTTAAAGATAATGTCCTTGGCAACAGATCAGGAGAGGAATGCAAAGTTGGTGACTGCTTCCATTTTTCCTTGCTAGCTGGCTAAGCTGGCGCTATTGTATTTTTTTTCTTGAGGGATGCACTAGTGATTTCATTCCCTTGTAAATTTTGTCATTATTGTCCTTGCCAAGGAATTGTTGTAATGTTGTTGAATAAAGTGTTATGCCTTTTCCACTTTGTAATATCTAACTTTTTAGAAATTTTTAGATCTATTTTATCTTTTTCAGCTGCGGCTAGGATCAGCACCAAAATGCTCCTATCAGGTAACTTTCTACCCAAGAGAGCCACACTCAAGTGTTCCTAGGCTTGCCTTGGACTTCTGATCCTTCCTGTAAGTCTTTAAATTTCTTTCGTTTTTTTTTTTATTTTATTTTTGTGTTTCTATGTGAATATTTTTCTCTCAGCATTTTGTGGTGAAATCATATTTCTTGCCTAGTTTCTTCTCTTATAGGAAACACACCTGGTGCAACAATTCTAGGGAAGCATCAAGTTCTACCTTCATAGAGCCCTCAACTGTGATAATGAAGATCAGAAAGCAAAAATTGGAATCGCACGAGTTCTCGTCTTCCAAGTAAGTTCTCTTGTATGTGACAACAAAGTATAATATGTTTAGGGCACCCTCTAAATAAACTTGCAGTAAAGTTTCAGTGTAAGTTAAAGATTGTACTTTACTCTTAATAATCTTAATTAGACAAATTGAGGACCAGACAAACAATCACCAGATTAACAATATTAACAGACTAATAATCTCAAAGCGCAAACCATTCTTCCAAACTTTAGGCATTGGTTATCACACTAAAAATTAATATATTGCTCTGCAATCCCCAGTGCGGAGTTGCTTCAACCCAACATCTCACTGGCCATCTTGCATGTTGGTTGCACACATTAGATCCTGTGAGCTCCTGCCTTCACCGGTGTTGTCTTTCCTGGCACCATCTCCGCTAGAGATTGTGACAGCATGAGCTCCTTCACCTTTCGGTATTCATCATAGTGAGCTTTGCGGTGCTCCTTGAAGCTTAGTCTTGATCTATCTGTTTCAGAGTCTGATAGGAATCAACAACAATGCACATAGTTCAGATACCTTAATTTAGTTGGATGTCATAATGATATAGAGCATGAAAAGGTTCAATGTCTATTATTTTGTCCTCTCGGGGCGGTGCGATGGTTAAGACATGGGGTGTTGCCACATGAGGTCTTGAGATCGAAACTCGGCGTGACCGAGCATGACCTCCCCCCATGTCTTGGCCATTTGCACTAATGGCTAGTAGCCACCCGTGATTTACCTCCTCCGTGTTGGCCTAGGGACAGGTTGGCGGGAGCACTGGGGGCGAGCGAATCGCCTTTTTGCCACATGAAAAGGTTGCATTATGTAGAAAAAAGAGGAATTTGAGCAACAATCTCCCTCTACTTCTACTTGAAAATGATTGAAAGTTTTAGTTGAATAAAATAACAAGCATGGTTATCTGGTATAGGCAGCAGGAATATTCAGCAATAATGGTGAACCTTCATCTTTTGGCACCATCATTCATCAAATGTCGAAAAAATCAGAAAGCAGTAGAAGATGAGCATGATTTGCACCTGCGAAGCTCTTCTTGGCGATAAACATCCAGCATTACCAATGAATGGCTTTTAAGCATCTGAAAGTTATTTATTCCCTCTTTAACTTGTTAAATAGATATTGGAGTAAAGTGGAAACTATCCGAAAAAATTGAGTTCCCCAGACATACCGTCATCATCGACCATAGGATGGTAAGGCGTTTTAGGTTCAGTGATTTTTTGCCTCACTGGTTTATTGGCTTCAATCTCATACAAGTTTTCCTCGTTCCATCTCACTCGGCTCGTACTAAAGGATAGCCAATATGTGCAAGTGTTAGGGTTAGATTATTGAGGATGAACAAAGGCAAACATTGTCACTTTAACTGACCACAACATTGCCACTTTACAAGTAGAAAAACAAGCAAACGAGTAGAAGCTGAGAATGTTTTGCAGAAACTAAACAAAAGAGTACAAATGCAGAAGCAAATAGATCAAAATAGATGGGTAGCAGATACTTGTAAAACCAGTCAATGCTAAGATGAATGTAACAGTCAAATGGCACCAAAACCCAAGATGGTCCTTGTTCTCTTACCTCATTTTCCAAAACTTCAGATCTTAACCATCCAGTAAATTCTGGGTTGCTCTAGCAGTTGTCTGTCTATACAAAATAAGTTACATTATACAAATGATAACCACAGAAAACAAATTGATACCAACATTTTGCAGCAAATAAACAATCTCCTGTATTAAAGGAAAATGATAGATAGTCAATGGCAGAAATCAACAAACCTATTACACAATGTTTTTAATGTCTTAAGCTAGACGAGAAGTAGAAATTAGCAATAATACATCCAACATCTACATAACCGAATAACAATAACAATCTTCTCAAACAAGAAGAATTCCCCCTCAGAAAATTTATCATGGAAGGGACAGAACAAGTATCATAACTTTCCATCACAAGGATGTTATAACTAGACAGTTATAATGGCAGAGAGTAATACAGGCATTGGAGGCAGGAAATTAGCATAATCTCTTTGCAATAGAACTAAGAACTCCTCTCCAGGCCGTTATAATACATAAAATTACAGAGAAAACCCTAAACCAAAAACTAAAGGTAACCCTAATCTTTGGACAAAAACAAATGTGAAAAAAAAACGGAGGAAAGATTAAAAACAAACAGACAGAACAATAAAATATATATCTAAAACCTCCATTTGGAGGATATGCAAATGGTACACTAGCCATTCAATTGGAGGAATGCAGGAATCGTTGAAAGGAGAATCCACACCTTGAAGAACAACCGAAGATCCGGAAGAAAAAAATTATTCTTTTTCTCTCGCTATTCTACAAGAGCACAGGAACACAAAAAGTGGCTGAAGCATCCAGATGCGATTCCCCCCCTCTTGAGCTACAGATGCATCAAACGAACTTTTCTCTTCCGCAGAAGAATCTGAGTCAAAAGGCGAAAGAAAAAGGCGAAAGAAAAAACAAAAAACAGGGAGAAATTACCGGAGCGAGGACGAGGATCCGATGGAGGATTGTTTGATCTTTGGATGGTAATTTCGTTGCTATTTATGGATTTCGAAAGGCACAAGCAGGGGAAGCTGGCGGAGGAGGACGACTGAAACAAAAAAAACAAGTTTGGTTCGGAATAGGTCAATTTGACCGAACCGGACCCAAACCGATTCTCCGTCTCATTTTATATATCTTACTAGCGATTGTGAGGGCCCCCTTCCATCTATCCCTTTTATAAAAAAAAATAATATTAAATTGATAAAAATAAATATAACATTTAATCGTAGTAAAAAGATTGTCCATAAATTAAATAAGGATACGTGAAATTTATACAATAGTATAATTATAAGAGTGATACTTACTCAATAATACATCGTTGCTGAGTTTCAAACTTTAGATCTTTAATTAACTAATAAAAAGAGGCCTGAGGTTCGAATCTCGGTAAAGTCGAGATAAATGTCTTCCTTATGTGCTAGTCAATATTCTAAAGGCTAATAGCCGCCTGTGATTTACCTCCTCCGTGTTAGCCCTAGGACGGGTTGGTGGGGATGCTAGGAGCGAGCATATTCGTCTTTTTGTCATCTTGCCATCTTGATTAACTAATGAAAAAGAATCTATACACTGCAGCTGTGTCTCAAACTATATATTTATAATTAATTAATAAGAAAAATTCTTAATAATATACCGTAGTCGAGTTTTGAACTAAATCTCTTATTGATGTGTCTGTGAAGTTATTAATAAATCTTAAAATTATTTTGAAAAGAAAAAAGAACATTAACGTAATTTAATTTTAGGCTTCATCAAATTAATTGAAAGTTCGTTAGTAAATGTTTCTTAATAAAATAGTAAGATACTAAGATTATTATTTAGTTAAAAATATGAATCTTTAATAATTAATTTTGGTGAAACTTAAAATTAAATTATGTTAATGTTACTTTTTTCACGCTGAAAATAATTTTAAAGATTATTAGTAATTTTCTATTATATTTTATATAAAAAATATTTACTAACTCTCTTTAGTCCCACATCGTAGGATTGATAACACCGCAAGCAGAGAAATTGGGTCGGTGACGTTAGAAAGTATACCTTGTTAGTACCTCAAGATAATTTTGATATGATTAACCAAGTCAGGTTAGGTCTTGTTTGTTTTTAACCTTGTGTCTAAATGTGTAGGAACTTAGGAGCACAGGGGATCGAGCAAAAGGTGCAACTAGCAAGAAGGACGGCATGGGAGAGAGCCGACTGGCTCGGTGTGTCCGAGTTATGAGGAGCTGCGGAAGAGTAAGCAGGCGGACGAGAAGGAGACACGCGATGTTTTCGCGGGACGAGAAGCAGGAGCGGAAGAATGCTCGAAGGCTGGAAGTTAGTTGGAGCAGAAGACCCGGACCGAGTCGAGCGGAAACGGAGTAGAAGATCGGGATCGAAAAATAAATAAAAGCTGGGTTTTCAGTCCATGGCACCTCGAGTTGGTCCGGACGCCCGGAGCAGAAAATTATCCAAAACGCGACGTAACACGTTTCGTTGCGATAGGGATACAAGTTTATCCCCTCCAAGGCACCTGAAACCCTTCCAGGCGCCCCGACCAGGGCTATAAATACAGCCCTGGTCCCAGAGGTTCAGAATAACACTTGTAATTGATTCCTATTGAGTTCTTTTCTGTAAACTAGTGCGTTAACTACTATAAAGAGGCTTCTTTGTCTAAAGGAGTGTTTAGTGTGCTTTCAACTTCCTTAGATTAACAACCTCTCCAATTGTAACCAAGTAATTTCTTTGTGCCTCTCTTTTAATATGTTAATTATTTTATGTAAGTGTTGATAATTATTAAGTTACAAAGTTCGAGGAAGGTTGTTTTTCTTTGCAGGACTATTCACCCCCCCCCTCCTCCTCCTATAGCCGGCCGCCAAGGTTCCTAACATACCTTTCTTGACCTTTTGACTAATATTTGTTGGATCAAGATGCACGTGAGAGGGGGTGATGAATCACGTGATTTTGAAAAACTTTTCTTTTATTCTTTTAAAAATAAAGCATGTGCGGCAGAAAAGAAAGAAACAGGAAAGCAAGTAGAAAACACAAGTTTGCGATTGGTTTTACTTGGTTTGGAGCATTCGGCAACTCCTACTCCAAGACGCAAGTCGACGACCTATCAACAGGTAATTCACTAAATACCTTTTCCAGAACTGTTGGAAGAGGGAATTGAGTACAAAGAAAAAGTTAGAACAAGTATAACACGCTACACTTTTCTTTTATACAGAATTTAAGTACAGTATGAAATGTTCATTACCCAACACTTTCAAAAATGATCGGATTGCTCAGTGTTGGATGACTCCTCGATAGTAATAGGCAACAGCGTCGTAGCAGAGCAGCAGCAGGAAGTCGGAGCAGTCGGAATGCCAATTGGGCGTGTAGAAGCTTGTATTAGAGATGATATCAAACCCTTGGGCAAGCACTTCTTTTATAAGGTGTGGAAGGCGCCTTCCATAGCCATGAAGGCGTCTTCCATAGGAAAAACTCTATCCCGAAGTAGTTGCTCTTTATCGCTGACGAAGTCATATTTTATCCATTAGAAGGCGCCTTCTATAGCACCGAAGGCACCTTCCATGAACAGTACTAAAGGCGTCTTTCGTCACATGGAAGGTGTCTCAGGTACTCTACATACGAGGTAATTTTTGCTCCTTTTGTCATGCAAAATGTGTTAATCTAATATAACAAATAATAATATTCAAGACAAAGTTAGCACAATAATAATATGATTAATTTTTAAATTAGACCCTGTCCTCTAAACCAGGATCTAGTCAGAGTCTCAATTTAGGTTTCTGAAATGGACCTAAATTGGACCGACGCCTACCGTTTCCTCAACTGGGACACGTCCTCACTTAGTTACTCTCCTTTAGTAACTTACCTTCACTTACCAAGTATTAGTTACATTCTCGACATCCAATCTTACCCACCAGGTTTTCCTGTCAGAATCATACATCCGGACTTCCTTCCGTCGGGAATCGAACATCCCAACCTCCTGTCAAAATCTCACATCTGAACTTTGCCAATCAGTAATCACACATCCCGACTAGACTTCCTGCCTGGTGTCAGGTCCTCTTAACCCGTTAGGTTAGTCAACCCTGCATTGTTGGTTAATGTATTAGATTATGATAACACCTAACTTAACTCACTTGTTATTCATCAAAACCTAAGTTAGACCGTTAGTACAAATTGCACCAACAATCTCCTCCTTTTGATGCAATGACAACCTATGTTAGAATTAGGAAAAGATATGCAAATGCAATAAAAGGAAACATGATTCAAGAGAAACTAACTAATTTTAATTTCCATTTTATTCCCTTGTTCATTTTTGGGTTAAGAATTTCAAGATTTAGTTTGGCTTTTTCTTACTTAACTCTTACCCTTCCCCTTTAACATTCATAAAAAAAAAAATACAGATAAACCTAGCAGATTATGAAAACTGTAACAAAACTTTAGTAAGTATAAAATTTTCAAAAAACATCTGCAGGTTTTATGAGAGGGAGGAGTTAAAAATTCTTAAAGAAATTTTTAAACTTTTAAAAAAGGTTACACCACGTTGAAAATTTTAATTTGCTGTAGCAAATCATCTTGCAAAGCTTAATCTATGAAAGAAGTTTAGAAATCATTTTACAAAAACACCTTTTAAAAACAATGTTGAATGAATTCTGTAAAATAATTTAAGGTGTTTTCAAAGAAATTTTACTAAGTAAAATAAGTTTGGAAGGATAAATTTATACAAGAAGTCTCTAAAGTTTTTTAAAGTGTTTGAAAAATATTTTTCAAAGTATTTTGACAAAAATTTTATAATTTTTTAAAATATTTTCAATATTTTAAAAATTAATTTTGTAAAACAAACCATTTTGTAAAAATAAATTTTGTAAGAAAAATATATTTCAAAAGATAGTTTATTTGAAAAGTACTTCTTAAAATTTCAATTGTTAAAAGTTCCTTTTAAAAAGTTTTGTAAAGAATTTATCTAAATAAAATATTTTTGGAAGTATTTTTAAAAATATATTTTTCAAAGTGGAAACAGACTTGTTTTTAAAAAATTTTTACAAAACAAATATCTGAAAGATATTTTCAAAAGTATTTTGTAAAATATTTTGAAAATAATTTTGAAAGTGAAAGGAAATAAATTATTTTGAAAATTATTTTTAAATATCCTCCCCTGAACTTGATATATTTTTGTTAAAAAAAATATGTATATAAAAATGTATCTTATGTGTCTTAAATGTCTAACCGTTAATTACTAACTAACTATAAGAAGATAATAGTGTTCACTTGGTTAGTCAAGTTAAGTAAATGCATTCAGTTAGTGTTTGAATAAAATAGATTGCTTAATCTAATCACTGTAATTTTGATATTTTTCACTCAGATTTGTGTTGATACATTGATATAAGCATCTGAAGTTTAGGCAATAGACCTATGCATCTCACGTCGTTTTAAGTTTTTTAATACACAATCAAGGTAGACCTAGTGTGTTTGTGAGATACTCGTTACCTAGATCTATAGAATCATGCTTTCTATAGGTGCGATCTAGGCTTAGGCCAAAACATATTTTAAAATACTAGGGAAATAGGAATGTTTAGAAAATAAAGAATTTTTCTAGAATTTATAAATCATTTGAAAATTGTTTTAAAAATGATAATCCTAGTCTAAAAAAGGAATTTTCTAGATTATCCAAAAAAAAAACTGAATATATAGATCAAGTCAAAAAGATACACAATATATAGTAGTGCACTAAATACAATCAGGTATGTTAATCATCAGTAGATGGAGGTGGGGTTGCTCAGACACTCATAAAAATTGAAGGATCGACTGCATCTGTATGTCTAGCTGCCGAAATCTGATGGTCATCTTCCCCAGGTGAAAATCTCTGAGACTGATTGTCGGATTTGCGCAGAAGACTCCTCAAGTCAAGCAAGTCAATCCTTAACAAATAGCGAAGCCGAGAGCTGGGTCAAGGTCAAGGTCAAGGGCTAGGTCAAAAGAGGTCTGAGGAGGACCGAAGAGCTCCTCAGTCGTATATGATGGCAACTCCTCTAGGGAGACCGAAATGATAGGTGGGAAATTCTCCTCGGTCTCGCCTGGAGCGTCTAGCTACGATCCCACTTTCTTAGCCAGTCCCTCCTGAGCAGTGACATCTATATGCACTAATGCAAGCTGATGCTGACCAATCTCATCATACGCACTAAGGGAAGTCGGCATACCCTGGGTTATATCTACCCCTATATTCAAAAAATATGTATGCCAGAATGTGACAATAGGGCATATGAACCTGTAGCCTAGTGATGAGACTGGATGCATGAATGACGTTCTAAAATATGTGTAATGCAATGTTGATGATCCGGTGATTAGAACGGGGGACCCCCATTCTGAGGGGTCCATGCCATGCTGGAGTCAAAAGGCCAAGTGACCGACCAGATAGGCAGACCGACCGACCTAGGCAGACAGACCGGTGAATAGCTGAGGCAATAGGCGCCCCGACTAAAGTTGGGGTTCCGACGCTCAATGAAACAACGTCTAAGAGCCGAGCGGAAGGCACTCGCCCGGAAGTCTCCCCAGCATTTCAACGCAAGTGACAGGCGAGACGTGAGGGGCGTGCCGCCCGGCCGGCGCAGGGGATGAAGGCCGTCCGGACGACGGTCTCCGTCCAGCCGGCCGGACCTACGTCCCGGCCGGCGGTGGGTAAAGGAGAACAGGAACATCTTCTGACAGCCGTCAAGTCATATGGGTAAGCCATACTCCTAGTCTGACAACGGGGTGTACTGTTGTCCCATCGAAGGCGCGATGGGACTGTTGCAGTATGGCGTTAGGTAAGCTTTCTGAAAAACACATACCGAGGTATGGGCTGCGGACACGTACGCGCCTCGGTGGGCGTGTAGAGGCTCTTTCACCGCTCTATATAAAGAGCCGCAGACTTCACCGGAGGTACGCGTTCTACAAGCTTTGGAGCTACTTTTTCCACCACTTGCTTACCTGACTTGAGCGTCGGAGGGTCGCCGCCGGGAACCCCTTCCCGGCCCGACTTCTGTGCAGGTTCGCCGGAGCTTCGTGAGACTAGCCGGAGATCTACATCGGCGACTCGGAGAGCGCCACGTGCCCAGCGTCCGTTGATTTAGCGTTCGGACAGGATCAATTTGGCGCCGTCTGTGGGAACGCTCCTGCATCCGATCGGAAGCAATGGACGAGGCTGGACGACAACACATGGTGATGCTCTCAAACGAGGAACTCGACGCTCTGATCGAGATAAGGGCCGCCAAGCTCGTGGAGCAAAAACAGAAAGCCACAGCCGAGCGGCCGGAGCAGCAAGCAACATCAGCGTCTGGTGGTCGAGCCATCGAGCCCTATTCCGCACCCCTGAAGCCGTACCAGCCCATAGAGATAGGGGATCTTCTTCGGATGAGATGCCTAGACGAGATGACAGAAAGGGGAAAGCCCCCCGAGCGGACGCATCACCCGAGAGGATTAATCGCCAATTTTCAGAGGCTATTCTGCGAGATCCTCTGCCGAAGCACTATGTGCCTCCGACGATCGGCGAGTATAATGGGACAACTGACCCAGATGATAATCTGGGTAAGTTCGATAACACAGCTACTCTCCATCAATACACAGATGGAGTAAAGTGCCGAGTTTTTCTTACCACTCTCTCGGGATCGGCTCAACGGTGGTTTCGGAGGTTGCCGGACGGATCCATCACAAGCTTCAAGGACTTTCGAACGGCCTTCCTCCACCATTTTGCAAGCAGCCGACGCTATCAGAAAACGAGCGTGAGCCTGTTCGCCATCAAGCAAGAAGCCCGTGAATCGCTCCGAGCTTACATCCAGCGATTCAACAAAGTGGCGATGGATATTCCAACGGCCACTTCGGAAATCATGATGAATGCTTTCACACAAGGCCTAGTGGATGGGGATTTTTTCCGATCACTCATCCGAAAGCCGCCCCGAGATTACGATCACATGCTACACCGGGCTAACGAATACATCAACGTGGAAGAAGCACAAGCGGCCAGGAAAAAGGAAACTCCAGCCGAGCGGGCTCCTCCGGCCGAGCGGAAACAGCACGCCGCTCATCAGCCGCCTAGGGGACCAAGGGCCGAAGCAATCCGATCCCCCCACGCCAGGTCCCATGTGCAAGAGGTAGCTGCCGCCCGGCCCAAGCCAAAGAAGAGATGGACCCCGATGTTCTGCTCCTTCCACCGGACGGATACGCACAACACAAGGGATTGTCGAAGTCTTCCCTTCGTGGCTCATCCTGTGCCCCGGAATGCCGGACGACGGTCTCCCTCAGTCAACAGGCAACAGAGAACTCATGAAGCCGATCGGACGTGAGCTGATAGGCCACGGCAACAGACTCTCGATCGGCATCGTTCTCCAAGGCAGGAGAATCGCCGAGCGTCCAGAGAATGGTCTCGACCGTCCGCTCGGGAAGAGGAAAATAGAAGCAATACTTCTCGAGGCGAGATCAACGTTATTGCTGGCGGGCCGACCGGAGGAGACTCCAACCGAGCTAGAAAGGCGAGCGTCCGGCAGCTCCAGATTCATGCGGTCGGCTATAGCCGAGAACGAGCGGAAGGACCCGAAATTAGTTTCGGGCCCGGGGACTTGGAAGGAGTTGAAGTACCCCACGACGATGCTCTGCTCATCAAAGCGGTAATAGCCAATTACACTATTCACCGCGTATTTGTTGACACAGAGAGCTCAGTCAACATCATATTCAAGAAGGCGTTCGATCAGCTGCAAATTGATCGAGCCGAGTTGTTGCCCATGACAACTCCGCTCTACGGGTTTACGGGTAACGAAGTTCAGCCGGTCGGAGAGATCCGGCTGGCTACCTCGCTGGGAGAAGAGCCGTTCAGGAGGACAAGGACAACAAACTTCGTGGTGGTCGACTCTCCCTCGTCCTACAACGTCATTTTGGGACGACCGGCGCTCAGCAAATTCCGAGCGGTCGTCTCAACCTTCCATCAGAAGATCAAGTTCCCCGTGGATGACAAAGTGGGAGAAGTACGGGGAGATCAGCTAGCAGCTCGGCGATGCTACATCGAGATGGTCCGAGCAGAAGCCAATTCCGCTCGGAAGGCGCCCCGGATCGAGGTAAACGCCATCACCGAAAAGCCACCCTCTTTAATTTATGAAGAAAAAGAGGAAGTGCAGATTCACCCAACCCGATCGGAGGCCACGACTTTTATTGCGTCCGATCTGGAGGAGAAGTAGAAAGAGGAGCTGATCCAATGCCTCCGAAGAAATCATGATGTCTTCGTCTGGTCGACACATGAGCTGCCCGGAATTTCGCCGAGCATAGCGCAGCACGAGTTGCATGTCCGACCAGTAAAGCAAAGAAAAAGGGACTTCAGCGCCGAGCAGAATTCCATCATCCGAGCAGAGGTGGAAAAACTTCTGGAGGCCGGCCATATACGCGAGGTGCAGTTCCCGAGCTGGTTGGCTAACGTAGTATTGGTCTCCAAGCCAGGCAACAAGTGGAGAGTGTGCATAGATTTTCGGGATCTCAACAAAGCTTGCCCAAAAGATTTTTATCCTCTGCCCCGGATAGATCAGCTGGTGGACTCTACGGCCGGCTGCGAATTAATCTGTATGCTCGACGCCTACCAGGGCTATCACCAAGTGTCGCTCGCCCGTGAAGATCAAGAAAAAGTCAGCTTCGTGACGGCCGACGGCACATATTGCTATAATGTGATGTCGTTCGGATTAAAGAATGCGGGGGCCACATATCAGCGCTTGATGAATAAAGTATTCAGAGAGCAGATCGGGCGGAATCTAGAAGTTTATGTGGACGACATTCTCATTAAGTCCGTCCGAGCGGCTGATCTCTTCAAGGACATGGAAGAAACCTTCCGAACGCTACGCAAATATGGAGTCAAGCTAAATCCCTAGAAGTGCCTGTTCGGAGCAAAAAGAGGGCGTTTCTTGGGGTACATAGTGACCGAGCGGGGCATCGAAGCAAATCCCAGCAAGGTGAAAGCTCTACAAGATATGCCGCCTCCAAGAAATACAAGGGGAGTGCAGCGTTTGACCGGTCGGATAACCGCTCTGTCCAGATTCATCTCCAAAACCGCCGACCGGAGCCTTCCGTTTTTTAAGATCTTGCGCAAGACTACAAAATTTCACTAGGACGAAGAATGCGACCGGGCGTTCGAAGATTTAAAGGCATATCTGAATTCGCTCCCGGTATTAGCCAAGCCAACTATTGGTGAGCCACTTTGTATTTATCTATCCTCGACCGAGCAGGCAATCGACTCAGCACTGGTGAGGGCGAGTGGAGAGGAGCCTGTGTATTTCCTTAGTCACATTTTAAAAGATGCTGAATCTCGCTACACTGGGCTCGAAAAGCTAGCTTTCGCTCTGGTCCTCATCGCTCGGCGCCTTCGTCCATACTTCCTGGCGCATACGATCATTGTCAAAACCAATAGCCCGCTCGGACGTGTTCTACTAAATCCAGAGGCTTCCGGACGGCTCATCAAGTGGACGACAGAGTTAAGTGAATTCGACATCCAATACCATCCCCGCTCGGCGATCAAAGCGCAATCCTTGGCCGATTTTGTGACTGAGGTGCAAAGGCCGGAGCCGGAAGCTATGTGGAGAATATATGTGGATGGGTCGTCCACTCGGCTCGGAAGCGGGATTGGAATATTGTTGCTCTCCCCTCAAGAAGAAAAGATGCACTTATCCGTCCGGTTGGATTATAAAGCTACCAACAATGAAGCAGAGTATGAGGCCCTCATAGCTGGCTTGCAGGCTGCCCGGCATGTGGGAGCCGGTCGGGTAACGCTTCACTCGGATTCGCAGTTGGCCGCTCAGCAGCTCTCTGGTACCTTCGAAATCAATAATGCTCGGCTCAAGCTCTATGCTGAAGCCTTCGAGAAGCTCAAAGCCGATTTTAGAGAAGTTGTTGTCCAGAAGATACCCAGAGCAGAAAATCAAGCAGCTGATGAGTTAGCCAAACTCGCGAGCTCAATAACGCCGGTCGCCATTCAGCAGCCAATTGAAAAAGTACTGTTGGTGGCGCACATCGACCGGATGGAAGGCCTCACATTTCCAAGCGACTGGCGGACACCCATCATAGAGTTCCTCCGCTCGGGCGCCATACCATCCAATGAGTATGAAGCCCAGCTGCTAAGGAGGAGAGCCGATCAGTTCACACTCATCGGCGATCAGCTTTACAAAAAGGCTTTCTCACGCCCGTTGTTGAAATGCGTGAGCTCGGAGGACTTGGCTTACATCCTCCAAGAAGTACATCAAGGATCGTGCGGAGGGCATCCGGGCGGACGATCGTTGGCCAAGAAAATCCTCTTGGCCGGGTACTTTTGGCCGACTTTACAAGCAGACGCCGTTCGGACCGTGTCGACGTGCCTCTCATGCCAGAAGTACCATAACTTCAACCACCGACCGGCAGAGGAAATGAAGGCATCAACAGTTTCATGTCCGTTCGATCAATGGGGAATGGATATTGTCGGTCCATTTCCGATGGCGACCGGGCAGCGGAAATTTTTGCTAGTGGCGGTTGATTATTTTTCCAAGTGGGTGGAGGCCGAGCCGCTAGCCAAGATCACCGAACAAATGGTCAAAAAATTTATCTGGCAACACATCATCTGTCGGTTCAGCATCCCTCGCCGATTGGTTTCCGACAATGGGCGGCAATTCACAGGGAAGATGCTAGAGGAGTGGTGCAAAAGCTACGACATCGAGCAACACTTCACGTCCGTGGCTTATCCCCAGAGCAACGGTCAAGCCAAAGTCTTCGTATTCTGCGCGCTCGGCTCGACCATTTGGGAGGAAGTTGGCCGGATGAAGTGTCGGGCGTCTTATGGGCCATCCGAACGACGCCGAAGGAAGGGACGGGCGTCACGCCGTTCCATTTGGTGTATGGCGGCGAGGCGGTCATTCCGGTCGAAGTCGGCGTTGAGTCCGTCCGGATTCAGAGCTATGATGATGGCAACGCCGAACGGAGGAACATGGAGCTGGATTTGGTCGACGAGGAGCGAGCCAAGGCGTCCGTTCGGCTGATGGCATACCAGCAGCGGATGGAGTAAAACTACAACCGCCGCGTAATCCCCAGATCATTCCAGGTCGGCGATCTCGTCTGGAAGAAAGTCAAACCGGTCGGCGACGTCGGTAAGCTTGAAGCTCCTTCAAGGTTATTGAAAAACTCTGCTCGGGCGCTTACTACTTGGAGGATGAAGACGGGCGGCAGCTGGATCGACCGTGGAGTGCAAATCATCTCCAGCCTTATCGAGCTGGATGAAAGGTGCACGAATGTAACTCATTTTTGTGTATATGCTAGTCACCCGTGTCCTTGTAATGCAGGAAGCGAAATTAATTCAAAGGATGGCCAAGGGTTCCGCCGATCGGCAGTGTCGAAGTTAGCTGTAAAGGCCGTCGAGCTCCGACGTTAAATATCAAGAGACGAGCCGGTGTCTATAAACGTCCGAGCGGAAGACCGTTGAGCTCCGACGTTAAATATCGAGAGACGAGCCGGCGTCTATAAACGTCCGAGCGGAAGACCGTCGAGCTCCGACGTTAAATATCGAGAGACAAGCCGGCGTCTATAAACGTCCGAGCGGAAGACCGTCGAGCTCCGATGTTAAATATCGAGAGACGAGCCGGCGTCTATAAGCGTCCGAGCGGAAGACCGTCGAGCTCCGACGTTAAATATCGAGAGACGAGCCGGCGTCTATAAACGTCCGAGCGGAAGACTGTCGAGCTCCGACATTAAATATCGAGAGACGAGCCGACGTCTATAAACGTCCGAGCGGCTCGCATTGCGAAAATCTAGCGGAAACCCCTTTGAGGTAAGGCGCGAAGTAAAAGATGGTTAATCAGAATTAAAATTGCTAGCAAGTGAACGAGTGACATTCGCGCGCCGAGCGGCTGCTTAATTGCACGATGAAAGACGTTATTAAAGACAATCGACTTTAGTCTGACAGAGCGTGGTGCCGAGCGGAGGAGTTTTAAAGAACACTTTAGTTATGACGAGAGGAAAATTTCTTGCCAAAACAAAAGCTGAAGGAAAGGAAAAGATTATCTATTAAGCACAGGGCTAACCAAAAAAGTTACAGCAAAGATAAGTTTGGCCGAACGGCGGGGATACAAAAAAGTTCATAAGAAACACTCCTCATGCGTCGAAATCAAAAAGAGCATCAGGGATGGCGCCCATCACGGTCGCGAGGTCCTCGGGAGGGATGGTCAGCTCGGCGGGCAGGTGGCCTTTGGCCTTTAAGTGATCCACAGCCGCTTTGATCGCCTCTTCAAAGGTGAGGGAGATCTTGTCAGTAAATTTCTCCCCAAAGGCATCCGAGCGGACGAATGCCTTCCTCACCTCGTCGGAGCGAGCCGACTCCCCCTCTTGATACTCTTTGAGCTCGGCGTGAGCAGCGTCGCTGGCAGCTTGGAGATCCTTCAAATCTCCATCAAATCTTTGAAGATCGGCCGAGCGGCTCTCCTTCTCGGTGGCCAGAAGAGCATCCAGATCCTTGATGCGTTGCTCCAGCCCTCTGATCTTCACCTTCATTCGGTCCATGTCATCGATGGCCTGTCGCTTCCGAGTGATCGCCGTCTTGATCTCCTTATCTCGTTGTTTGACCATCGCTTCAAGCCGAACGACCTTGCTCGCCAAATCGGAAGCTCGTTTCCGTTCAACTTCCAGTAATTTTTTGGCCTTCTCCAGAGCGGCCGTCGACTGTTGGCTGTCCCCCGCGGCCTTGAGTTTTTTCAATTCATCCTCCAGCTCGGCCAACCGATTGCTAACGACAATTTGCTCCACCCAGTTCTACGAGCAAAAGTGAACAGGTTAAAAACTTAATTCAAATACATGAACAAAGGAAAAGAGCATACCCCGGTGGCCTGTTGAAGGTTGCTGTCGCCGAGCTGCCCGGGAGTCATCGCTTTTATTCGGCGCCGAGCGTCCTCCCAAGCTTTTGCAAGAAGGCCCGTCAAGGTGATCTGCTGCTCGGGGACCACTGGCCGATCAGCAGCAGCCATGTATTCCTCGGAGGGGAGGCGCAGGACGGTTTTAATTAACTTCTGGCCGCTCGGCTCGCCCCGAGAAGCATCGGCCTTACCGGATGGCCCACCGGTGGACGAGGAAGGAAGCTCGCCCAAATGCCTGATACGGCGCAGAGTTCTTGAAGGGCTGGACGGCGGCACCTCAGAGCTTGCCCTCGGAGAGCCATGTGGGGTCGGGGGTACTCTCTAGGGAAACAGTCCCGGACAACACCGGAGCATCCGCACCCCGCTCGGGCTGTGGCTCATCAAGTGGAATTGAGGCAGATGCAGATTCCGGTCGTCGGCGCTTCCGAGTGAGTAGCGGAACATCATCTTCCGAACGACCCTCCACCTCGGCTTGGGTAGAAGGTTCTGTATCGCCCGCTGCCTCGTCGTGAGAGGTAGTAGCTGCTAAGGCTTCAGGGGCATTTTGAGTCCCCTCGCCTAATTCGCCGATCGGATCGGCTGGATCAAGGCCCCACTCGGCGACCTCCTTGTTCTTCACCGCCTCAATCTGAGCGGCTTTCAATTTGAGCTTCTTGGTCGCCTTAGCACGCCACATAACTTCAGCTGCAGAAACAAAGATTAAATCAATTAGAACAAAAGAAAAAGGAGAGATGAGAATCGCTTACTCATGCTGGAAGGCAGATCGGCTGGGGTGGAAGACAGACCGAATATATACATTACTCCTGGGAGGAGCAGCTTGTCAATGTGATAGCGCTGACCCACCAACCGCTCGGCCGCATGAAGGTAGGCCGCATCACCTCTAAATTTGCCGAGCTCCGATTGCGCCGGCATCGCCGTCTGCCACTTGGTACGAAAAGTTGGCAGCTCGGGAAAACGCACATAAAAAAAGTGCTCCTTCCAATGTTTGTTGGAGCTCGGCATATTATCAAAAAGGACGAAACCTATCCTAGATTGGAAAATAAAGGTACCCCACTCGGCTTGCTTGGGATAAAAAAAGTAGTGAAAAATCTTAGGGTCGAGGGGGATGTTGTTCAGCTTAAAAAGGACTATCACTCCGCTCAACAGCCTAATGGAGTTAGGGACTACCTGGCCGAGCGGAATGCGAAAATAATTGCAAATTTGTAAGAAGAACTTGTGGGGTGGAAAACGTAGCCCAGCCAAAAATTGGTTTCGGAAGAATAGAACGGTGCCGGGCGGCGGTTCATGAGGCCGATCGGCCGGTGTGGCTAACACTATTTGATGGTCGGTCGGCAGATCATAGGTTCGAGTGAGGCGCAGGGCGTCCTCCTCGTCGAACCGGCTTTCCATGGTCGAATACCAAAGACCCGGAGCACCGCCGGTCGGCTGTGAGGTGTTTGTCATGGTATAAGGCTAAGGATGGACGCGCGATGGAAGGAGGGAGAAATAAAAACAGGGAAAGAATGCGGGATGATGAAAGAAATAGCTAATAGAGAGAAAAAAGGAGAGGCAGCAAGGAAAAGGAATCCTTTCGGGCAAAGAAGATGATCGAAGGGGGCTGTAGAGTCGTCGGAGAGCTGAAACGCAAGGTCGCCGGAAAAAAGGAACAGAGGGATGGCTGGAGACGATAAGGTCGAAATGCGACGAAGAGCTGGGGTCGGGAGCTTTATAAGGGCGGTCGCGATCAATTTACACCGTCCGATCCAGGTCGTCGATAACGAGGTCATCATCCAGCCGTTCATTTCAAACGACGGCTGTCCCATCGGAAGTGACGCCACCGCCATACGCTGACAAACGCACGATCGCCACGTGTCAGCAGGATACTGGCCGCATTTAATGAGGTCCCCTTACCGTGCGCAGCGCACGTGATGGGTAGTAGGGGAGAGCATCGGACATGGATTCCAAGAGAACACAAGGCACGGACAAGATACCGCCGAACGGATGAGTATCCCTATGCCTGGCCGAGCGGACTAATGTAGCGGTCGTTACTCAATCAGATCGGCGGTCCAGTCAGTCAGACTTCGCCTCCTTCGACTAGACTTGAGGGGGAGGCAAGTGATCCGACGGTTAGAACGGGGGACTCCCATTCTGAGGGGTCCATGCCACGCTGGAGTCAAAAGGCCAAGTGGCCGACCAGATAGGCAAACCGACCGACCTAGGCAGACCGACCGGTGAATAGCTGAGGCAATAGGCGCCCCGACTAAAGTTGGGGTTCCGACGCTCAATGAAACAACGTCTAAGAGCCGAGCGGAAGGCACTCGCCCGGAAGTCCCCCCAGCATTTCAACGCAAGCGACAGGCAAGACGTGAGGGGCGTGCCGCCCGGCGAGCGCAGGGGATGAAGGCCGTCCGGACGACGGTCTCCGTCCAGCCGGCCGGACCTACGTCCCGGCCGGCGGTGGGTAAAGGAGAACAGGAACATCTTCTGACAGCCGTCAAGTCATATGGCTAAGCCATACTCCTAGTCTGACAACGGGATGTCCTGTTGTCCCATCGAAGGCGCGATGGGACTGTTGCAGTATGACGTCAGGTAAGCTTTCTGACAAACACATACCGAGGTATGGGCTGCGGACACGTACGCGCCTCGGTGGGCGTGTAGAGACTCTTTCACCGCTCTATATAAAGAGCCGCAGACTTCGCCGGAGGTACGCGTTCTACAAGCTTTGGAGCTACTTTTTCCACCACTTGCTTACCTGACTTGAGCGTCGGAGGGTCGCCGCCGGGAACCCCTTCCCGGCCCGACTTCTGTGCAGGTTCGCCGGAGCTTCGTGAGACTAGCCGGAGATCTACATCGGCGACCCAGAGAGCGCCACGTGCCCAGCGTCCGTTGATTCAGCGTTCGGACATGATCAGTTGATATCTAGGTGCTGACATAGTGCATACAGGAAGAAAGAGTGGAAGAGTCACATTATCACAATATCACAAGATGTGATCGGTAAAATACAGGTGGTTAGGACTTGATAGAGGACATAGTCCTGAATTCAAAGAGATAGAGACCTGAAGTCAGTCATAGTAGGTAGTCTCTCTTCCCCCCAAAAAATACATAGGATAATATCCAATGTAATATGGGAGTGGAGTTCGCCAAATGGCAAATCCCTACTAGGGTAACACAAAAAAAGATAACTTACCTCTTAAGTTCTAAGCTATCATACAATAGAGTGGGGAAGAACCTAAAGTCCTTCCCACCAACTCTAGTGGAGTATGTTAAGTCATCAATCTTAACCAGATTGTTATAAAACTGGGCACATAAGTCTAAGTTTACTAAGTGACTACAGTAGATTAGTCTATCTAACTGATAATAGTCTATGCCTTTATAATAAGGGAACAATATCGAGTGAAGAATGACCTACTCAAAAACCTAGATTTTAGTGCTATATATGAATGCTGTAGGAAATCTTGCCTAAGTTGCTCAATGGGAAATCTAGCATCGGCAGAGAGGATACTTCTCGAACTAGGCTGGGACGAAATAATATTTTGTTGTTTCCTAAAGTAGTTGTAGACATGCAAACATTCAAGGAAAAAGCATACAAATAAATAAAATAACTGTATAGATCTAGTTAGAGGGCACTTATGAGGCATTGATGGTGTTTAGAAGAAGAAAAATGGAGAAAGAGGTGGAAATCGCAGTTTGAAGGCGCCTTACAGGGAGAAATTTCGTGAACAGAGAAAGCCTTTGTTCACTGTAAAAATAAGGATTGAAGGCACCTTAAGCCTAATGGAAGACATCTTCCATGTGTTATGGAGGGCGCCTTCAACAGACTGAAGGCGCCTTCAGTCGGTTGGAGCAGAAATTTTCTCACCCTTCCAAGGGCGCCTCCGATTGTATCGGAGGCGCCTTCGGTTGTGGTTCCTTTTCTATGTTTAATTTTAAATGTGATTTTAAATTTTAATTTAATTTTAATTTCGAGTTAGGTTTAGATTTTATTTTAATTAATTTTATTTTAATTTAATTAATTTAATGTTAATTTAATTTGAATTTAATTAATTTGAATTTGAATTTAATTAATTTAATTTAATACTTATTGATCTGATGGTAAGACCGGGGGGCCCTCATAAGGGAAAATCCAATGACACGTGGAGGACGGCAGTCAAAGGGGGGTCAACCCCATGGACTCGAAGAGCAGGCGGAATAGGCCAAGCACTAGGCAATAATGTCCACTCGAGAGAGTAACCAGCTGGCCGTGAGCCCAAATTTCCAAGGGAAAAAGATCATATGGCCGAGCGGATAGTCCGCTCGGATCATATGGCCGAGCGGATAGTCCGCTCGGCCGCATTGCGAATCAAGACTGAAAGCCGAGCGGTTGTCCGCTCGGCCAGGGTTTCAAGCAATACGAGTCGAGCGGACGGGCGACCCTCAATCTTCCCGGACGGACGACCACCTATGCCAGACCAGAGACGAATGCTCTGGCCGAGCGGCTTGATAGTCGATCCGCGAAGAGGAAGTCAAAGAGTAGAGGACAGTGTGAACGTCATCTCAGTAACCCCTGTTGCTGGCAACATGCATGTTCAAAGACCAGACCATACTCAGTATGGTGCGATCGAATGTTTTGCTGTCCCATCAAGGAGACGCTCAGACTGTAGCGGTATGGAATCAGACATGCTCTTCTGACAAGCCCATGCTGCGGTATGGGATGTGACACGTGTACACCTCGGTTTGTGGGCACCAAGTTCCCGTGGCTCTATATAAAGGCCACTAGACTTCACCGGAGGTATAAAAAAGCTCTGATCCTGGAAGTCACTTTCTTGTTCTTCGTCTACCTGACTTGAGCGTCGGAGGGTCGTCGCTGGGAACCCTTTCCCGGCCCGACTTTTTTGCAGGTTCGCCGGAGCTCCACACGACCAGTCGAAGATCTACGTCAGCAACTGGAGAGCGCCACGTGCCGAGCGACCGTTGATTCAACTTTCGGACATGATCAATTTGGCGCCGTCTGTGGGAACGCTCCTGCATCCGATCGGAAGCAATGGACGAAGCTGGACGACAGCACTCGGTGATGCTCTCCACGGAGGAACTCGACGCTTTGATCGAGACAAGAGCCGCCAAGCTTATGGAACAGAGACAAAAGTCACAAGCTGAGTGGGCAGAGCAGCAAGCAACATCAGCATCAGGCGACCGAGCGGAAGCACCGCAGGCCACAGTTGCATTCCATCGAGCCCAATTCCGCACTCCTGAAGCCGCAGCAACTAATCGGGATCGAGGATCTTCTTCGGATGAAATGCCAAGACGAGATAACAAAAAAGGGATAGCCCCCCGAGCGGACGCCTCGCCTGAACGGATCAACCGTCAATTTTCAGAAGTTATTCTACGAGATCCTCTGCCAAAGCACTATGTGCCCCCGGCGATCGGTGAATACAATGGAACCACCGACCCTGATGATCATTTGGGTAAGTTTGATAACATGGCTACCCTTCATCAATACACGGATGGGGTGAAGTGTCGGGTTTTCCTTACCACCCTCTCCGGATCGGCTCAACGATGGTTTCAGAGACTATCGGACGGATCTATTTCAAGTTTCAAAGACTTCCGAACGGCTTTCCTCCACCACTTCGCAAGCAGTCGGCGCTATCAGAAGACTAGTGTCAGTCTGTTTGCCATCAAACAAGAAGCCCGCGAATCGCTCCGAGCTTATATCCAGTGGTTCAACAAGGTGGCTATGGATATTCCAACGGCCACCTCAGAAACCATGATGAATGCCTTCACACAAGGCTTGGTGGATGGCGACTTCTTCCGATCGCTCATTCGGAAACCACCCCGAGACTACGACCATATGCTACACCGGTCCAACGAATACATCAACGTGGAGGAAGCCCAAGAGGCCCGAAGAAAGGAAGCCCCAACCGAGCGGGCTCCCCCTGCCGAGCGGAAGCCTCACACTGCTCATCAGCCGCCCAGAGGACCGAGGGCCGAAGTGATCCTCTCCCCCCAAGCTAGGTCCCATGTACAAGAGGTCGCTGCCGAGCGGCCTAAACCAAAAAGGAAGGTATGGACCCCTATGTTCTATTCTTTCCACCGGACGGACACGCACAACACCAGAGATTGCCGAAGTCTTCCTTTGATCGCTCATCCCGTTCCCCGGAGTGGCGGCCGTCGATCGCCATCGTCCGAGAGGCGGCAAAGAACTCGTGAAGCCGATCAGACGATAGTCGACAGGCGACAACAACCGACTCCCAAGCGACATCACACTCCGAGGCGTGACAATCCTCGGATGTCTAGGGAGCGGCCTAGACCGTCCGCTCGGGAAGAAGAAAATAGGAACAACACTTCCGGAGGAGAAATCAACATAATAGCTGGCGGGCTGACCGGAGGTGACTCTAACCGAGCAAGGAAGGCGAGCGTTCGGCAACTCCAGATCCATGCGGTCGGCTGCAGCCAGGAACGAGCGAGCGGACCCGAAATCAGTTTCGGGCCCAAGGACTTGGAAGGAGTTGAAGTGCCCCACGATGATGCTCTTCTCATCAAAGCGGTAATAGCCAATTACACCATTCACCGCGTTTTTATTGGCACAGGAAGCTCGGTCAATATCACATTCAAAAAGGCCTTCGACCAACTACAAATCGATCGAGCCGAGCTGCTGCCCATGACGACTGTTGGTTGCTACTCGGAAAACCTATAGGTTCCACTGTACAAAAATTTTGTACAAAGGTCTGAACCTTTTCCTAGCTACCATGTGTTCTTTTAAATTAAATTTTGGATCGCCTGCGGAACTTAACACGTTTGATCCAAAACTTAATCTATTTGTTCTTTTAGGTTTTGACTTGGATCTCCTGCGGAACTTAACACGTTCAACCCAAGTCTCCTTAAGTTATTAATTTCATTAAATATTAATTTCCATAAAAGGTTCCCAGTACTGACGTGGCGAGGCACATGGTCTTCTTGGATATGGGAGCAACCACCACCGACTAGACAAAACCTTTAATAGAAAGCTAATATTTAATTTCCTAAAATAACTTTAGGTTAACCAAAGAGAACAATCAAATCACAAGGAAAAGAAAAAACAAAAGAACACAACTTCGAAAAAACATATTCGAAATTCTAGAACGTAAGCCTCTTGTATTTGATATTATTTCCATAAATAACTAGCATGATGCGGAAATAGAAATTACTAGTTATACCTTGTAGAAAAACCTCTTGATCTTCTACCGTATTCCTCTTCTAACCTCGGACGTTGTGTGGGCAACGATCTACCGAGATGAGAAACCACCAACCACCTTCTTCTCCTCCAAGCAAGGTTCGGCCACAAAGGAAGAACTTCACCAAAGAAGAAAATCAAAATACTAACCAAGCTCCAAGAGATGCTAGTTTTCTCTCCTTCTTCTTCTTCTTCAAGTAGTATCCGGCCACCATAAGAACTCCAAGAGAGATGAAGTATTCGGCCACCACAAGAGGAAGAGAGGGAGAGGGTAATGGCCTGCCACAACACCAAGGAAAAAGTGAGAAAAAACAATAGAGGTTGTGTCTCATGAAGGCACCCCTACCCCTTCTTTTATATTCCTTGGCCTAGGCAAATTAGGAAATTTAATTACAATAAAATTTCCTTAATTTTTCTTGACATGAATTAATTGAGAAAAATAAAACAAAATTTCCCAATTAACTTGAGATGGCCGGCCACATCATTGGAAACAAAAGAGGACAAGTTTTAATCAACAATTAAAACTTCCTAATTTGTTTCCGGAAATTTTAAAAAATAAAATTTCTCTTTAAAATCTCTTCATGGTTGATAAAAGGAAATTTCTATAATTTTAATTTTATCAACATGTGAATAATTTTTAAAGAAAAAATAAAACATCTCTCCAATCTACAAATAAGGAAAGAGATCTAATCTCTTTCTTTAATCTTTTGTAGATCTTTTACAAGAGAGATATTTTAATTTTAATTTTCTTTAAAATATATCTTCCACATAATAATAAAAATTAAAATTAAATTTCTTTTTAATTTTATTTGGCCGGCCCTACTAGCTTGGGTTCAAGCCACCCCAATATACCTAGGCCGGCCCTAGCTTGGTTCCCAAGCTAGCTTGACCGACCCCTTATTGGTGGGTATAGAAGGTGGGTATAGGTGGGTATAGAACTCTATAAATAAGAGGCTACGATAGGGACCGAGAGGAGGAATTGGTTTTGGTCTCCCGATAAAATTAAGCATCCCGTGTTCGCCCCGAACACACAACTTAATTTTATCAATGATAATTCATTCCACTAGAGAACTATCATTGAACTACCGCACCAATCCCAAATTACATTTTTTGGCCTCCTTCTTATTATGAGTGTGTTAGTCTCCCTGTGTTTAAGATATCGAATGTCCACTAATTAAGTGAGTTATTGACAACTCATTTAATTAATATCTAAGTCCAAGAGTAGTACCACTCAACCTTATTGTCATGTCGGACTAAGTCCACCTGCAGGGTTTAACATGACAATCTTTATGAGCTCCTCTTGAGGACATTATCAACCTAGTATCTCTAGGACACAGTTTCCTTCTATAATCAACAACACACACTATAAGTAATACCATTTCCCAACTTATCGGGTTTATTGATTCAACGAACTAAATCTCACCCATTGATAAATTAAAGAAATAAATATCAAATATATGTGCTTGTTATTATATTAGGATTAAGAGCACACACTTCCATAATAACTGAGGTCTTTGTTCCTTTATAAAGTCAGTATAAAAGAAACGACCTCAAATGGTCCTACTCAATACACTCTGAGTGTACTAGTGTAATTATATAGTCAAGATAAACTAATATCTAATTACACTACGACCTTCTAATGGTTTGTTCCTTTTCCATTTTGGTCGTGAGCTACTGTTTATAATTTATAAGGTACTGATAACATCATCTTCTGTATGTGACACCACATACTATGTTATCTACAATATAAATTAAATGAACAACTACAAACAAATGTAGACAATTAGACCAAATGTGATTCTTTATTCATAATAAATGTTTACAAAGCTTAGGCTTTCAGTATACATTCCAACAATCTCCCCCCTCTACGGCGGGTTATGAGGCCGGTCGGTGGGTGTGGTCAATACTATGTGGTGGTCGGCAGGCAGGTTATACGTCCGAGTGAGGCGCAGGGCGTCCTCCTGGTCAAACCGGCTCTCCATGGTCGTGTACCAAAGACCAGGAGCGCCGGCGGTTGGCTGGGAAGTGCTAGTCATGGTTTTTTAGTAAAAAAGAAATGCAGGACAAAAAGAAAGGGAAATCAAGCAGGGAAGAAAGGTGGCAGTACGACAAGGGCAGCTAACAGAAAGCGTAAAGGAATGAGGAAGTGAAGGAAAAAAGGGCTTATAAGTAAAAGGATGATCGAAAGGGGTTGCGAGGTCGTCGGAGAGCTAAGAAACGGAGTCGCCGAAGCAAAAAGAAGCAGCAAGGCGTCGAAGTGCGATGGAGCAGGAATGCGGCGGAGAGAAGAAATCGAGAGCTTTATAACGTTGGCCTCGGATAGCCTCAGCCATCCGATTTAGGTCGTAAAGAACGAGGCTATCATCCAGCCGCTCATTTCAAACGGTGGTTGTCCCATCGGAGGTGAGGCTAGCGCCATACGATGATGGCAGTGGGAGCGCCACGTGTCAGCAAGACACAGGGCGCATTCAATTCACGCACCTTACCACGCAGTGCGCGTGCTTGGCGTTAATGGAGAAGATTCGGAGTGAATTCTGAGGGGATATTGAAGGCGTCAGTATGATAGCGCCGAACGGGCATGAAGAAGAAGGTAAGCCGAGCGGATGAACCTTCTCGGGCCCAGCCTAGTGGTGGTCACTCAGTCAGACCGACAGTCCAGTCAGTCGGACTCCGCCTCCTTCGACTAGACTTGAGGGGGAGGCAAGTGATCCGGTGGTAAGATCGGGGGGTCCTCATAAGGGAAAGTCCAATGACACGTGGAGGACGGCAGTCAAAGGGGGGTCAACCCCATGGACTCGAAGAGCAGGCGGAATAGGCCAAGCACTAGGCAATAATGTCCACCCGAGAGAGTAACCAGCTGGCCGTGAGCCCAAGTTTCCAAGGGAAAAAGATCATATGGCCGAGCGGATAGTCCGCTCGGATCATATGGCCGAGCGGATAGTCCGCTCAGCCGCATTGCGAATCAAGAGTGAAGGCCGAGCGGTTGTCCGCTTGGCCAGGGTTTCAAGCGATACGAGCCGAGCGGACGGGCGACCCTCAATCTTCTCGGACGGACGACCACCTATGCCGGACCAAAGACGAATGCTCTGGCCGAGCGGCTTGACAGTCGATCCGCGAAGAGGAAGTCAAAGAGTAGAGGACAGTGTGAACGTCATCTCAGTAACCCCTGTTGCTGACAACAGGCATGTTCAAAGACCAGACCATACTCAGTATGGTGCGATCGAATGTTTTGCTGTCCCATCAAGGAGACGCTCAGACTGTAGCGGTATGGAATCAGACATGCTCTTCTGACAAGCCCATGCTGCGGTATGGGATGTGACACGTGTACACCTCGGTTTGTGGGCACCAAGTTCCCGTGGCTCTATATAAAGGCCACTAGACTTCACCGAAGGTATAAAAAAGCTCTGATCCTGGAAGTCACTTTCTTGTTCTTCGTCTACCTGACTTGAGCGTCGGAGGGTTGTCGTCGGGAACCCTTTCCCGGCCCGACTTCTTTGCAGGTTCGCCGGAGCTCCACACGACCAGTTGAAGATCTACATCAGCAACTGGAGAGCGCCACGTGCCCAGCGACCGTTGATTCAACTTTCAGACAGGATCACTTATTAATCTCATCCAGTCTATATTTTCAATCAGGGAATCCTATAATTTTATGAGATAAGCTAAGTTAAATTTCAGGATTTGGTTTAACTTGTGTTAAATTCAAGTTTATCTTTGGGTTCAACAAATAGATATTTTTTTAATAAACTTCTAAGCTGTGATAAGTCACCTGAATATCATTAAAATAACACGTCTTCGAAATTAACTTAATACAAAACTTTGGTCTAATTAGTCAGGATTAGTAAGGAGTAGCTTTAGTTAGTTCCACTAAATCAAATGTACCAGATCGAAGTCATATCTTCCTAGACATGCATAGACAGAGATTCCCTAACCTACTATCATTCAAAACTTCTCCAGTACAGTTTATCAAGTTAAACTTTTATCCCTACTTAAACTTAGTTCTAATTACCCATTCAGGAAAATTATTATTTTTAGAGGTGCCAACTAATTTGGAGTATCCCTTGAATTATTGAACTTTGAGTTTAGGTTTTAGGTTTGTGTCGATTTGCTTTATAGTTATAATAGACTTGGTTATAATTTGAGTTTAAATTAATTTTATTTTTATTTAATCTAGGTTTTGTTTTTATTTATTTAATTTAATTTTATTCTTTATATTTGAATTTAGTTTTGAAGATTTAATTTTCAAAATTAAGAGTGAGTTATTTGCTTTGTTTTGATTTAGGTAGTGTATTTTATTTTTTGGTACATAGTATTGATTGAGTCCTACTTGCGTGGTTAGATACACTTTCAAAACCCAAGCTTTAGTTAGTTTTTTATTTTGAGTTAGAGTTAGGAATGATTTAAAGGTTGAGTTAGACTTGTATCCAGTCCGGATTTATTGTACATAGCTCTTTGGGATCCAAGTATCATATTTAAATACTTGAATCCTGAAGTAAACTTTTCCAATTATTCTTTTAACTCTTTAACTTGATTTTTCAAGACAGAATTTTTTTCCTTAAGATTTTCATCTTGAGTTGAATTTCTATTTTGAACTTGGTTAGTTAAGGAGGTCAAGCTCAATTGTTCCTTAAGGATGTTATTTTCCTTAAGGAGGAGTTTAGCGTGTTCCTCAGTTTTTGTTAATTTCTTGTTTAAGAAAAGAATAATTTTTTAAAAAAAATTGTAGTTTAATTAAATGTTACTCTAGTTGGTTCATCTAAATCAGATGTGGATTCGTTGCTTGACTCATATTCTGATCCTTCTTCTTGATCCGATTCACCTCCGATTGTCATCAGTGCAAGGTAACTCGCTTGCTTTGGTTCGTCTGCTCCCGATCTGTCCAAGGAAGACTCGTCCCAAGTCGCCTTTAGTGCTTTATTTTGCTTTGACTTCTTGATCTTGTCTTCATTTGAGCATTCGTGTTTGAAGTGCCCCTTCTTATTGCAGCCGTAGCATGTGATGTTCGCCTTCGAGTTGGTGGATGCAAACTTGGACATCTTCTTTATGTCACGTTTGGTGAAGTTTTTTTTTGCATCTGGTGAACATCTTCCTTACCATGTTCACTAGCTTCTCTTCTTCATCTGATTCTGATTCAGACTCAATTTTTGCTTCGGGTTTAGCTCCCTTCGAAGTACCTATAAGAAATACAATTCCTTTCTCAACTTTTGTAGTGTTAGTTTGTTCGTGCAACTCTAATTCACAAAATAATTCATCTAATTTTAATTTCGAAAGGTTCCTCGAAACCTTATAGGCATTTACGATCGATACCCATAGTGAGGTTCGAGGGAACGAGTTCAAAGCGTACATGATAATGTCAGGGTTCTTGAGTTGATATCTGATTATGTGCAGGCCATTGAGAATATCCTTGATTCTTACGTGCAACTGGCTTGCGGTTTCTCTGTTATGTATTTTAATGTTAAAAAAAGAATTTAGAAGTAGGCCTCGTTTGGTTACCTTGGCATCATTAATTCCTTCGTATAATTCAGTAAGCTTATTCCATAACTCCTTTGTGTTCTAATGCGGGTTGACTCGGTTGAATTCTTCTTTCATGAGTTTGCACTGGATCGTGTTCAAGGCTTTTGAGTTGATCTAGGCTTTCTTCTTATCTTCTGGACTCTATCTTTCTAGATCGAGTGGTACTTTTGTTGCTTCGTCTACAAGCGCACGGTACCCTCATCGGATGGTGAACCACTACTAGATGTCCCTCTTCAAATATACCTCCATTCTCTTTTTCCAATACAAAAAACCATTTCCAGTGAAAAGAGGAGGATGAGCGATACTGTATTCCTCAAGTTGGGTCATTTGAGAATATCTTGCAAAAAAATTTTAAAAAAAATATCCCAAGACTAGGTCTTGGATTAGCAGAGTTTGAGGAAAAAATAAAAAACGAGGACTCAAGTGGTATTGCATCAACTTCAAGTTAAAACTAAATGAAAAAGATTTATTTGAAAAGGTAAATGTTACTGATTCAAATAAAATACGAAAAACTGAAATCCAAAATAATTCCCTTGGCTTGATTAGTGCCTGGACCAATTCAGAGCTAACAAGGTTCTGATACCACTTATTGAATTGAGACACATATCATGTGGTTTTGAAAAACTTTTCTTTTATTCTTTTAAAAATAAAATATGCACATCGGAAAAGAAAAAAACCGGAAAGCAAACAGAAAACACAAGTACGTGATCAGTTTTATTTGGTCCAAGATTCAGGTCCCGCGGACCTATCGATTGGTAATTCACTAAACACCTCTTTCGGAACTGCCGGAAGAGGGGATCGAGTATAAAGAAAAGTTAGGACAAGTGTAACACGTTACACTTTACTTTAATGCAGAATCTAAGTATAGTATGAAATGTTCGTTACCTAACACCTTCGGAGATGATTAGATTACTCGATATTGGACGGCTCCTCGACAGTAGTAGGGTGCAGCAACGTCATAGCAGAGCAGCAGTAGGAAGCCAGAGTAGTCGGAATGTCAATCGGACGCGTAGAAGCTTGTATTAGAGATGATATCAAACATTTAGGCAAGCACTTCTTTGATAGAGTGTGGAAGGCACCTTCTATAGCTCTAAAGGCACTTTCCATAGGCAAAACTCTATCTTGAAGTCGCTGCTCCTTATCACCAATAAAGTCAGATTTTATCCATTGGAAGACGTCTTCTATAGCACCCAAGACGTATTCTATGAACAGTATTGAAGGCGTCTTTCATCACATGGAAGACGTCTCGGATACTGTTCATTGAAGGTAATTTTTGTTCTTTTGTCCTGCAAAATGTGTTAGTTCAACACAACAAATGATAACCTATAAAATAAAGTTAGCACAATAATAATATGATTAATTTATGACTTAGTCCCTATCCTCCAGACCAGGATTTAATCAGAGTCTCAATTTTGATTTTCGAAATAGACCTAAATTAGACCGATGCCTACTGTCCCCTCAACTAGGACGCGCCCTCCCTTAGTCACTCTCCTCGAGTGACTTACCTTCACTTATCGGGTGTTGCGTTACCTTCTCTATGTCCAATCTTACCCACCAGGTCTTCCTGTCGGAATCACACATCCAAACTTTCTCCTATAGGGAATCGAACATCCCAACCTCCTGCCAGAATCCCACATCTGGACTTCACCAATTGAGAATCACACATCCTGACTGGACTTCCTACTTGGTGTCAGGTCCTCTTGACTCATCAGGTTAGTCAACTTTGCACCCTCAGTAAATATATTAGATCACGATAATATCTAACTTAACTCACTTATCATTCATCAAAATATAAATTAAACCATTACTATATATATATAATTTTAATAAATTTTAAAATTATTTATAAAATATATTTTTTAAATTAAAATTCATTGTATGTGAAAAATAGATTTTCTTTTACTTTTTAAATTTTTATATTTTTCAGTCTCAGTTTTTAATCCAGTTTTTGCATGTTTAAAGTACTTATTAAAATGAAAAGTTTCCTTGGACTCGACTAGCTTTTTCTCACTTTATTATATATTATTTAAAAATTAATGAAAAATCATAATTTCGACTAACTAAATTTCATTAATATTTTGTTAAAAATAAGTTGGGGTTGTAATTTTGACTGAGCTCCCCCGTTGACTAGTAACTTCCAACACTACTAGATCGGCTCAAAGTCAAAATTCCACTCAGATTGTTAAAACCCTTCTACACGACCTAGTCAAACTCATTAACATTAGCTTTGACTTTGAGTAGCAAATATTTTTGCTGGACAAAAAAAATACCAGAACAAAAGGATCAAGGCCTTCTATGCCTATTCTTAGAAACATTTCTAATGTGTTTAACTATGGACAACCCTAGCAAGTCCTTGCTTCGAGTGAATAGGGTCATACATGATTAAAATGATAACATTCCCTTTAAACGATTTAATATCATCGATTCTATAATAAAATATAAAAAAATAAATTATAAAAAATATTTATCCTAATACAATGACCTTTTATATAAGAAAGATCAAACATCCAACGAAACATTCTATACCTCCTGAGAATTAAGCATAAGACATATTAGAGCAAATAATACTCGTACAAATATCAATTACGTGATCCCATGGAAATGAATAGAGTGATAAACTAGTATAGACTATATTATCCAAATCCAAATTAATTATGTATTTGTAAATAAATATTCGATAGTATAAAATGTTTCAAACAAGCATCTCAACAAATGACGTATTTTATAAAAATACCTTGGTGAATACTTAGTTTAATAGATCAAATAAATAATAATTTTTGTTACTCATGTAGCTAGCTAACTCTTCAATCTGATTAATTCCAAAAGTGATGAACCTGACTCACAAAGATTTTTCATCAATTATCAAGATATCCAAAAATTCTAACCGACAGTCCAACATCACAAGTGGTTCAAACCCTGTGACCGCGGTGCCCTACATGAACTTCAAACCCTCGTTATATGAAAATCCACCCTACTTACCACGGTGCCGTGCCCCAGGGGCTAAAACAAATAACAACTTATGAACTTCAGAAAGATGGCAAGTTGAAGAATTTTCAAGTTTATTCCCTCAAAAAACTGAGGTTAATTCTACAGTTCATTGTTTCCTGTGAATCATACAACCACAAAACTCTTTGTTTCATCAGAAAATACCGATTAATTATTTCAAATCAAAAGCTGATGCAATTGTAAAAGTTTCCCTGACCATGGAAAAGCATTCAGGCAGCTTGAACGAAGCTCTCTGATTTCATGCATGAAAGGGAAAATTTTTGTATAACTGAAAGAGACGTCAAAATGTAATGCCGAGCCGCGGGAGGTTTTGTTTCTCCTCTTCACGAAAGAGCTTTCTGCACCTGAATGGTGACTTCGTTAGGGGGCTTCTCCGCATGAAGTTGAGCGACAACACCCTTTTTGGCATAATAGTCGATAACCTGGGACCCATAACAAAATCACAAATGCACAGATAATGTGCTAGAGGAAACCAAATAGCGAACGAGACAATCACATTGTAATTCATGAATACGAGAAAAGGTTGCCGACCCAATGAGTTGCATAACTGATCGACTCAAATACAACTTGTTAAGACTCCCTCAAAATTTTCATAAAGTATCACTTATAAGAAAATGAATTATAACTTGAGTCTTTTATTTTCAATTACAAGAAAAATTTCTAACCATTTCCGTTACAACTATCTTTCAAAAGTAGAAGTAGAAAATTTACAGCAACAAACGCTAATGTTAAATTTAAAAACAAGGCATACTTTCTACATGAATAATTTGCTCTGTGATATTAAAACGATGCAAATATGAAATGTTCATAAGAATACTAGATATTGAATGCTATACAACTTGACGATGTTTTAAATTATTCATAGGTAGGATCTTGATTGAGAACTGACTGGCTAGTAGAATGATACCTTTAGCCAGCTATCAATTGCCTATAGCTGATACAGCTAAAGTTTTATTTGGTTGTTCAGACATCCAAGATCTAAAATCTTCCAAAACAATAGTGCGAGGAAGTCTAGAAATAACAAATTGGAGGCTCCATCAAGCTGTTGCTCTGAAGCCTCCTTAGAGTATGTTACTTGATTCACTATAACATGAATATGCAATAGCATTGCTCGTAATTGACTGGAAGGATTTGATATAGACTGAACAAATTCTGTCATATTTTGATTGGAAGGATTGCTACCAATCTGCCAATTCAGCTTAGTGGAGTTGGGTCAATTCTGGCTGATCCAAAATATCCACTTTTTTTTTTTTTACAGGTTTAAGATAATCTCTATTTGTTTATTTAATATAAGATGGAGAAGAAACCATACTGGTTCAGTTTGTCGATGGAAAGATTCAAGCCTCGACTTTAGGACTTCAGCTGTGTCATCTTTCCTCTGAATCAAGGGTTCTCCTGATACCTTCAAAGAAACAAATAAATAAATAAATAAATATATATATATATATATTAGACAAACCAAAATGGGATAAGTTATCATGTCATATTCAACAAAAATGTTAGAGAAGTACACATCAAATATACCAGGAGTAAATGCATTTACATACAAAAGGAAGAAAGAATTCATAAAGAGAATGGATTGTGCAATACAGGTAACGAAGAATAAACTCTTTAGTAGTTCAGAATCCTGCAAAGATATAATATTAAGTTATGAGTCTCTATGAGCAGAAGTGTTTCTCAAACATAAAATGACAAGTGTGATGAATAACAAAATATAAAATCATTAAGTTGTCAAATAGGTTTCATATATGACTACATAGCAACCCTTTGAGTATATATGATTTGGGCAATGAGCATGACATCAATGAGCAAACTGCCCCTACAGATAAAATAACGATGATAGACAGACAACAAAATCAAGTGACCGTCCAATTTGTTGATTCAGAAAGTTAACCTTTTGAAGTACTGTAGATCAAGCAGTTCAGGAACCAGCTATGGTTGCCGTGAACAAGTTTGCATGGCCAGAAGTGATATTTCTACTCAACAGATCAATTGGTTGGCGAAGGTCAAGCAAGCAAAGAAATAAGACCAAACAAAAAACCTTTCCAGATTTATCTCAGTTATTCAGCATTGCCGATCACACAATCCAAATTGGGCCACACAACAAGGATTAACTTCTCAATGTTGTGACACGTTAACTATAGAAGTGCTAACGGTCATCAGATGCACAAATGCTTTCAACTCAAATAAAAGATTATTCTTAATCTCTAGCAAATGGCAGCCCAGCAATGATAATAAAAGTTTCCAAGATCTGTGAGAATTGATTAGGCAATGGCGTTGGGAAGGATAGTTGGATTTGCTAGATAAGATAGTCAAATGATTGGAGAGGAAGAGTAAAACAAATAACAACAACATGCAATACCAATAGCAAATAAAGTATATCATACACATTATTAAAAATAATGTTAAATACTACAATATATAATGTCAAAATAAGTAATACCTATTTTAAGAAGAGGACTGAGGACTAAACAGTGGTGTCATCGTATTCTATTACTTCAACCAAAAACGATCGATGAAAGTTTTTGGACTCGCCCTTCTCTCTGCCAAAATTTATTTGAACTCTATGGAATTGACTATGAGAGCTAATAATGACCAGTTTCATACTTACCTACTGACATAAGTGAAATTCTTCCAATGTTTGCAATGGTTTTATTACAATAATGTCCAAACAAAGAAACATACATGAAAGTAGGAAAATAGGAAAATGACCATAACACATTCTTAAACAAGGTGAATGAATATGAATACATTCACCATAACACCAACTACTTACATCATCAATGCCAGGAACTTTTGGAGGAGCAAACTTTGTATGATAAGTTCTACCGCTAGGTGGATGAATCCAACGGCCTGTAATTCTCTCCTCCAATATGGCATCATCAATAGCAAAGTTCAGCACCTTGTCAATCTTGGTACCTTGCTTTGCCAGCATCTCATCAAGCTGCATGAAGAAGATTTAGAGAGGGAAACATACTGAGTACACATTCTTAAACAAGGTGAAAACCTAAAAAAAAAAAGACAGTCCAGTGCACGAAGCTCCTGCCATGCGGGGTCCCGGGGAAGGATCCATTGTACGCAGCCTTACCTGCTTTTTGCAAGAGACTGTTTCAGAATTCGAACCTGTGACCTTTTGGTCATATGGCAACAACTTTACCGTTGCACTAAGGCTCCCCTTTAAACAAGGTGAAAACCTATCTCGGAAAATAAATCCAGCACTACAAAAAGAATGCAATGGTTACCTTTTCTGCTTGAATGGCTGTCCTTGGAAACCCATCAAGAATGAAACCCTTCTGGCATGATGGTCTTTTTATAGCCTCATCAATAATGCCAACAACCAAATCATCAGAAACAAGATCCCCCTAGAATATAAAAAAATCAAAAGAATCACCAAGTAACAAGAATCACTGTTTCTTTAAATTCCAATTTTGCTAATCAATATAGGAAATACCTTATCCATTGCCTCTTTAGCTTTAATTCCAAGTGGTGTCTTAGCAGCCACAGCAGCTCTCAACATATCACCCGTTGCCAAATGGCATAAGCAATATTCATCTTTAATCATAGGAGATTGGGTACCCTTTCCAGAACCTGGCGGACCTGCCATGGCATGATGGCTTATCAGAAGCTAAACCCTGCCTTGATTTTAACACTAAAAGGAGAAATTTCCACAATCATGAGCTATGACCACAGATGCAAATAGAAAATCTGCCTAGTAAAAAGGCAGTTGTAAAACAAAAAAAAAAAATCCTAACATATAACAATCTAGTAAATCTGAAAGTTTAGAAGATAATATTCGACAATAGATGGTAAAACAAAAGTACAGAAAGTGATTATCATTACAACATCAAATGGAAACTATGGACACAGACGACATCTACCTACAACTTTAGTAGCTGCATCAGAAAAAAGAAACTGCAAGGGTAGATGGTGGGGGTGCATAATTCTTACTAGAAAAAAAAAAACTGGGACCGTAGTTGTTCTATCCTAAGACATATGAATGATATAATTCAAAAGGAAGCATTGGACATTAATTACTTTCAAAATTTACAGGAGATTCTTACCAGACAGAAAGAAAAATGGTCTAGCCTACACTCCAAATAATGGTAAGAAGCATTGAGATTCATAAGCCAATCCAAAGTAATATAGCACTGTAGATCTAAAATTGACCCGTTGACAAGGCTGCTTCAACAACACCAACACCTTACAGCATCATCAATGAGATATCTACTTTCATCCAACGACAGTTTTTTTTTAAGAATCAACTCTCACGTATAGCATAGACAAAATAAGCATCTGGTAACGACAGAACAATCACAAGATCTAGACACACACACCCGAAAAAAAAAATTACAAAAACTTTATTTTACGGATCGTAATTGCAAAATTGGTGAAAAGAAACATTCGCTTAAATATCCAGGAAAAAAAAAGACGCTGGCAGATAACCCACAGATCGCAATTCTGAAGAGCAACAGATAGGGAGCGACATGGCCGAACCCAGCCCAAAAGGGTGGTTTTGGAGGAAGGAGATGATACCGATGAGAATGAGACGCTTATCGGGCTTGGATGCGCACTTCATGCGCTGGAGGAGCTCCGTCATCAGATCCAGCGACGGAATGTCTTCGAGAACCACTTTCGCGCCGCTCGCCATCCCCGCAAATTCCTCCTTGCTCCTCCCTACGAGCGATCCAGTCTCTGCGGCAGCCACCCAACGGAGATACCGATCCAAGCCGTAAAAGACTTATTTCCCGAGGGTTTTGGTGTCCAACGCTGCCTTGCCGGTTCAACGTAGAACAGTATGTCTCTTTGCATCAGTGCCGTCCATTCAAACGAAGAGATACATAGATCTTCCGATTTGCATTGTTAGATCCGGCGAGGGCACACCGTAACGGGAGTTGGTAAGGTGGGTCCCTGACCAAAAGAAGGTTAGATAGATTCACCTTCCACACCCACCACCACACCTAACTGTTAAAAAAAAATTCTTGAATTAGTAATGTAAATCTAGAAGAAAGAGATACGAATTTAAAGTTCATCCATAGGGCTCTAAGTTAATGGAGCCGAACTAGTCGAACAGTAAAAAGTTTAAATTCATACTTAATTTGTTATCCTTAAATTTGAGTTTTGTTCAAGTTCGATTTTAGTTCTTAGTCTCGAATTTTACTTATAATAAAATTAAATAGTTCGAATTTGACTCAAATTCAGTTTGAAAAAAGTTCATTTAAAAATTAAACGAGCTTAATTAGAACTCGTTTAAGATAATTAATTATAATAATTAAGCTAAACGAACCTTTAACGAATATATTCACGAGTCTCTTAATAAACACATTCACAAGTACAAATATGTTCGCAAGCTCATAAATCAAATACTTGTTAAGTTTGAGATCAGCTCGATAATATTTTCGAGCTTGAAATCATGCTCAAACTCGGCTCGTTAGTTTAATCGAATAAATTTTTTTCGAATCGAAACCTGAATAACTCACGAGTGACTTAACTCATTTACACCCTTAATCATCCACCTCATAAATATACGTGAGAAAGTAAATTGAAAAGCACATTTGGTCATTACAAGAAGTACATTTGAAGTACATTTTTCTAAATTTTATCAAAATTCAAACCTTTACCTATTATAGTAATATTTATTTTGTAATAGCCATCTCAACCATGAGAGACAAGAAGTGGATGTATTTATATGACATGTCAGTAACTTATGTGTTCATACGCTCTTTGATTTTAATTACCCTTTGCTTGTAGGGTTCAACAATTGATTCAAAATTGAATCAACTAAATCAATCTTATTGAAATCTAACCAATTACATTTTTTTTAAGTTGACCAAACTTTTCAAAAAAAAAATCCCGAACAAACTCAACTAATAAAATATTGATTAATCTAATTTTCAATTAATTAACCAAACTTTTTTAAAATAATATATTTCTATCCTATTTTAATTTTTAAATCGGCCACTATAAAGAAGGTGTGCTTGTTTATCATTAACAATGATAACTTTGAGAATGTGATATTATTAGAGATAATGTAAAATCATAAATTAATATTATCTCTCATCTAAATTCTTAAGGATGATAGTTAAAACAGAAGGAAATAAATAATTAGGAGTTTTAAAATTTAGACAGAATTAATCAAAATAATCAATATTTTTGTAAAAAAAAAATTCCTAAATAATCAACTTTTAAATTGAACCGATTTAAACAGTTAATTTGATTTAAGCTAACTTTTATTGACTCTAACTTTGCTTCATCTGTTTTTCTTGTTAATGTCAATGCTAATTCTAAACTTGAAATTTCCCACTTCTAAATTCTAGCCCCGCTCTTATTTATCCCCCTCTCTCCATCTCTTTCAGCATCGGTCTCTCCCTCTCTTTGTTAGATCCAATAACAAGTCGATTTTCATGTTGTTCTATTACTCTCTCGGGCTCCGTCGTCGCCTCCATCCACGCTCATCTCATTGGAATCTCTGTCTACTCCTATTCTTGCTGTATTAGAATCTCTATTTACTCCTATTTCCAGTTCTGTTGAGTCTAAAGATCATTTTGAGATCCTCGTGGTGACAAAAGATGAATATATTCGTCTTCAACGTCCCTGTCAATTCATCCCAGGATTAATACGGAGGAGGTAAATCACGGACGACTACTAATCTTTGGAATAATGACTAGCACATAAGGAAAATATTTATCTCGACTTTACTAAAATTTGAATCCTAAATTTTATAATAATAATACTTCAAGGGCTAACCACTAGACCAGATAATTTCAAATTCTCATGGACGAATTGAAGCTGGAGAAGCACAATCTTGAACAAACTAGTGAGCATAGGAGGGTAAAAGACAACTTATCCAGATGATGTGACATGATGGAAAATGCGAAGACTCAAATCATGAAATTAGGCGAATAAATTAATCAACTCAAATCTGAAAAATAGATAGTCATTAGTTGAAAAAGCAAGCTGATCTCAAGATTAATGAGCTAAAAAAAGAAAAGATGAAATAGAAATAGAGCAACTTTTGACGGGAAAAAAAATTCTCACTGCTGGCATTTATTTCACTCTAGTAGCCGCTAGGTTCTACGAAGAAATTTTATTTATTTTTTTCCTTTTTAAGTATAATAAATACAATGTCGGTTAGGGGTAAAAAATGAGTTCGGTTAACTAAATATAAAAGTCCGATCTGATTATTTTAAAATTTTATTTTTTAAAAAAAATATTGATAATGTAGAAATTGATGTTAAAAAAAAATACCCGTTTTATTGATGGATCTAAAAAAAATAAAAAAAATATAAAATCTTATATAATTAATTATCAGAAAATCTAAATACTAAATTGAAAAAATAAAAAATTAAATTATCCTCAAAACTATAAATAAATAATTTTAATTTCAGTCTTCATTTATAACTCACAATTTAGTTAAACTAAATAAATCAATGTATTTCATTCACCTTTTCATAACCATGACAATTATTAAGAATTTAGTTCAACGAGAATATATGATGTGGTGATAAAAAGAGGTCCACTAAGTGTAGGTCAGAAGACGAGATAACAGTCAACGTGGAGGTCAAAGTCAAGGAGGTCAACGTCAGAGAAACAACGGGCTCACCAAATGGGGCCAAGCAGAGCTCTCCTGCAATGGTCGATTGGTAATGAACTACCCGACTGGCAAAGGGCTGGTCCGAATAGAATGCCCGTACATCTAAGATCATCAGGTGCTCATCACGGAGCAGAGGAACGTTGGACGACCGGGTCGTTAGTTCGGTCGGGCGGAAATAAGCTACCAAGTCGAAGGGAAGAGCAGCCGAGTTCGACCGAACGGAAGAGTTCCCAGCCGAGCGGCTATCTCGCTTAGACGAGCAGAGAGATCATTAATGCATCTCTTAATATCCTTCTGGGAGATAACTCCGCTGACACAATGCATAGTTAACAGGTGGATCGTATAAGAGAAGTTTCTACTATCTTGTCAAGGATATACATGCTCTGTTAAGGTATGGTGTCAAAGACACTTTCCTGACAGGTCATTTCATAGGATAAATTGGAGAATGTGTCATGTCTCGAAGAGTGTGCACGTCACCCGTTGGGGCGCTATATAAAGGGAGGATCTATACACCGACAGAGGTACGTATTATTTACTATTCACGGAAATAGATATATTTGTATATAAACTGATTTGAGAGATAAAGACTCTCAAATCAAATGTCGAAACATACATGATGGTTAGGAGTCCATCCTCTATAACTGAGGTAGACTCCTTTATCATCACTCAATAGATTTACATCATCATACACTCAACTTCCCTCTCACCATTATATTTCACATGAGACAATCCACCAGCAAAAACAAAGTCAAACCAATATCCAATCACACTAACACCATTACTGTTGGTTGCTACTCGGAAAACCTAATGGTTCCACTGTACAAAAATTTTATACAAAGGTCTGAACATTTTCCTAACTACCATGTGTTCTTTTAAATTAAATTTGGATCGCCTGCGGAACTTAACATGCTTGATCCAAAGTTTAATCTATTTGTTCTTTTAGGTTTAGACTTGGATCTCCTGCGGAACTTAACACGTTCGATCCAAATCACCTAGGTTATTAATTCCATTAAATATTAATTTCCAAAATTGACTTTTAGGACTACATGGCGAGGCACATGACCTTCTTGGATATGAGAACAACCACCACCGCCTAGACAAAGCCTTTTAAGGAAAACTAATATTTAATTTCCTTAAATGACTTTAGGTCAACCGAAAAGAACAATCAAATCACAAGGAAAAGAAAAACAAAAAACACAACATCGAAAACAAATTCGAAATACTAAAATCGCATGCCTCTTGTATTTGGTATTTTTTACATGAAGATAAAACTAGTATGATGCGGAAATAAAATCTAGTATACCTTTTCTTTTGCAAACAAAAACCTCTAGGTCTTCTACCGTATTCCTCTTCTAACCTCGGACGTTGTGTGGGCAACGGTCTTCCGAGATGAGAAACCACCAAAGCACCTTCTTCTCCTCCTTGCAAGGTTCGGCCAAATCAAGTGCACCTCCAAGGAAGAAGAGAAACAACCAACCAAGCTCCAAGGGATGAAAGCTTTCTCTCCTTCTTCTCCAAGCTAGAAACCGGCCACCACTTAATCTCCAAGAGCAAGGGGAATTTCGGCCACAAAGATGGAGAGAAGAGAAAGGATGAAGCCGGCCACACCAAGGAAGAAAAGAGGGAGAAGAATAATAAAAGTTGTGTGTCATGAAAGCTTTCTCTCTTTTATAATCCTTAGCTTTGGCAAATAAGGAAATTTAATTACAATAAAATTTTCTTAACTTTCTTTGACATGAATTAATTAAGAAAAATAAAATAAAATTTCCCAATTAGACATGTCATGGCCGGCCACATCAATAAGAGCAAACAAGGCAATTTCAATCAACAATTAAAATTCCTTATTTGTCTTCGGAAAATTTTTAAAAAATAAAATTTCCCTTTAAAATCCCTTCATGGTTGATAAAAAGAAATCTCTATAATTTTAATTTTTCAACATGTGAATAATTTACAAAGGAGAAAAATAAAATATCTTTCCAATCTACAAATAAGGAAAGAGATCTAATCTCTTTCTTTAATCTTTTGTAGATCCTTTTAAAAGAGATATTTTAATTTTTAATCTCTCCAATAAATTATATCTTTCACATAATAAAATTTTAAAATTAAAATTCTTTTAAATTTAATGGGGACCGACCACCTAAGCTTGGGTTCAAGCTAGGGTCGGCCACTCATGAACCAAGGCTTGGCCGGCCCTATCTTGATCCACAAGCTAGCTTGGTCGGCCCCTACATCATGGGTATGAAGGTGGGTATAAGTGGGTATAGTACTCTATAAATAAGAGGCTACGATAGGGACCGAGATGAGGAATTGGTTTTGGTCTCCTGATAAAATTAAGCATCCCGTGTTCACCCCGAATACACAACTTAATTTTATCAATAATAATTCATTCCACTAGAGAACTATTATTGAACTACCGCACTAATTCCAAATTACATTTTTGGGCTCCTTCTTATTATGAGTGTGTTAGTCTCCCTATGTTTAAGATGTCAAATGTCCACTAATTAAGTGAGTTACTGACAACTCATTTAATTAGTATCTTAGTCCAAGAATAGTACCACTCAACCTTATCGTCATGTCGGACTAAGTCCACCTGCAGGGTTTAACATGACAATCCTTATGAGCTCATCTTGGGGACATTATCAACCTAGATCACTAGGACACAGTTTCCTTTTATAATCAACAACACACACTATAAGTGATATCATTTCCCAACTTATCGGGCTTATTGATTTATTGAACTAAATCTCACCCATTGATAAATTAAAGAAATAAATATCAAATATATGTGCTTGTTATTATATTAGGATTAAGAGTACACACTTCCATAATAACTGAGGTCTTTGTTCCTTTATAAAGTCAGTATAAAAGAAACGACCTCTAATGATCCTACTCAATACACTCTAAGTGTACTAGTGTAATTATATAGTTAAGATAAACTAATTCCTAATTACACTACGACCTTCCAATGGTTTATTCCTTTCCATTTTGGTCGTGAGCTACTGTTTATAATTTATAAGGTACTGATAACATCATCTTCTGTATGTGACACCACATACTATGTTATCTACAATATAAATTAATTGAACAAATGTAGACAATTTGACCAATGTGATTCTTTATTCAAAATAAATGTTTACAAAAGCTTAGGCTTTCAGTATACACTCTAACAATTACATCCAATACATGCATTACAAAATGATGTGCATGGGGCAATCAAACACAGACAGCAAGCTTGAATACCCAGCCATGAAGAGGACGGACAGCAAATGGAGCATCAAAAGCCTGGACAACAAACAGAGCATCAAAAGCACAGACTGGATCACCAAGATTGTCATCCCGCCATAGGTCGTCACCCCACTTTTAGCAAATGGTTAGCTATCAACGGATTTACCATGTCTTTATCGCGAGCTGTTTGCTGCGGACTAGATAGATCCTTATGGTGGATCTATGAACTCTCTTGGTCTTTTTGGCAAAGTCCCAGCTATCAACAGATTTGGCCCTGTCCTTACCGCGAGTTGTTTGCTGTGGACTAGATAGATCATTATGGTGGATCTATTCACCCTCTTGGGATTTTTGGCAAAGCCCTAGCCATCAACGGATTTGACACTGTCTTTACCGCGAGCCATTTGCTGCGGACTAGATAGATCAATTATGGTGGATCTATTTACCACCATTCTCTCCCATGCCTCACATGCAAAATCAAAAGAAAAATACAAAGACATGCAAATATCAAACCAATCTTCATGTGCCACCTATGTAAAATCTGGTCAATCCTCCCTTGTGCCACCGATTTAAACTTTGCTCCATCCATATCATAACTTGCATGTACACACAAGCCATGAAGCTTCAAAACCACGTATAATAGATGAGGCTTCTTCAAAAACACAGATATCAAATGAAGCTTCGAAACCATGGACATCAGATTGCACAACCCTCTTCTTTCGCCGATGAAATTGACTCTCCGATGAAGTTCAACAGTGAGCTCCCAACTTCGGACAACAAGCACAGTGAGCTCCAAAATTAGCAACATCAACATTGCTACCTTCATTTCCTTCATGTATAGTCAACATTACACCTTCTGCACCAACCAACAACAGCATTTAACCTACCAATTATGAGCACTAATAGGAGGTTTCAAGTCCACAAACCGATGAGTATGTATTTGGACTTTCCGAAATAGCCAATGCGCATCTGATGCAATACCTTGGTACCGACATCTATTTTTGGCTTCCCACATATAATAGATTGAGCTAGAGATGGCTAGATGTCAAGTCTTCATCTTTCTACCACCACCCTTGTAATATCTCCCAAAAATTTGATGCAACTCCTCAAAGGATTTGAAGTTGTGCTTGATCTCCATCCATTGCTTCACCTTGCACCAAAGTTCACAAACCACCGGATATTCAAAGAAGACATGTTGATTTGATTCTTCTTGTTGTTGGCACATGATACAATCCTTGTTTGTCTCATACTCCATTCTATCCTTGGTCCTCAACCTCCCATGAGCTAGCATCCATAATGTGAAGTGGTACTTTGGCATGATTTCCGGTTTCCACACCATAGATTTTCATGTTATTTCCGGCCCCTTTGGCATGATGAAATTGTATGTATTTTTAACTCCAACACCATTTGAGGTTCTCAAGATCTTGTTCCGAATTTCTATGAGCCTCTTGATCAAAGAAGAGTCCGAAGCTTTGCTTTCCCATGTCCAAAGTTTTGCACCTTTTATATAATGATGGTATACCCAATTTATTCATAAAGAATCTATTTTAGATTTGATATCCCATAAGATTTTGCCCAACAAAGCCTCATTCCATGCAAGTAGGTCTTTAAGGTCATATCCCCCATCTTGCTTTGATAGACAAATTTTTTTCCAAGATATAGGAGGAAATTTGGAGGACCAAACAAACATACGGCAAAGTGCTTTAATCTTGTCTACAACTCCACTAGGAATTGGAAGCATTGAAAGTCAAAAGCATTCCACTCCTTGTAGAACCGTACCTATCAATTCCAAACTTCTAACATATGACAAAGTGTTTTTGGACCAAACATTTATCTTTTTTGTAATAGTCTCTAGGAGTGGTTCATAATTAGCAATCCTTAATTTTTTCGCCGCCAATGGAATGCCCAAATATCGGAAGGGGAAAGAATCTTCTTGAAAATCCAAAAGATCAAGAATTTGGGCCTTCACTCTTGCTTCTACACCGGCCATGAAAATTTGCATTTTTTTAAGGATTTGCCTTTAGTCCCGAAGCCTTTCCGAAGAAATCCAAGCAATCCGCTAAGTATTGTGTAGAAGATGTATCCGTTCGGCAAAACAATATAAGATCATCCGCATAAACAAGGTGGGTGATGCCCACTTCCTTGCACATTGGATGGAAGTGAAATGATGGCAATCTAGAGGTGACTTTGAGTTTTCTTGATAGCACCTTAATACATAATCCAAACAATAGGGGAGAGAGAGGATCCCCTTACCTAAGTCCTCTTTGTCCACTGAAAAAATCATAAACTCCACCATTAAGAGAGATTGAGTAAGAGACCGTTGTGACATATTCCTTGATTCAATTGCAATATCATTGGAGAAAATCAAAACCAACGAGTGTCGACATAAGGAAATCCAATCCACCATGTCAAAAGCTTTTTTCAAATTAACTTTGATCATGCATCTAGGAGAAACCCTTTTTCTTGTATATTTTCGGAGCAATTCTTGAGTCAAATATATGTTGTCACCTATAGAACACCCCTTTATAAATGCTACTTGAGCCGGATATAATAAGAAATCCATAACTTCCGATAACCGGACAACAAGTATCTTTGAAATAACTTTGTAGAATATATTACAGCATGAAATCGGTCTATAGTCCGCTACCCCCACCACATCGTCTCTTTTCAGCACAAGTGAGATCAAGGAGTGGTTCTGTTGCTTTAGTAGTTTGCCACTTTGGAAAAATTCCTGCACAACTGCAATAAAATCATTACCAATAATATCCCAAGATGAGGTGAAGAATTTCGAACCGTAGCCATCCGGACCTGTGGCTTTTTCACACCCAATATTATGTAAGGCGGCTTTTATTTCTTCTAGCATTACTGGCTTGATTATATTCTCAGTTTGCCCCAAGGTGAGCTTTCTTCAAGCGATCTCATTGCTGTCTAAAAATGTGCACACCTATTTTTTACCAAGTAAGTCATGAAAGTAGTTAACAAACTCTTCCACAACTTCACTTATACTTGTGGTTTAGTCCTCATTGTGTTTCTTGAGTGTGATAATTGCATTCCTCTTGTTGTTCCTCTTTATCACATCATGGAAAAATTTTGTACATTTATCCACACTCTTCAAGTATATATTCTTGACCCTTCGTTGGTAGAATTGTATTTCCGCTTCGGCCAAAAGATTTACTTTCTTCCTTATGTGAGTATACTCTATAGAAGTTGGGCCACCATCTAGAATGTTTCTTTGGGCCTCCTCTAATTCTTCTTTTGCTCTCTTTGCCTTCTCCGAGATGTGGCTAAATTTATTCTTATTTAGCTCCCTCAAGCACCTTTTCAAGTAGAACATCTTTGCCTTGAGAACATATTGAGTGTTTCCCTGTATAGGAGCTGCCCATGAGTCCTTCACAATCTTCTCAAAGTCTTCATGCAATGCCCACATGTTGATAAATTTAAAAGCTCTATTCGGAGGTCGGTCTTTGGACAAGGTGTGCACAATAGTACATGAATGGTCCGAGAGACACCCCAGTGCCATAAACTCTGCATATGCATCAAAATTTACCATCAACCAAAAAGAATTAATCAAAGCTCTATCTAGCTTGCAAGAAACATTACCATTAGACCATGCAAAATGGCATCCAATGGAACTGAGATCCACCAATCCATAAGCTTGTGTAAAAATCTGCATATCTCTCATCTCATGATTTGTGACCGGAGAACCACCTTTGTTTTCATCAATAGACAAGAATGAGTTGAAATCATCCATAACCATCCAAGCATCAGTAATATTATTTCCCAAATTTGCAAGTGCCTCCCATAAATGTCTTCTTGTGACAATTGAATGAAGGTCATAGACAAAAGTTACAAAGAATCTCCTGCTAGAGATATGACATCAAATATGACAATGTATATATTGATTTGTAGTCATAACAATATCCAAATCAACCTTATGCAAATCCCAAAGAAGTAGTATGCAGTCATGTTTAGATAAGTTGAAATTATGTGTATGCCCCATGCCTAAGAATCTCCTTTGTAATATAGGACTTAGTGAATCTTCATTGAATTTTGTTTCCATTAATGTCATAACTTGAATGTCTTTTTGCTGAAAGAGATGTTGCACCCCTCCATGCTTTAGGGGTTTGTGAAAGCCTATAATATTCCAAGATGCAACCTTCATTTATGACCATTGCGGGTTGCTCGCACCCGTTGTCTTGTACCAATCATAGGGGCAGGTGTACTACTAGCCGTATCCTTACTCATAGATGATATAACAGTGGGCAACGAGGAAGATGTTTATGCCTTTGATACCGTATGAATAGTCTCACTTGCTGCCCTATCTTCTTGTGATGCCATGGAGGAAGAAGTAGAGGAGGAGGATGAGCTCCCTTCAGTGAAATTGTCGGCTGCTGGACAACTTTCAGTGGTTGTACTTGCTCGATTTCTCTAGGCACCTCGTCGTTTGTTTCCACCTCTTCAGGGGGATGTTGTTGTGGCATTTGATTCTTTCTTTGGTGGGCTTCATATTCACAATTGGGAAGAATTATATCCACCGGTATAGGATTGTTCACAACGACAATTGCTAGCTCTTGTTGATCAATCGACACCTCAATATTTGGTCCTTAACTGAGACTCTTTCACGGTGGCAAAAGGCGAATACGCTAGCCCCCAGCGTCCCTGTCAACCCATCCTAATTAAGGTCAACACGGAGGAGGTAAATCACGGACAGCTACTAGCCTTTGGAATAGTGACTAACACATAAGGGAAGTAACTGAAAGTTCTTTCATGGAAAATTGGTAAATTATAATATGTTCAAGCTTTTACAACCTTAAACACACAATTCCAAAAGCATACATCATGAATTATAATCTCACACCCCATGCATGAGGTGTCACTCAATAAGAGAGTCATGACATCTCTTGTACGTACAATTCATAAGACAAGTATTACATGAACATGCAATGCACCTCCATGAGATCAATCAGATGTTGCCATCACTCTTCCACAATTTGTCATCACAATGCGACCAACATGAAATCAACCACAAAATGAACTGCAATCGAAAAGCATCATTCGTCGATGAAATCAAAAATACGAATGCTCCAATCACCGATGAAAATGCGGACTGATCCATTCGCCAATGAAATCAATGTCAACTTGGATAGCAATGTTGGGTTCTTCGGGCCGCGAAAACCGCTTTTCGCGTCGCGGAAACCCCGAATCGCCCAAGCCACGGATCTCGTGCAAGGAAAACCAAACGAAAAATACGAGTACGAGTTTCATAATTTTAGATCTACTCCTAGATCTATATGTTAAGAGTTTACCCTTGAAGCGTGCCCTTCGTTTAGTCCCACTCGTCCAAGGAAGCGTTGGATCTCGAGAGTGTCAATGTAGACACTCCTCTAGTGATATCCACACGAACAAGGAGTGGTCTTCTACCACTCAAAGATGGAGAAGAGAGCCCCAAGTGTGCTAGCACTTTTCTAGAGCTCTCGGATGGGAACAAAAAGGAGAAAAGAGAGAAATAGAAGAGACAAATCACATACACTCCTTTAGTACCCTCCTTTGTGACCTTCACTTTCCCTTGTGCTCTTGGAAACAACTCAACATCTTCTCCTCACCATGATAGCCACGACCACAACAACTCAAGAGGAGAGGAGAACCCAAGGAAGAAGAAGGAATAATGACACCACATCAATACCCAAAACAAAAACCTCCACACCATCTAATGTGTGGCCGGCCACACCATAAAGCCCCTCATTAATGTGGCCGGCCACATTAAAACCAATTGGATGTGTAACCTCCAATGAGGTGGCATACCATTATGAGGTGGTGATGTGGCTAATGATGTGGCTAGGTTGGTCATGCCAAGTAGGATGAGTCAACCTTCATGATGATGTGGCAAGACATCAAGTCAAACTTGATGTTTCAACTTCCATTTGGTCAAGTCAAACTTGACCAATTCTCTTCCTTGTTGAGTTAAATCCAACCTTTGATTCAAGTCAATTTTAATTTAATGAATCTAATTCATTAATATAAATTGACCCAATGAATCAAATTTAAATTAGACTCATTCAACATTTGAATCTAATTGAGTCTAACTCAATAAGTCTAATTTTGAATCCAATCTTTGGTGCATCATATGAACCTAATCCAATTGGTTCATCATATGAACCTAATCTCCATCCACATGTTCTTTGTGTGTGACCCAATAGGTTCTTGTAACGTTGGCAATGTTTCTAAACTCTTTTAGAAACATAAGCAATGAGCGGCATCTAGCAATACATCATTGCTACCCAAGTTACAAGAAATGTTAAGATCCAACATCACCTTGTGACTACTAATTGTGACTCCTCACAATATGTGACATTGTCCTTCTATCCTAGACATCTAGATTGATCAATATGAGGCATAGACCGTGTCATCCTCTAATCAATCTAAATCTTGAACTCCAAGTAGACTCACTCGATCAAATGAGCTCAACATCTAATGTTGACTCATTTGGGCATGGTCATGCACTTAGTGGTCTCACTCTATCAAGAATATTGATGTCGCTCCCGTCATATGGGAGGGATAGATCCCATCTACATCACTCACATCCCTCTGCATAATTTGTTACATACCCGGTAATCGCCTTTATAGTCCACCCAGTTACGGGTGACGTTTGACGAAACCAAAGTACATAACTCCTTATGTAGGGATCCATGGTGACTTCAGGTCAAAGGACTAATAGTCATACTAATAGTCACATGAGAAAGTATATGACACTCATATAACGATCCATGATACTTTCTCATGGCGGGTCATTCAGTATACATTCTCTAATGCATACCCATGTGTCAGCTTAATATCTCTATATCCATGACTTGTGAGATCAAGTCATCGAGCTGACCTACATGCTAGTCTTATTATATTAACATTGTCCCTGAATGTTAATACTCGACTAGGAATGATTTAGAGTAGTGTTCCCTATATCATCTCACTATCGATTCAACTAATCGATTGATATAGGTAAGAACCTTCTACTCAAGGACGTTACTATACTTACTTTATCTGGCACTAATACAAATAAGCATAATAACCAAAAACCAAATGCCTTAATATATATATAAGAATATGATATACATGAGTCCATACAATCATCAAATGATTGGCTCTAGGGCTCTAACTAACAAGCAAGAGGTTGACCTCTTTAATTCCTGCATAAGTCCACAAATCGATAAACATAGATTTGAATTTTCCGCAACATCCTATCAATATCAAGAATCATTCCTTCAAAGCGACATCTGTTGCGAGCTTCCCACAGAACATATATCATACTAGAAACTCCAAGATACCGAGCTTTCATTTTCCGACTTGCACCTTTGCAGTGTTGATCGAGAATGTGAAATAGCTCCACCACTGAGTTAACATCATGATTTATCTCTAGCCAACCCCGTACCTTGTTCTAAAGAGCACATGTGATAGGGCACTCAAAGAACAAGTGGTCATTTGACTCGTCTTGACCTTGGCAAAGCACACATGTCTTGTTTTCCTCATATGACAATCTATCGGTTATTTGTAGTCTCCCATGGGCAAGTAACCAAAGAATGAAGCGATGCTTCGGCGTAATCTCCAGCTTCCAAACCAATGATGCCCATGTCACTTCAGGTCCTCTTGGCATAAAGAAATCATATTCATTTGCAGTTCTATTTTACCTTGCTGCAAACCACTCAACCATCAATCTGTTTACCTCCCCACTTCCACTTGTAGCCCCTTGGATTTTGTTCCGAGTGCCTACAAGTCGTTTGATAAGCGGGGAGTCCGAGGCTTTGACCTCCCATTGTCAAAAATCAACCCCTTTGAGGTAATGATGGTGCACCCATCTTACCTATAGCGAATCCACATTAGTTTGGGTCCCCCATAGTGTTTTGCTAAGAAGAGCCTCATTCCATGCATGAAGGTCGCGAAGTCCATAACCACCATCATGTTTCGAAAGACATAAAGTGGCCCAAGAAATAGAAGGATGTTTTGAAAACCACACAAATGCACGACATATTGTTTAGATCTTTTCAATGACACCGCCGGGAACCGGGAGCATAGAAAGCCAATAACACTCCACTCCTTGAAGCACCATCATCACCAATTCCAAGCGTCCCGCATAAGATAAAGTATGCTTAGACCAAGAATTAATCTTCTTTGTAATAGTATCAAGTAATGGTCGATAATTTGCAATCTGTAATTTTTTCGCGCTAGTGGAATCGCCAAGTATGAAAATGTCCCTTCTTGGAAACCAATAATTTGGAGCAGATGGTCTTTTGTTCGATCATCAATCCCCGCCATATACATATGAGACTTCAAAGAATTAGCCTGAAGTCCTGCTTCATTGCCAAAAACCTCCAAACAATCTGCCAATATTTTAATTAAGGGCTCATCCGCCCATGCAAACAACATCAAATCATCGGCATACACAAGATGTGTGATGCCGACCTCTTTACACATAGGATGGAAGTGAAAAGAGGGTATCAAGGAAGCAACTTGCAACCTGCGTGATAATACTTCTATGCACAGACCAAAAAGTAGAGGAGATAAGGGGGTCACCTTGCCTTAGATCGCGACGCTCACTAAAAAATCCATAGATTCCACCATTTAGAGAAATAGAGTAAGAGGTCGTAGTTACACACTCCCTAATCCATCCACAATATTATTGGAGAAAACCAAAACCAACGAGAGCCTCCATAAGAAAATCTCAATCTACTGTATCAAATGCCTTCTTAGATCAACCTTGATCATACATCTCGGGGATATTCTTTTGCGCACATACTTCCATAGCAACTCCTAAGTGAGATTAATATTATCACCAATAGAACGTCCTTTCACAAAAACAGCTTGCGCTGAATCCAACAAGTCCCCCAAAACTCCTGCTAACTAACTTAGAGCTCTTTCACAGAAATAGGTACATATGTATAAAACATGTTGAAGAGGGAAAGACTCTCAAACTGCAAACACATACATCATAGCTAGGAGTCTATTCTCTACAATCGAGGTAAACCCCTTGATCACCACTCAATTCACTTACATGGTAATGCACTCAAAGGAACCCACACCATCACAATCAAAGTGTCAAAACAACAACCAATCACTCACTCACAGCATATCACACAACACCATGACCATAAAACAAAGTCAAACTAACCACCAATCACTTACTCACACAACATCATGACATGCAATTCAAATGACAATCAAACAACATGAGCAAGCATAACCAAAGTGTGGAGCAAGTGATGTTCGACCATGGGAAATCACAGACAGGAGTGATTACACAAATAGTGGCTTCAAAACATGGACAACAAACAGAAAGCATCCCTTCATAGAACGTCGTCCCATTTTTTAGCAAGTGGTCAGCTATGAACAAATTTATCATGTCTTTACCACGAGCCGTTTGCTACGGACTAAATAGATCTTTATGGTGGATCTATGAACCCTCTTGGACTTTTTGGCAAAGCCCCAGTCATCAACGGATTTGGTGTTATCTTTACCGCGAGCCGTTTGCTGCGGGCTAGATAGATCATTATGATGGATCTATTCACTCTCTTAGGCTTTTTGACAAAGCCCCAGCCATCAACGGATTTGGTACTGTCTTTACCGCGAATCGTTTGCTGCGGACTAGATAGATCAATTATGATAGATCTATTCACCATCTCTCCCAAGCCCCCAACACACATCCTCTCACAAGTCAACATTTTGACTCTCACCACCAATCACATGACATGAATAAGTCAACATTTGAACTAGGTTGCATATACTCAAGTCTTCAACATACCTTGCATGCACACACACAAACCGTGAGTCTTCAAATCCACGAACAGTAGAGGTAGCTTCAAAAGCAAGGACAGCAACACAAGCTACAAAACCACGAACATCTTGAGTCTTTAAATCCATGAACAGTATAGGTAGCTTCAAAAACTCGAATAGTAACAGAAGCTTCAAAACCATGGACATCCAAAACCAGGGGACAACAAACTCCTCACGAGTAACAACTACTTCAACTTCTGCATAAGTCAACAAAATGATAAACATGAATTTGAATCTTTTGCAACATCCTATCAATATTAGGAGTCATTGCCTCATAGCGACATCTGTTATGAAATTCCCACAAAACATATATCATACAAGAAACTCCAAAATACCGAACTTTCATTTTCCAACTTGCACCTTTGTAGTGCTGACCGAGAATGTGAAATAGCTCCACTACTGAGTTAACATCATGATTTATCTCTAGCCAACTTCTCACCCTGTTCCAAAGAGCACATGTGATAGGGCACTCAAAGAACAAGTGACCATTCGACTCGTCTTGGTCGTGGCAAAGCGCACATGCCTTGTTTTCCTCATATGACAATCTATCGATTGTTTGTAGTCTCCCATGGGCAAGTAACCAAAGAATGAATCGATGCTTTGGCATAATCTCCAATCTCCAAACCAATGATGCCCATGACACTTCAAGACCTCTCCGCATAAAGAGTCATATGCATTTGTTGTCCCATTTTTCCCCGTCACAAACCACTCAACCATCAATCTGTTCGCCTCCCACTTCCACTTGTAGCCTTTTGGATTTTGTTCCGAATGCCCACAAGTCTTTTGATAAGCAGAGAGTCCGAGGCTTTGATCTCCCATTGCCAAAAATTAACCCCTTTAAGATAATGATGGTGCACTCATCTTACCCATAGCGAATTGACATTAGTTTGAATCTCCCATAGTGTTTTGCTAAGAAGAGCCTCATTCCATGCATGAAGGTCATAAAGTCCATAACCACCATCTTATTTCGAAAGACATAAAATGACTCAAGAAATATGAGGATGCTTTGAAGACCACACAAATGCACGACATATAGTTTTGATCTTGTCAATGACACCACCGGGAATGGGGAGCATAGAAAGCCAATAACACTCTACTTCTTGAAGCACCGTCTTCACCAACTCCAAGCGCCCCGCATAAGATAAGGTATGCTTTGACCAAGAATTAATCTTCTTTATAATAGTATCAAGTAATGACCCATAATTTGCAATATACGACTTCTCTGCCGTTAGTAGAATCCCCAAGTACCAGAATGGAAATGTACCCTCTTATAACCCAATAAGTTGGAGCAATCGGTCCTTCATTTTATCATCAATCCCTATCATATACATATGAAACTTCAATGAATTAGCCTGAAGTCCTGCTTCATTGCCAAAAACCTCCAAACAATCTGCCAATACTTTTATTGAGGACTCATCTGCCTGTACAAATGACATCGAATCATAAGCAAGATGTGTGATGTTGAACTCTTTACACATAGGATGAAAGTGAAAAAAAAGGCATCAAAGAAGCGACCTGCAACCTGTAAGATAATACCTCTATGCACAAACCGAAAAGTAGAGGAAATAGGGGGTCACCTTGCCTTAAACCTTGACGCCCACTAAAAAATCCATAGATACCGCCATTTAGGGAAATAGAGTAAGAGGCCGTAGTTACACACTCCATAATCCATCCATAATATCGTTAGGGAAAACCAAAATCAACGAGAGTCTCCGTAAGAAAATCTCAATCTATTGTATCAAAAGCCTTCTGTAAATCAACCTTGATCATACATCTCGGGGATATTCTTTTGCGCGCATACTTCTGTAGCAACTCCTGAGTGAGATTAATGTTATTACCAATAGAACACCCCTTAACAAAAGTAGCATGTGTCGGATCCAACAAGTCCCCCAAAACTCCTGCTAATCGGCCAGCCAATACCTTTGCAATGACTTTGTAGAACACATTGCAACAGGAGATAGGCCGATAATTCGTAACCTTCAGGGCATGGTCTACCTCTGGCACCAAGGATATCAATGAGTGATTCCACTGTTTGAGGAGCTCACCACTCAGAAAAAATTCTTGAACAGCTACAATAAAATATGGCCCAACAATATCCTAAGATGAAGTGAAAAACTTCGCTCCATATCCATCCGGGCCCGGTGCCTTGTCGCTTCCGATGTCATATAAAGCGGCTTTAATTCCCTCCACCTCCACCGGCCTGATTAAGTCCGCAGATTGGCCTTGAGTGAGTTTTCTTCCAGGAAGTCCACCGATGTCCATAAGGTTACATGTTACCTTTTGCCCAAGTAGATTATGAAAGAAGCCCACAAATTCATCTGCCACTTCACCCAGGCTAGTTGTTTGCTCCCCATTCTGCTTTGTGAGTGTAATAATTGCATTTCTTTTGTTATTGCGCTTCACCACATCATGGAAGAATTTAGTACATTTATCAGAACTTCTTAAGTAAACATTTTTCGCACGCTACTGGTAAAACTGTTTCTCCGCTTCCGCAAGTAGAGTGGCCTTCCTCCGTATATGATCATAGTCAATGGGAATTGTCCTCCTGCTAGGACCCCTTTCTGTATCTCTTCTAAATCTGCAGTTGCTCTTCTCACCTTCTCTGAAATGTGCCCAAAATGATTTTTATTCAACTCCCGCAACTTGCTCTTCAAACGGGTCAACTTTGCCTTAAGAATATATTGAGCATTCCCAAAAATCGACGTCGACCAAGAGTCCAACACATATTCGGTGAAACCTTCTTTGAGTGACAACATATTAAGGAACTTGAAAGGTCGATTTGGGAGTCGATATTTCGCTAGAGTATGCACGATGGTACAAGAGTGGTCTGAAAGACACCCGAGCGCCGTAAACTCCGCCTAAGTATCAAAATCTGCTAATAGCCAAAAAGAATTCACCAAAGCTCTATCAAATTTACAAGAAATCATACCATTGGTCCAAGTGAGCCGACAACCAATGGAGCGAAGATCCACCAAACTGCATACTTAAGTAAAAATTTGAAAATCTCGCATTTCATAATTAGTGACTGGAGAGCCCCTTTATCTATCCAATGTCGATATAATAGAATTAAAATCACTAAGAATCAACCATGGCTCAGATATAGATCCTCCAAGGTCCGTAAGAGCCTCCCATAACTAGAGCCGTCAATTTGGGTTGGGCCCGTCGGATTAGCCGCCCGCCAAACATTTTAAGTGAGTTGGGTTAGAATTTTATCAACCTAAGCCCGCCGCGGGCCCACCCGCCTAGGCCCGCGACCTGCGCGGGTCGGCCCACAATGAGCTTGGGTTGGCCCGTGGGTTGAGAAACACATGTAAACTAAGTTTTATGTTAATTTATTATCTTTCTTTATTATAATTTAAAAAAAATAGTATTTTTCATTCAACATAAGTACTCTTTTGTATCGTTAAAATACATGTTTATAGATACATTTGATTGATGAAACATTTCCAAAGTAAAATGTTGAAAATATAAAATATTTTTTAAATTTTTTTTAAAAAATTTAATGGGTCCGCGGGTTGGCCCGTCAAACCCGCAACCCGCCTTGGATTGTGTTGGGTTAGAAATTTTCCAACCCGCCAAGTTAACGGGTCGGTCCGCCCCACTCCGCCAAATGGTTGGCTCGCCACAGGCCGACCCACCCCATCATGGGTTGGCCCATCTGACATCTCTACCCATAACACCCTCCGAGCAACAATAGAATGAAGCACATAAACAAATGTCACTAAGAAATCCCTCCTAGAGACTCGACACCGAACCCGACAATGAATGAATTGTTCGGTTATCGAGAGAATATCCATATCAACTCTGTGTAAGTTTCAAAGAAGCAGCATACGACCATGATTAGACATATCAAAATTATGTACATGCCCCATACCTGAAAATCTCCGATGCATAATAGGAACAAGAGATGCCCCATCCAACTTCGTCTTCAATAACGCCATCACTTGAATATCTTTCTGCTTGAGGAGGTGATGCACCCCTCCATGTTTTAAGGACTTGTGAAAGCCCCTAATGTTCCAATCATCTATCTTCATTTGACACCTTCCGCTCGGACGCGGAGGTACGCGGAGGTGATGCACCCCTTCCTCTGCATTCGTCGCCTCTTCATGATGTACATACTGTGCATCCACCTCATCATGATCTAAGGGATGTACAACTGTCATAGGCTTAGGACTATGCATCACCACAATTGCTAAATCATTCTGTGCCACTGGATCCTCCATATTTTGTGGTTGTTGTCTTGGTCGTCATGCCCGACTTCTAGATCTAGGTTTTGATCTCCTTCTCCCCCCAGTAACCTGCTGATTTAGATCTTGCCCTCCCTGCGCGAGGCGGACCACCACACCACAGTCTTCTTTCCGGTGACCAATCTTCTTACAAGTTTCACAATATTCAGGCACTATTTCATAAACGGTTCTGAGATCAAGTTGTACTCCGATAGGTAATGTGATTGGAACCTCATAAATTCTATCCCCAATGACCAGAACCTCCATCAAAAGATGAACATACTCTAGCCGCTCCCTTGAGCGTGTCAAGCTATCAGTGTATAAAGGCTTGCCTACCTCCGAACCTATCATACTCAAGACCTTCTGTGACCAGCAATCTGGTGGTAAACCATGGATTTGTATCCAAGTTGGAACAAGCCGACCATCTTCATGGAAGAGAAAACACCTTGGCATAATCTTCAGGAAAATGGGAACTCCAAAAGCAAAGTAAGGCACTCCCTGTAAAACCCTATCGCGATCTTTTTTTGTATCAAAACGGTAGACCACCCATCCACTTTTATGTATAAAGAATTTGTAGTGAACCTTCCACTGGTTGGCTATCGCATAGACTCCAATTCTTCCTGGATGTTACCCCATGAAACAACCAATGAGACAAAAGCCCAAGGCATCCTCAATGTCATCAATATCATCAAAATCGATAGATAGCCTCTCGCCTTTAGCTTCATATTGCTCCAGAGACACGTCAGATGTTGGCTTTCGATTGTTTCTGAATAAACTTGCGCAAGTTTTCTTCTTTTGCGCCTCCTTCGCCGGTTGGGTAGGTGGAACAACCTCCGACAACCCATCCTTCTGATTATCACTATCTCTAGCCACCAGTATTGGATCTGGCATCACTCCCTCCGCTGATGTAGCCTCCTTCACGTTGGTGGTCTCACCAGCAATCTCCTTCACCTTGCTTCCTTATTCGTCCACCTCAGCACCGCTTTTGGTATTAGAATCATGATCAACAAAAGCATCCTTCACAGATTGGGCCACCTCACCAATTGGAGAGTCCACTTCATACTCCTTGTCCACTTCATGAAAATCATTGATTGCCAAGTTGACCGCTTCAATGTGGCTGAAACATTACTCTTCATATGAGGCAAATTGCAATTCACGTGCTTGACTCAAGGGAGAATATTTGAGCCTCTTTTTCTTTTCCCCATTGTGAAAAGTGGGCACCTAAGCACACTTCAATGAAATTAGCTTTCAAACAAAAGCCACCGAATAAGGATTTATCGTCCAAGATTTGCCAACCAATGGGAAGAAATTTGTCAAGTAATTAATGCAATGAAATGTCGTCCAAGATTTGCCAATCAATGGGAAGATATTTGGCAAATAATTAATGCAATGAATGCAAATAATGAAAATATGTGGCGTTGAAGACTTTCCTTCCTTGGCAAAACTTGGTCGGAGATGAAAACTTTCCTTCTTTGGCAAAGCTTGGTCGGAGATGATTGAATATGAAAATATTTGGCGATGAAAACTTTCCTTCTTTGGCAAAACTTGGCCGGAGATGACCGCCACCTGAGTTCGCTACCAGGAGAACTTGCTCCTCCAGAAACCACCAACCACTTTGAACAATGACTGTAGAACTCAGAGAGGCCAATGAAACCAAAAAGAGAAAACCAAAAAGAGAGAAACAAGGAGAGGGAAGAAATCTAACGGACGGAGAAGGGGGAGGGGGAGAGGGGGGAATGAAAGCGCTCACACAGATCACCGGAGAGTGATTCCGGTGTTTCACCAACCTCCAATCAACTTTTCTCTAGAAATCCTAGAGAGAAGGGAGAGCTTCTCTCTCTAGGACTGACTAAGATTGACAGGACTAACTGAGAGCTCTTTCACATTGAGAGTTCTTTCACGGAATAGGTACACATGTATAAAAATTGATTTGAGAGGTAAAAACTCTCAAAACCGTAGTCAAACCATACAAACATCATGAGTTTAAACCTCTATAATTGAGGTTAACTACACAATCACACCCTTTCTATCTTTCACAAGCACTACACCACATGGGTCCATGACACCCAATGAGTGGATACACATCACTCTTCCATGCAATCAAACTACTAGCCACACTTGGCATTACACGTACTTAAGCCCACCCTTGGACTTTGCATTCACACTCAATTCAAACAAAACACATGCAACATATAAAGCATCACCATACAAAACAAAGCAATGCATGCACGGATCTAAAAGCCAAGTCAAGCTATGGACGGATAAAGAACCACCAAGTCAACCACCATGTATTTGTCAAGCCAAGACATGCACAGGTGCACTTCAAGCCAAAAGCAAATTTGGATAGCGAGCCAAAACCCAACTGCAATGTTCGGACAGTAAGCACCTTGAGTTCGTACAACACACACAACATGTTAGGACCAAAAGTAGCTAGAGGGGGGGTGAATAGCTCGTCGCGTTTGCTCGGTGCTTGGCGTTGCTTGTTCCTTCAAAGATGTGCAGCGGAAATACAAAGAAACAAATCACACAACACTAACAAGGTTGGTTTACTTGGTATCCACCTCACAAGAGGTGACTAGTCCAAGGATCCACACATACGCACGCACCCTCCACTAATAAAACTCTCCTTTATGGTAACTACCAAGGGCGGAGAAGCCCTACAAGACTCAGTACAAGAAGAGAGGGAAAGGATACAAGAAATACAAGCTTACAAGCTTACAATGAGTATAAACCCTAACCCTATCTTCTCTTCTTGGCTTTGATCCGCCTCTTGACTTGGAAAACTTCCAAGATCCTTCAAGAACTGGCGATCTGAGCTTTGTGAGTGCTGTGGAGGAGCTGGCGAGAAATCTGGAGTGAATCGGTGAAGTGATGCTGCAGCCAACGCACGCCTGCAGCTCAAATACGACGCAACGGTCGGATCCCGATCGATTCGAATATTCCCAATCGATCGGGGAGGCTTTGGATCGATCCACGGATCGATCCAGAGCGCCTCTGTGCTCTGGAGAAACGCCTGGATCGATCCACGGATCGATCCAGCGCTTATCGCGCAAAGCAGCCGCGTCCCAATCGATCCACTGATCGATTGGAACATCTGGATCGATCCACGGATCGATCCAGAGGCTCTCTGTTCGCTTAGGAGAAGCCTGGATCGATCCACTGATCGATCCAGCTCCTGGATCGATCCACTGATCGATCCAGCACTTGGTTTTTGCCCAAAACCAAGTCCCAAGCCTCTCAAACCAACATCCGGTCAACCTTGACCTGTTGATACATCATGCCTAGCATCTGGTCACTCCTTTGACCTGCTAGGACTTCCCACCAAGTGTCTGGTCAATCCCTTTGACCCACTTAGACTTTTCTATTCATGCCAAGTATCTGGTCACTCCCTTGACCTACTTGGACTTCCATCAGATGTCTGGTCAATCCCTTTGACCTATCTGTATTTCCTCGTGCCAAGTATCCAGTCAATCCTTTGACCTACTTGGACTTCCCAACACCAGATGTCCGATCATCCTTGATCCATCTGGATTTTCCCTTGCCTGGCTTCACTCACCAGGACTTTCACCTAGCTTCACTCACTAGGGTTTTCCATCTGCCTAGCTTCACTCACTAGGGCTTTCACCTGGCTTCACTCACCAGGACTTTCACCTAGCTTCACTCACTAGGGTTTTCCTTCTGCCTGGCTTCACTCACCAGGACTTTCACCTAGCTTTACTCACTAGGGTTTTCACCTGGTTTCACTCACCAGGACTTTCACCTAGCTTCACTCACTAGGGTTTTCACCTGGTTTCACTCACCAGGACTTTCACCTAGCTTCACTCACTAGGGTTTTCCTTCTACCTTGCTTCACTCACCAGGACTTCCCTGTCAAGTATCCGGTCAACCTTGACCTACTTGACTCTTCTTCAATCAATTTCTTATTGTCAAACATCTAAACTCAAACCAAGACTCAGCTTGGTCACCCAGGTCAACCTTGACCTGAGGGATGTTGCACCAACACAACAAGCATAGTGAGCTCAGAAATTCAGCCATCAAGCATAGTGATCTTCAAAAACAGCAACTTCAGCTTATAACTTCCATTTCCTTCAAGTTCAGCCAGCATTATACCTTTAAACGCCCTCCAACAACAGCCTACCACTTGCAAATGAAGAGCACTAAGGAGGTTTCAAGTCTACAAATCGGTAGGTATGTATTTAGACCTTCCGAAAAAGTCAATCCACATCCGGTGCAATGTCTTGATACCAACATCTATTTCTAGCTTCCCACATATAATAGATTGAGCTAGAGACGGCTAGATGTCGAACCTTCATCTTTCTACCACCACCCTTGTAATGTCTTCTAAAAATTTGATGCAACTTCTCAAAAGATTTGAAGTTATGCTTGATCTCCAACCATCTCTTTACCCTGCACCAAAGTTCACAAACCACCGGACATTTAAAGAAGAGATGTTGATTTGATTCTTCTTGTTGTTGGCACATGACACAATTCTTGTTTGGCTCATACTCCATTCTATCCTTGGTTCTCAACCTCCCATAAGCTAGCATCTATAGTGTGAAGCGATGCTTTAACATAATTTCCGGTTTCCACACCATAGAATTCCATGCTACTTCCGGCCCCCTTGACATGAAGAAATTATATGCATTTTTAACTCCATTTCCTACCCGAACAAACCAATACATCATCCTCATATTTGCACTTCCAATGCCACTTGAGGTTCTCAAGATCTTGTTCCGAATTTCTATAAGTCTCTTGATCGAAGGGGAGTCCGAAGCCTTGCTTTCCCATGCCCAAAAATCTGCACCTTTTATATAATGATGGTGTACCCAATTTATCCATAAAAAATTTATTTTGGACTTGATATTCTATAAGATTTTACTCAACAAAGCCTCATTCCATACAAGTAGGTCTCTAAGGTCATATCCCCCATCTTGCCTTGGTAGGCAAATTGTTTTCCAAGATATCGGAGGGCATTTGGAGGACCAAACAAACATACGACAAAGTGCTTTAATTTTGTCTACAACTCCACTAAGAATTGGAAGAATTGAAAGCCAAAAGCATTTCATTCCTTGTAGAACCGTACCTATCAATTCCAATCTTTCGGCATATGATAAAGTATATTTGAGTCAAGCATTTATCTTTCTTGTGATAGCCTCTAGAAGTGGTCCATAATTAGCAATCCTTGATTTTTTCGCCACTAATGAAATGCCCAAATATCGGAAAGGGAAAGAACCTTCTTGAAAACCCAAAAGATCGAGAATTTGGGCCTTCACTCTTGCTTCTACACCGACCATGAAAATCTACATTTTTTGCGGATTTGCCTTTAGTCCCGAAGCCTTTCCAAAGAAATCCAAGCAATCTGCTAAGTGTTATGTAGAAGATGTATCCGCTCGACAAAATAGCATAAGATCATCCGCATAGACAAGGTGAGTAATGCCCACCTCCTTGCACATTGGGTGGAAGTAAAAAGATAGCAATCTATCGATAGCTTTGAGTTTTCTTGATAATACCTCAATACATAATTCAAACAATAAGAGAAAAAGGGGATCCCCTTGCCTAAGTCCTCTTTGTCCACTGAAAAAACCATAAACTCCACCACTAAGAGAGAGTGAGTAAAAGACCGTTGTGACACATTCCTTGATCCAATTGCAATATCGTTGGGGAAAATCAAAACCAATGAGTGCCGACATAAGAAAATCTCAATCCACCATGTCGAAAGTTTTTTTCAAATCCACTTTGATCATGCATGTAGGAGAAATCCTTTTCCTTGCATATTTCTGAAGCAATTCTTGAGTCAAGTATATGTTGTCACCTATGGAACACCCCTTTATAAACGCCACTTGAGTCGGATTTAATAAGAAATCCATAACTTCCGATAACTGGACAGCGAGTATCTTTGAAATAACTTTGTAAAAGATATTGCAACATGAAATTGGTCTATAATCCGCTACCCCCACTGCATGCTCCTCTTTCGGCACAAGTGATATTAAGGAGTGATTCCATTGCTTTAGGAGTTTGTCACTTTGGAAAAATTTCTACACAGTTGCAATAAAATCATTACCAATAATATCCCAAAAAGAGGTAAAGAATTTCGAACCGTAGCCATCCGGGCCCGGAGATTTTCCACACCTAATATCATGCAAGGCGGCTTTTATTTCTTCTAGCATGACCGACTTGATTAAATTCTCAGTTTGCCCCAAGGTGAGCTTCCTTCCGGCGATATCATTGATGTCCAAAAATGTGCACGCCTCTTTTTTGCCAAGTAAGCCATGAAAGTAGTCAACAAACTCTTTCGTAACTTCACCAATACTTATGGTTTGGTCCCCATTCCGTTTCTTGAGTGTGATGATTGCATTTCTCTTGTTGTTCCTCTTCACCACATCATGGAAAAACTAAGAAGCTTCTACTGTCTTGTCAGGGATATGCATTCCCTGTTAAGATATGGTGTCAGAATCATTTTCCTGATAGGTCCTTTCATAGGATAAATTGAAGAATGTGTCCATGCCTCGATGAACGTGCATGTCATCCGCTATTGTGCTATATAAAGAGAGAGTCCATATACTGATAAAGGTACGCATTATTCACTATTCACACCTATGTTTGCTATTGCTCTATTTTCTTTCCTTTTTTTGATGATTGACTTGAACGTCAAAAGACCAATGTCAGGGATCCCTTGCTTGGTTCGACATTGATGTTTCTTATGTTACAGAACAAAACATGATCTACATCCAATCAACACAAAAACTATATCCTCCACTTACTATCTTTTTAATTTACGAACACGACGACTATCTAATTTATAATTTTACATAATTTTCAAGGATACCACATTTTTAAAAGTGCTACTAGCAATGATAAACAGGTACACATTCTCAAAATCAATGACTTAAAAATTAAAATTGGATAAAAATATATTATTATTAAAAATATTTGATTAATTCAATTTTCTTATCAGTTTGAGTTTTTATTAGAAAATTTAATTTATTCGAGACTTTAAAATTTTAAATCGATTGTTTAGGCCCTGTTGTTTGGTCAATTATGTTTATGCATTGTAAACAAGGAGTTAATTAGTGAGAATTTAGCACGGAGAATCGATAGAACTTGACAGAAAAGCTAAAAATATATATATATAAATCAAGCTCAAGATTTGAATGCTTGGAACAAATTACCTTGGTAACTTAACAAGTGTAAACTTGATATTGTCAATCTTGTTTCCCCAAATTAAGTTATCATTTTGATTAATCTTAAAAGCACGCACAGCAATTTGGATGTGATTAATCATCAGGTTACTTTAATACTGATAGCCACGTATTCCTCATTGATTACTAATGTTGTTTTATATTTATTTATATATATATATATTGAATTGACATTAGATATGCTGTTTATATACTGACTAATCCTAGGAACGCATCAATCCATCCTCATAAAAATTTTTTCCGATCAACTTAGGATTATTTTCTCATAAAAATTTTTCACCGATCAACTTAAGATTAATCAGAAAATACTAACAACCAACGATCAATCAATCCAATATTTGTAGATCAATCACCTATTAAAAATAATTAATCCACTAATTCATAAAAATTAGAATTATGACTAGGATTGTAAACAAGCCGAATCGAATTTTAGAGTGTTCAAATTTATTTGATAAGGTAACCAAGCTAAGCCGAGTTTAAAATGAATCAAGTTTTTAAAATGAGTGTTCAAGCTTGGTTTGATTTATTTTTTATGAACTTGAACTTGTTTGAAGTTTGGCTTGAACTTGATTCGTTTAGATGTTATCTATCAATTCAAAAGGTAGATCCGCTACCTTAGCCACCCCCCTAGTACCGGCCCCACAGATATGGAAGGAGGTTCATGCAGATACACAGACCATAGACGCATGGCGGGGTAAACCCCAAGTCGTCAGTTCCTGAGAATCGACCCCTGGCCATTAACCAGAGATACCATGCGCCCACTGTCTGCGTTACGCCCTAGGGGTTGTTATCTATCAATTCAAGTTTGACTTGAGCTTGGTTTAAACTTGGTTCATTTAGATATTATCAAACTCTCAATTCAAGCTTGTTTGATTGTTTGAAACTTTTAATTGTTTGATTGATTATTGAGCTTGATAATTTAAATTTATTTATTTTATTTTATTTTATTATTTATTTATCATATTGGAAAAAAATTTATTAATAAATATGATTCGTGAACATTATTCACGAATATTATTCAAAAACGTTATTCACGAACGTTGACGAGTTGAACACATATGTATTCAAACTTGTTTGTTTAGTTTAACGAGCTATTTAAACTTATTTGTTTAATTAATCTTGTGTATATTGAACGAACATAAACAAACTCTTACCAAACCGAACACCAAACTTGTTCACATATGTATTCAAGCTTGTTTATTTAATTTAACGAACTATTTAAGTTTATTTGTTTAATTAATCTTATGTATATTGAATAAGCATAAACAAACTCTTACCAAACCGAACACTAAACTTATTCACGAACGCTTGATTCATTTACAACTCTAATTATGACTCCATCCTGACCTGCATGAAAAATGAAAAAAACCGCTGCAATATTACTGCAATTATCAATGTTACTTGCATGGAAATGGTACAATGATCTTTTGTAGAGTTTGGATCAAATTTGCTGATCCGCCCCGGATCGGCTGATTTTTTTCCCACCAATGTTACCTTTTATTGTTATTGTACCCTCATCCATAGTCCAATTGCTTAATCATATAATTTGTTTTCTGTCATTAATGACTCTACAGATCTCTGCAAACTGACCTGGAGACCTCGGGCGTTGGAAGACCATTTTTACTAATCAATATTTAATGGCTTGATCAGATTCTTGTTTGCTTCGCAGGCATGCGATGCTGCTATAAAGAAAGTAGCAGGAGTTTCAAAAGATTAATAAAGAGACTTGAGAAAGAGGTACCTGAACACACAAAAAGTGTTCTATTGATGCAACTAACAATGGCAAAGATAAAAGTGCAAGTAACACACCAGTGGATGTTTCAGTTCATTGTTCTATTCGATTGGATCAAGCCATGCATGAGGTCTAGTGTTTCCTGTCTTAACCAGAGAGATTGAAAAAACCAGAGGAGAAAAGCAGAAAGCTTGAAAAGGGGGCATCATCAACCAGAGAGAACAAGACACACCTCTCAGGGAAACATCGGACATTGGACAGCAAGCAATCGACACTACGAACAGCAGACATGGCACAATACTTGAGCTCCCATATGAACAACATAAGCATTAACATCGACTTCAAGGTGAAGTCAGTCCAACTGCACACCACTCAGGAGGTATCACTCTCACTTGACCGCGCTGCTTGGAAGCTTCCCCAAGGCGGCCGTCGTCATAAGCCTTATCCCTCTCACCCACAGCTCGGCTTCCTCTTCTCCTCCTTCCTCGCAGACGAAGTGCACCTCCCTCTTCTTCTTCCCTGTCGCCGCCGTCACCACCCTGAATAGCCCTGGCTCGTCGACGGCGACTCCCTTCGCCTTCCGGTTTCTTCGGAAGACTGCGCTTCCACCCACCGCCGCCTCCCCGCACATGATATTTCTCCGTCTCCCGCTGCCCCATCGGAGCACCCCTGCCGCCGCCACCATCCTCAGCTCCTTCCCATGCGGCGCCCCTTTCCCCCCCTTGGTGTGCTTCTTCACGCGGCCGCCGCCTGTCACCGTCGCCCGCGCCAACTCGTCCAATATCACCTCCTCCGCATCCTTCCCCAGCTTTGCGTTCAACCTCGCCAGCGACAGCGCCGTCTCGCCCCGCCGCGTAGCGAGGCGGCACTCGGCGCCGGCGAGGATCAGCGCCTCACACGTCCCTCCGTGGCCTTCCCTCGCGGCCAGCATCAGCGGCGTGTAGCCCTCTCCGTCGAGGGCGTTCACGTCGCACCCCCGCCGCTTGGTCAGGAGCCGCACCGCCGCCATGTCGCCCCGACGAGCGGCGAAGTGCAGGGCGTGGAAGTGTCCGGTTTCGCCACGTTCCAGTGTGAACTCGAGCAACGCCTGCTCGAATAGTTCGCGATTCTCCTTCGACCGCAGGAGGTCTATCGCGGTCTCACCGTCTTTATTCCGGAGGTTCATGTCGGCGCCGGCGAAGACCAAGCGGCGAAAAGCTTCGACATGTCCTTCTTTGACCGTTATCATAACAGGGGAGTCGGCGATGCCGTCTTGTTCGTCAATGTTGATCTCCGGCCTTCTCAATAGCACCTCCAAGGATGCGACGTCCCCGTGATGGGCGGCGAACGTGATCGACGAGAAGACCGCAGGATTACTCGACGGAGGAACGGCGCCGGTCCGGATCACCCCGAGGATGACGTCTCGGAAACCGATGCTCCAATTGCTCGAAGCAGCAGCGGAGGTGGCAGAATCGTCGGAGAAGCTCCGCAATCCAAGATCGGCGCCGGCCGATACGAGGATCCGGAGGCAGTCGTCGCGTTGGTGGCGCGCGCAGAGCATCAGCGCCGTCTCCCCCGTTTCGGTTCTCGAGTTCATATCACATCCGGCCTTGTCAACCAAAACACGCAGAACGTCGGCGACGCCGAACCGGGCAGCGAGGTGGATCGGCTGGAACTCGACGTCGCGGCCAGCCTTGACTGGAAGCTCGCGGTCGGCGCCGAGAGTCAAGAGGGCGTCGACGGCCCCAGGATTGGCGCATAGGATGGCGTGGTGGAGGAGGGTGCGGCCGTGGTGGGCACCGTTGACGGGGAAGTGGTGCTGCAGGAGCATGCGAAGGATGGAGCCGGTGACCTCGAAATACTCGACGGCGCACCACGCGGCATCGTAGGGTTCCGAGAGCCCTGCGCCGACGCGGACCTCTTCGCCGGTGGCGGCGTCCCAGGACCATGCGCCAAGCCTAACCTTCGCCTCCTTGCGTACTCCGGCCTGAAGCAGACGCCGGACAACGGCGACCTGGCGGCTGACGACGGCGGCGAAGAGCGCGGAGCAGTCGACATTGGTGTGCAGCGATGGCTTCAGCGAACGGAGGAGCACACGGGAGGTTGCGTTGACGTCCACTCCGCACTGCGCGCGCACATTCAATTAGAATTCCGATGCCCTAAAAATCACTTTTTTTTTCATGGATTTGTAGACACCTTGAGGAGGCTGTCGACGACGTCGGCGTATCCCCGGGAAGCTGCGGAGACGAGCGCGTGGACGGCAACCTGCGGACGCACGAGATCGGAGCGCATAAGAAGCTCAACCAACCGCGCCCTCCCATGGAGACTCGCCTCCACCACCGCCTCCTCGCAGGCTGGCTGCGACGCCCCTGCTTTGAGCAGCACCTCCACCACTTCCGCTCGCCCTTCCCTCGTCGCCGCCGTAATTGCGTGCCCGCCGAACAATTTCTGGTTCACGTCCGCGCCTTTCTCCTTCACCCAGACATCAAAATCAGTAACACTCCAGATCAAGCAGGCAAAGCACAAAAACAGAAAGAAAGATCGACATAAAGAAGCTTGTCAAATCCTGAACAGAGCATCAACGGGACCGAGAAACAACCAACCAACCATGAGCCACAACGGCCCATCTCCAAATCTTTTGGTGGTTACTCACTCGATCCGGATAAAAAGCTGTGGGGACGAAGCAGGACGAAACACAAGCCCTGTAGCGCCTGCGCGCACCGACGCTCGGCGACAAGCACCGCTCACTTCAGGTGTCTCCAGATCGAACAGCTGGCGTGCAGCGCGAAAGTAGAGTGCCGCAGGCGTACGTGGCCGTACGGCACGCCGCAACTCCGCTTCCCCCTCTTGTCCCCAGCGCAATTTGTCGATAAGCCTCCTCCAAATCCATACCTACCGATTAAGAAAGCTACAGGAATGGAACTCTTCCCTAGTTTTTAGGGTGATGTAAGTTACAGAAACCCTAATTAATTATACTAATCTACTACTATTCGCCATTAGAGAGCACAGGGATGCCAGCTATGTGGGGTCACCAGATCCCGCATCACGAGGAGGAGGAAGACGATCAGGATTGAGGAAGGGGATTTTGCCAGCGAAACGAACTAGGGTTTACGGCATGGGCTGGTGACGCGATTAACGGCGTCAGTAGGGGAAACGGGTAAGGAGTGACGGGTGCGCCCGAAATGGAAACAATTACACGCGGGCGGCTTTATGGTCCTCCACTAAACGGGCGCGTACGGGCGTGATTTGGCGATCCGAACCCGATCGAGGAAGAAAACGGAACGGAGTAGGGTTGAGGGAGGAGGAGATCGAACCAGGAGACGGCGGACGAGGGGTAGATCGCCGGCGTGCGCGGCGACGAAGAGGGCGGAGGCGTCGGTGCGGAGCTCCTCGTACTCCACCCGGACCTCGTGGGCGGCCTCCTCCCGGAGCGCCACGGCGACGCGGCGCGTCCGCAGGCACACCGCGCCGGCGTGGTTCACGTCGACCGCGGAGTCGGCCAGGCACTCCTCGGCGGCCCGCGAGTCGCCGCGACGGACCGCCTCCACCAGCCTCTGCGACACCGCCGCGCCGTAGTCCGCCTCCGGGATTCCCTGCTGTCGCGCGGCCGCGAGTCTCATCGCCGACGCCAGCGATCGCGATCCGCAGCCGGCAAGTGAGCGGGGGGCGAGAGCTGTCATCCGGGGGACGATCGGTGTCTGCGGTGGGTTGCGTGCTCGGCCGGTTTCACCAGGAGACGGCGGTTTCCGGCATCAATCTCCGCCCTTCCCCGCTGCTTCTTTTCGGTTCTGGGGAAACTTGAAAGCAGAGCGCGGCAGGGTAAGAGGGAACTCATTTATAATTATAGTGCGGAGAGGCGAGGGCCCGTTAATTAAGACGTGGCGGTTAGTTAAATAAGGTAAAAAGGGTAAAGCAAAATAAAAGCCACGGGTTCTTACAATTTTATTATTATTTTTTTATAAAATTAAAAAAAACTACAAAAATTTTAAAATTACACACTTGAATATCTTTGACTAATGGCTTTGTTTACCGCCTGTTTACTTTGTTTTGATTGCCAGAGGGATCAATCATCAGAGCAGATTGTTGCGTGCCAACTGCCTCGTACATTTGAGGTCTCTCCCTGACTCACTGTTCATAGTCTTCATTACTTGATAGATTTATATCAATAAATAAATATTTGAGTTGGTGATTATGATAAATAATCTTTTGATTGTCGTTTTGATTTAACTTCCTTAAGTTCATCGTGGGGACGACGGACAAAGATTTTACATCACCAAGGACTCTGACTCGGGGAATAATCATTTAGGGAATAAAATACTTCACACATAGAGAAGTAACTTGGTCATCATGATTTATTACATTTATCTCACTGTGAAACTAATAGTGATCTTGAGTGAGCAAGTCACCAAGGATTCACTTGTTCTAAAAAATAGTTGAGTTGGTATTCGGATGATGAATTTGTATCATAAGAATAATATTTGAATCCCATCAAATTTATTTTTTTAATGAATAAGTTTCTTCCACATAAGAGGTTGGTATCATAATTTACCTCACTTCCTTAAGGCGGACAAGGAGGCTGAGGTGAGGATTGCAAATTCACTAAAGAAGAACTTGCATCTTTTAATTTAGATTAATGTATTTGACGGTAAAATCACTCCGTGGAGAACGATTTGTGTCCTTCATTGAGTTTTTAGAATTGTAGATCTTCTCTTTAATTCCATTCAGTGTAAAGAGCTACCACATCATGTGCATTGTATTGTTTAAGGGGATAAATTGGTAATTGTAAAATTCCCATAGGCATTTTTAAAAGGAATAAAAATGCACGGAGTGAAATGAGATTTTTTTTGAAACATTTTTATTCGTGGCAAACTGTTTGGCCGTAACCGCTTTAGCCGGACCTTGTCCTCACATACCGTGTCATTTTGCAAAGCTCATGGTTGTAAATGCCAAATGTGCACACCGGAATTATTCTCCAGGTGAGATAATGCTCTAGTTGACTTGTTATTATGCTACTTAATTTGGTAGCTATGGTTTACGCATTATTTTTTTAAATACTAGTACTACTAATAATAATCTTTTGGAATTTTTAATTTGGTAGCTATAACTTGGTTACACAATTTAGAGAAAAATTAGATGGTTACTTGAACTTGAAGCATTTGATCTCAATTACTCCAATAACACTGACCTCGTCATGCTCCTTGCTTTAACTATACATATTCATGAGTATTAACTATAAATCATTAATTATCCTAAAGCCTAATGACTCATCAATCATTGTTTGGTTGGTAAAAACAAAATAGGACAAGTTCACTAATTCAAAATATATATATATATATATATATATATATACCATGAATACTTACTGTACACATCATTATTATCCTAAACCACTCAATGGGTCACCCTTAAAATCAAATTCTAATGTCATGTGGACCAAGGTAAGCATGCATCTATTAGTTCTATTATTCAAGTGGCTAATATCCAGATAATGGAACCAAATCTAGAGGTATATTGTCAACTAACTAACTACTAGGTCAAAATATTTTAGTGTATTGGTTGGAGAAGGAAACTCTAGTAAAATGGTCATGTCAATGGTGCTCTTCCGATGCAAGACCTATTTGCAGAATAGATAAATGCACCTTGGGCTTGCATTGCCAAAGTTCTTCCTGTTCTTCTGCAGGCTTCTTTGGGGTTCTCATGAAAGCTGTGTGCCACTGAACAGCCAAGCCTTTGCTAGGGCCTAGACCATGTGCATGAACAGTTGGGAGTGAGCTTACAACTTGCAAGATGATGATAACATGAAGACTTGGGAATAAAGATTGAATAAAACCCTGTCATTTTTGTTGGTCAGTTGCTAGCCTACAATAGCTTATGTGATGTTTTACCACATAAGCTAATTTATAAAATTAGCTTGTGTCGTAAAAACAAAAGACAGAGAGAATATGTTGCAATCTGATCTATAAATCAACTTCAAAAATAATATCTTTGGCCACTGGAAATATAAGATAACTTTTACAGTGCAAGTAATGAAAGTTTCTCTAAGTCGTCTTTATTTGCAGGTTTGAAGTAGCAGGAGTAAGAATTTTCTACCGGATTTTGGAATCCACAATCTTCTGTGTTAATGGAGATGCTGTAATCTGTATGAATCTATCCCCTTGGTATGTTTGAGGCTGTCGCCAGGTCCAGTAAGAACTGGGACAAGATCATGACAGACCTAAAGGCTAAAGGTTCTTTTAATGGGGTCCATCTCATCTCATGGTTTACATGTCCCATGTAATAGCAGAGGTTCACTAGGAATGTAGCAGTGCACAAATGCAGTTAACAGATCTCCACTCATGTTTGCTTGTGTCCTAAAGCTCCGAAGCCCAAGCAAGTATTGAGTGGTAACACCTCAGGTCACCGTTGGGAGATTATTCCCACTAGTATTTTTCCTTTTACCGCTAAATGGTCCTGTTCTACCCTTTATTGCTTCCCTATGTAACTTTTCCTAATGTAATTAAGACACTCGGAGAAGAAATATCATTAGTGTTCGAGTCAATTTTCAACTACAATAGTACAAATCCAATATAACCCTATAGAAAGTCCCTCAATTGTAATGTATACATAGATTGATAGATATAAGTGAGAATATTACTTCTTACATGCCTACCATTAAGCAATACTCGTTGAAATTGATATAATCCTAAGTGAACTTTGTACCATAAAAATCAAATTGGCACAACCAACAATAACATTTACTTGTCCTAACATGGGATCGATATTATTAAATGACTAGAATAATACATTTTGACCGTGCCAACTAATATCGATCAGACCTTAGCAGTGGAAAGATAATCCAATGAAGAGGGTAGATAAGATGAATGACACCCATAATATGGCAATATAGCGCTAGATATGTTACGGAGTAGATTTCATTCAATGCTAGACGTTGAGAAGGAAACAAAAGTTTTCATAGGCCTGATATGGTAGTGTAAACTTTGAACTATTGCGTTGATTTATACTTTCCAATTCAACCTCCACTCCGGTAACACAAAAAAGTTACTACTTACTAAAACTTCCTTAGAAAATAACCTATAGAGGAAGGTAACTATACCGGGTTGTCATGTCACTGTAAGCTTCCAATGCCTTGTTTCCACCAATCCGCCTTCAAGTTTTGAAACTGCATTAATGATTCTTGGCTACAAGAGTAGGATTTCTCGATGCAGTTATCAGTTTGGAAGGCACCAAAAGAATGAATATCATTTCCTATTTTTAATTCCATAATCAAAACTCAAGACACGATGAAGAGATGAAACAGAATATATTTTTTTACAGTATCTGAACAGTTTGAAGTCTGCCATAATATGTAACATCAGGCATCCTGCTTACTACCAATGTTGAGATAAGAAACGACACGATCAGCTGCTTTGACCCCAGAAGTTATTGCTTTTCCAACGGACAGTCCATCTCTGTGGTTGCCTGAGAACCATATTGTTCACAAAAGTGCATTGCATAAGAAGCTCTATAAGATAAATTGTAAAAATACAAAGTTGATTCAAATGAGAAAAAGCTCATAGCATGTGCTCCGAGTACTTAGACAACTGTGAGTGTGCTTAGTTTGATTCTAAAACCACTTGTATTGCCCAATGATGAATATTGTTTCTTTAAGAATCCTTTGAGATTGCACCAACAATGACATTTTAGTTTAAGGTGCAGCCTTCGGTATCCATCAATAACTTAAGTGAAACTAACAGTCACTCTCACCCTCAGAGCTCAATGAAAAGCTAACGAGAGCAAGAAATAAAAAGGAGTCAATTAGTATGAATATTCATGCACCTACATCAGTTTATTGCAAAGATCTAGAAAGAAATTTGAAGGTAAGAAGGATGCCTATGGAAATAAAACGTTAAGGCATGTCTAAGTAAAGGAGGTGACCAATGAAGGGAATGCAGAAAAAAACATCATGAAGCAAGACCGTGTACCAACTGTCTTCTAGTTTCATTGAGAGCAGAAGATACTTAGGGTGTGTCATCATTATAAAATAAATTTTATAAATCAAGATTGAGTTATTTCACACTAATGAACAACTATGTGAAATATTTCATCCATATAGGTATTTTAATTGATATCTGAAAACTGAACAAAGATAACACATGGAGTTTAGAAATGATAAATCTACTTCAGAAAAGGGCATAACCAGAGTAGCATAGTAACCTGTGTTTTTAACACATTAATACCCTACAATCATAGACAATTAGACATGGACATCAACTTGCCTGCATAGAATAAACCAGGAAGATTAGCCTCCATCTTTTCTATAGCTTTGATGACTAAGTCGTAGTCAAGGTCATATAATGGAAAAGCATTTCTCCAGTAGATATGCCTGCAATTTAGTGCACAGGAAGATCCTCAAAGCATCAAATGTATGGTTGTCTTGAAAATTCAAATGAGTAACATAAGAAATATTAAAGCAGAATGAGGCACTAGTTCAGAAGAATGAAACATGACCCTCCCTCCCCCACCAAATAATAATAATAATAATAATAATAATAATAATAAGGACAAGTGCACTTACTTTACAAAGGTTGGTTGCCCATCTGTACCCAACAATTTCCTCAGATCCGAGGCCACAATTTCTTTCAGCTCATCACTACACAAGTTTATGGGAAAATGAGAGGTTTTAAGTTGAACCACACACACACACCTTGTTATTTAGAAATTTCACTCATTTTTTTTATTTCAGAAAAAGAATTAAAAAAGGTAAACTAATACATACACTGATGCTCCTGCTAGGTCTTTATTACGACTTCCCCCAACAAAAGTTGTATAGAGATATTGATCAGAGGGAGCTCGGTCAGGAAACATCATGGAAGAGAAGAGTGTACCTACATCTTAACTATTTAGAAATAATAATAATAATAATAATAATAAATGGTTGCTCAGTACAACCAGATTTTATGTTAAAATGCTAAAATACAAAAGTAAGATAAAAACAATAAGTCAGAATGAAAAATCTTACAAAATCTTACCAAGAGTCTTCAAGCCATTTTTTTGTTCCTTAGAAGGGACAAGAACTCCAAAACCTTCCAATGGCTTTTTAACTGTGTCCTTTTTAAAAGAAGTAATCAAGACGGATAATGGCAAATAATTTATCTGCATAGAAAAACTTTGATTATTAGCTCTAATAGGCTATGCATAGAAAAGCTTAGGATAAAGGATCATAGAAAAACTCCAATATATAGTTTAAACATGAGATGCTACATAAAATTTTGATTATTCGCCAAAGCTACAACACCACAATTTTTTAGCCTAGAAAACAATTTTCATTTTAACTGGTGAGGTGCTAAAAATCATTTCAGAGCATCAAAAATCAAATTTCCTTGTGGAATATACAAAATGGCTCATGTGGAATATTACATGTAGGGACTTGGGACTAATATAGCTTTTCTTGTTGGTGATGATGTTGGGAAAATAAAAAAAAAGGTGTTTTCTCGACAATTATTACAAAACTAGAAACTTGTCCCCACTAGGCAAGAGCATAATAATCAACTATAATACAGTATATAAATCCAAAGGCATGGATAATGTACTAACAAATCCAATCGCAGAAAACAAACCTTAGGAAGAAAGTCCAGCATAAATTTGTTTTTTCCTTTCATGAATTTCATCTCCTGAACATTGCGAAGTGGAGCCTGAGAAAGAATATGAATTCAGTTAGACACTTAAGCAATCTGCTAGTCAGAGAAGGGCAATCAAGAAATTTAACAAATATTACCTAACAAGTTCCTGAAAACAACAAATTTTCCATTTATCAGGGAAGTTACTAATGTTGCTGAATGTTACAGAAAACTCATTACCGTCATTATGACTGCATCAAAAGGCTGATCCTTTTTCACAGCATTTTTTCCATCATTTGCTCCATAAGAGATTGACCAATTAGTCAACGGAGAGCTACCACTGTAGCTACAACATAATGACAAAACCTTTGAGTTCAGTTGCACGTTTCCAACACCAACTTCCTCACAAAGCTTGTCAGTCAGAGTCTGCAAAGAAGTAATATGTTAAGTAAGATATATTCATTAACAATCATAGTTACATTAAAAAAAACATTTGAGAAAAAGGGCTAAGGGTGGTGAAGGGATCATCACACTCAAGTCATTGATGATGCCATGCACTGATTATCTCTCATATAATCAAAAAATACAAAAACCACCATTACTATTCGTAGAAAAATAGTGATACCTTATAATAATAATTAAAAACCAGATTAAAAAAACTAACTGCAATATCTTTGAAGAACTGTTATTGGTGATTGCTCTTCGAATTAATGACTCCAATTGCTAGATCTAAAACAAGATGGTGCTAAGGAAGATGTTGGGGTTGCAAGGTTGCAAACATAGTCCCATATTGGAAACACGTGAGAAAGATCATGGGTTTATAAGAGAAAAAATATCTCCATTGGCATGAGGTCTTTTGGGGAGAGCCCAAGAGCAAAACCATGAGGGCTCAGGCCCAAAGTGGACAATATCATGCTATTGTGGAGATATCTAAAATTCTTTTCGATCCAACAAGTGGTATCAGAGCCCAACAGCCTCAGAAGGACTAACCGCCATCTGAAGCACAAAGATCAGAACAATGGCCGGCGCGAACATTCATCCCCCGAAGTTCGACGGAGATTTCGCTACATGGAAGCGAAAAATGGAGGTATTCTTTAAAACAGATTTTGATATTTTAATTACTATGAAATATGGTTTTGCAGCTCCTAAAGACAAAGAAGAAAACACATGGAGCAAGAAGGAGCAAGCTGATTTCGTCGCCAACGGAAAAGCTGAATTCCACCTCCTCAACGTTCTGCCACCTCAGGAGGTAAGCCGGATCGGAAGCTACAATTCAGCGAAAGATCTCTGGGAGAAATTCCTGGAGCTTCACGAAGGTACCTCTGAAGTAAAGCTGGCGCGGTGCGACATCCTCCGGACACAACTAACAAACCTCCGGATGAACAACGGCGAGAAGGTAGCGCAACTCCAAGCGAGAATCAAGGAGCTGATAACGCAACTAACGAACCTTGGAGAAAAAGTAACCAACCGGGATTCCATCAAATACGCGCTCAATGCCTTCCCGAGGAATTCAGAATGGGCGTCCTTAGTAGATGCTTACTACATCTCTAAGGACTTTGAGGTAAGTAGTTTAGAAAACTTGTTTTCAACTTTCGAACTTCACGAGTCTCGACTTGCAGAAAAACCAGTAGAGAAGTCGAACCTCAACATTGCCCTACGAGCTGAAAAGGACGATCCCGACTCCGAAGCGTCAATCGATGAAAACGAAGCTACGTTAATGGTAAGACGTTTTAATAAGTTTATTAAATCTAACAAGTTTAGATCGCAGTCTAAGTAAACGTCATTAAAAAGGAAGGACAGTCCGGTGCTACAATTGCAATGAAGAAGGGCACATCAAGGATGATTGTCCAAAATTGAAGAGCAAACAGAAAGATAAGGAAAGAAGCAAGAAGCCAGCTCGACCCAAGCACAAAAATTTGAAGGCGACATGGGACGACTCTTCATCCTCCGAGTCAGAAGTCGAAGAATTCTCAGGACTAGCACTGATGGCCAACCATCAGCTAGAAGAAACATCGAGCTCAGAAATGAGCATTGATGAAGGAGGAGAATCATCAGAAGAAGAAAGCAACAGTGAAGGGGGAGCGTCACCAGACCAGGTAAGTAAGGTACGCAATCTAACCCCGACTCAATCTTTTAAATTTATTAAAGCTCTTTCTAAAGAATTAGATAAATTAGAAAAAGAAAATGAAAATTTGAAATCAAAAAATGAAAATTTAAAATTAGAAATTAAAAAATTGAAAACTGATGCATGTTTTAAAAATAATTTTCCAAAATCAAAACTTAAAATTTATGGAAAATTAAATTGGTATATAAGGAAGCATCAGGGTCAACTTAGGAAAATTCCTAAGAATTATATACCCCTAAGTTTTTGACTAATCCTGTAAGAAGGAACCTTTATTGGGTTCCAAAATCTGTGCTAAACTAAGCTCTTAAAATTAAAAGCTTTTATAGAGATAAAATTAAACATTTTCCTTATGAAGGCTTTGTCTAAGGAAGTAGTTGTTGCTCCAATAACCAAGAAGGCCTGGTGCCTCGCCACGACCTGGAAGCTGAAATATTGAAACAAAATGTTTAATTGACTTTCTGAAAAAGCATTAAAAGTAAAATTAAAATGCTTTGAAAGTGCACAAACATTTTTTTCTAAGTTTTGAATTTTTTTTAAAATAGATTTTTTATTCTTTTTGAAAATTCTAAGAAATCATATTAGAAAATTTTTTTTCCTTAAGAATTTGCTTCCCCGTTTTTGCTGTGATCAAAGGGGGAGAGAAAAGTACAAGTTTAGGGGGAGTTAGGAGAAATTTAAAAAGAAAATTTAAAAGTTTAAATTTTTAATATTTTTTCTAAATAGTGTTACAATTTTTTTTTATTGCAAAACTTATGCTTAAAATGCTAGTTTAGTAATTTTTCCTTAAAATTACTTTTTGTGTCTGTTTTACCCTAACTTGAACTTGGGTTGATGCACATCAAAAAGGGGGAGATTGTTGGACCCCGTGGTAGTTTTGATGTGATCAACCAAGTTAGTTAGGTCCTGCGTTGTGTCTGAACCCTGTGTCTGAGTGTGCAGGAACTTAGGAGCGCAGGAAGTCGAGCGGAAGACGCAGCTAGCGAGAAGGACGGCACGGGAAGGGAGCCGACGGGCTCGGTGCGTCCGAAGGACGAGAGAGCTGCGGAAGAGTACTCCGATGGAGCGAGAAGAACGTGCGCAACGTTCGAGGGACGAGAAGCTGGACGGAAGCCTGCTCGAGGAGAAGGCCAGGAACTGGGTTCGGGTGAGCCCTATTCCGGATGGCCGCAATCACCCAAGGAGCCGAACCGGAGCAAGTCAACTGGAAGTTGACTTGTCAACGGTTCGGTCGACCGAACCTATTGATCGGTCGACCGAACCCTATATTAACTGAAGTCAATCAGCAGCCAACCCCCAATACCACGTCAGAAGCCACGTCAAAAGCTGACCGTTGGTGAAGCTGATCGGTCGACCGAACCTCCTGATCGATCGACCGAACCAAAGTTAATCCACAGACTTAGTCGAGCAAACTGATCGGGCCAACTCAGCTGGAGACCGTTGGCCGATCGGTCGACCGAACATAAGGATCGGTCGACCGAACATAAGGATCGGTCGACCGAACAAAAGCTCATCCTCAGAGACTGCACCTGGACGGAAGACTGAGCAGGTACAGCAGGTTCGATCGACCGAACCTGGGGATCGGTCGACCGATCCCTCTCGAGTCAAACCTGATCCCGAAGGATCAGGTGATCTGATAAGCTCGAGAACCCCTATATAAAGAGGGTCTCGGGTAGCTATGCCTAACAACAATTTCATACGAAAAACCAACTCTGTAATTCATCTTCTGCAACTTCTGTGCTTTCAAAGTGTAAAAGGCTTCTCCGCCTTCAGAGAAGGAATTTTCTTACTGAGCCTTTCATCGCCCTGGATTAACAACCCTCTTGGTTGTAACCAGGTTAAATTTGTGTGTCTATTTCTTTGATTATTTTATTCTCAATATAGTTGCATTTATTTTAGAGTTGAAATTGCTTAAGGAGGGTATAGTTTGATTTGCAGGCAATTCACCCCCCTCTTGCCGGTCCCCGCTGAACCAACAGAAGATACATTCACTCAAATTCTAGACAAAAAAACTTACAAATTATGAAAATATATCTTGCAGAACCATGAAAATTCATCTTGCAAAACCAAGTCAAGGGAGGATGTAACCAAGGGCAGCCCGATGCACGAAGCTCCCGGCATGCGGGGTCCCGGGGAAGGATCCATTGTACACAGCCTTGCCCTGCTTTTTGCAAGAGGATGTTTCCAGGATTCGAACCCGTGACCTTTTGGTCACAACAACTTTACCGTTGCGCCAAGACTCCCCTTTTGGTCACATGGAGGATGTAACCATTACAATTAATTATTTTACCAAGAAAAGAAAAGGATTAGAAGTTACCTTGACTTTATTTAAAAATAACACTGATTAGGTCAGAAAACACCAACATGGAGTATTTGAATATGTTATTTGCTTATAAATGAAGAAAGAAGTGTCAAACAAGCAACAAAATGGTTATATGAAAACTTCAAATTTACCTGCATTCCACCATAAAATGAAAATGAACCGCGTTGCCTTTTCTTTCCATATTTGGCCTCATTATCTTTGGGTTTGCTGCTTTTCTTGGACCGGATGGCTCCAATTAAGAGTGAACCAAATCTGATAAAACCAAATAACAAAGGTAAGGAAGTAGAGATTTCTCCTACAAGCAGCATAAATAGAAGTATCAGAAGAATATCTTGTGTCATGATGTTATCTGACATGCCTATCGCTAACTAGTATAACTATGGAAAACAAGTCGAAACTTGTGACAAGAATACCAGCTAGGCACCCAAGAGTGAACAGACAGATCGAAAAGTGAATTGAAGTAAAAGGCAAAAAAACAGATAAAAGAAATACGTAGAATGATAGACCAGTAGTTAATTATATTCACCATTTACCAACATGTAATTATGGAAGAAGTTGGGATTAAAAGAAGCACATATGTATATCACTGCTTTTCTTTTTTTCTTTTCTTCATTTTTTTCATTTTTTTAATGGATACAAGAAAGGCAAACTGCCTATATCAGGTCATGATTATCCGACCATTGAAGAAAATTCTCAAACACCAAAATATATGAATTGAGTAGAATATGAAGTTTGCTTAAGGAAATCAATTACTACAAATAGTTTGTCAAGATAACAAATTGGAAAAGCACATTGGTACCACCTACATATGTTCCAAGATCAGCTAAAAAATGTGAACTATTGGATAATTAACTTACTTCTTTTCAATATTCCATAATTCTGGAAATGCATGGCGTACCTGTATGGATCAGAAATGCATTGAATAATTAACTATAAAATGAGAAAAATACAAATCAAATTTAACACGAGGAAACTATATAAATTTTATCAGTGATAGTATCCATGTCATGGTATCATATAACTGCGATAATATTGAATACTGACAGACAGTGTCTCTGGATCTCCAGCGTTAGTGCCAGCCACAAAAGGATCAATTAGATAATCAACAACCTACAAAGTAATAGTAATTGTTAAAGCTTCTGAAAGTACATCCAGAAAAATGTAGTTTTGATTCTTGGGTAAATTAGTTTTGTATATGGCACAAGTGAAAAAACCAATATATGAAATGTTAAATCTCTAAGCATTAAATAAATAAATTAAAAAATTTCCACCTCTTCTCCAAAATGACGTTGAAAGAAATGCCCCACACTGCAGAAACCAAATTGTGATGCTTAAAATACTTGCTCTTTGAGCTATAGACAAATATTTTTAATAAGAAACTGAGAGAAAATCAGTTAGACTCAAATTTAGGCATATATCAGGATACATAAATAAATAAACATAGATCTTTAGCAATCAGTTCAATATTACCAATTAATATCTGCATGAATATATGCATAGAGGTGACTCTGAGAAAGAGACATTAAAGACAAGAAGAACTATATTGTTGCAATAAGTTTCCAGTCTTTAAAGTGAAATGAATTAAATTGTCAATTTCAATAGCATTAGCTTGTAATAAAATAATGAGTTACCCAAAGCAGAATAGTGATGATATATCAGGCAACCTACTAATACTTCACACTGGTGAAAGTGACTGTATGATTTGAAGATCTAAAAGTCAAATATTTTCATTTAAGGTTGCTACAAGAAGCAAAACTAAGATTAATTGCAATTATAAATAAATAATCACCTTTCTTGCAAATTTTGTTCAGTCACTTGACTCATTTCTGATGGTTGCTTTCTGACAGAGTTCTTCCATAAAAGTGGCTCTAGCAGTATTTTGACCTGCAAGTTAACAAAATATCTGCAAATTTACCAAGATAGTAAAAAATGAAATCCACCATGTAACATCAATAGACTAACATAAGAATAATGGACCACAAACAAGATGCTGTGCCCAAAATGAAATATGAACCATTTACAGAATAATTTAAAGGTGAACAAACCTTTGATTGTGCAGAAAGGAAATTACTGGTGAGCAGTGCTACTGGATTCGTTGGAATCTAATGCAGAAGCAAGAAGAAGGTAAAAAGTAGCAAATTAGTACAAAATGTAAGCAGATAAAGCGTAAGATATAGATTGGCTCAGACACATTAAAGAAAAAATACCAACTGTGGTGTTCCATTCCTCACAATATACCTCTTGCTTTGAGCTTTAGGCTGCAACATAAGATAAGTACATATTAAGCTGAAAAATAAAATAAATATGTATTGAGCACTAAGGAACTAGAAGCAGTAGCAGTTAGGTAATGACTAGAATTGAGACAGGAACTTTGAATTTGTTACAAAACTATTATGGCCTAAAGAGGACCACTAAGTGCCAATATGTTTAAAGTTCCATTTGTAATAAATTAAACCCATCAGATCTGAACACCCTGAATTAGGATTAAATAATGAACAATATATACAATGATAATAAGACTCCAACCAAACATTGGAACAAAGCAGCAGATATTTTGTCCCTTTGATGCTTGGACCCTTCATTTACTCCCTTTGTACTTATAGTAAAGACTGCCACTTTAATATTGGCATTCCTACTTAAGCTAAATTATTATGTTTCCAGATTACATTATGTTTTATTTCTCATTATGCAACAAGTATAAAAGGTACATAACATGGCAAAAAAGGAACGCAAGATTTATGGTTCAATTCTACCAAGTTTGTAAAATTGAAGGTAGATTGATTTTACAAAACAAGGATATGAATAAGGCACTCTTCTCAATTGACTTTTTCCTTCCCATTGAAAATAAAACTTCATATGATTTAGCTTAAGGACACAGAGAAGGACCCAAGGCCCAGGGGAGCATGCAGTGGCCCAGTTCCTCCTCAATTTTTGTGTTAACTAAAACTCAATAAGAATGCACTAATTATCTTTATAAATTATTACTTTATCAATAATATTTGCCCTATAAAAATCCCAGGCCTTCCATTGTGTCAATCCAACAATCTCTAAATTATTTTTGCATGTTAACAATGCAACTCTATGAATTCAACCTTATATAACCATATAGTGAAGCAATACATGCCCATAATTGATCCTCCAGTCTGATTTCAGAAATCACTATTTGTCAGTCATCACTTCTTTCTATAATACCCTCTCCCTGCTCTAAAACTATACCCAATGAAATATTTAGAAATCCTGCAATTCGATAAACAAAACCTTATACAACTGAATGATTAAAGTAATGATGAGAATACTATCATTTTTAACAAATTCTACTAGTTAAAATTTAAATCGCATTTCCATGAATTAAACACTTTTATCCTTGAAAGAATTATTCATCATTATTACATCTAAACAAAGTAAGAGCAATTACTCACACTAGAAAAAGATGGGTTCTAAAACATCCTTGGAAACATAAGTTGGGAAATTTTGTATAGGAAATAGAAGGAAATTGTAAATTAGATAGTCTGAAAGAGACAAAAAATGCAACTATATCTTCTTGAGAGCGACATTGCCCATGGAAATCATGCATAATTTCTAAAAAAGAATATACACCAAAAATAATTTAAGAAACATTATAAAGCTTTCTTACTGATGAATGTTTTTCTCTGGATTAGTAAGAACAGATAAAAAAAAACAGGTATTAAATTAAAAACACTTACTATTTGCAGCTTTTCTCTTAGACCAAGAGTATCAATCAATCTACCCAACTCCCATTCACTTTCTGTCTGCACATTAAGACAATATCTCTAGTAAAGAAGATATCAAGCGTATAGCGTGACTATAGACTGCGGCGCAATGATTGTCATGAAATAAAAATATAGTAAAATTACTGTAAGTAATTATCTAGTGTTGGCAATTGAATTGAATTGAATTGCTTTCTTAACTGAGGCTTATCAATCCAGATGGACCTATTTCCTCACATACATTAGAACACACGCATAGTTAGTAAACTCACCATAGTATTTGCCCCTTCATCCCAAATAAGACCATTCTCAGAACCGCTTCTTATTTTCCCACCTGCTCTTTTTTCAGCTTCAAATAGGGTCACGTTTAGACCACTTGACTTTAGCTTGTATGCAGCAGCAAGCCCACTTAGGACATTTAAGAGTTTTGTTTAAAAAATGGTAAGTGTCAAATAGTGGAATTTTTACCATAACAAAAAGGAAATTGTAGCCTTTTATACATTATACTAGAGAGAGAGAAAGAGAGTGGATAAAAGTTAAGTGGATTACAAGAATACATAACATAACCTCATAGAAACCAGAAGGTGCCAAAGCACTTAATAAAACTAATAAGAACTAGAATATTACCTGATTCCACCACCAATAACTGCCACTGACATTGTGGAACCTGAATGGTTTGCTGCCCATTAAGTTTCTAAATAAGCCATTTAGTAGTTATGATGGCTAAGAATATCATGTCTTAATTCAAAAAATACAATTTAAAGTAATAAAAAAACAACATGATAAATACAAAAGAAGAAAATAAAGAAAATATAATTATGATCATACCCTTCTCTCCCCTCCAATTCCCCCTAGGCATTCATGATGATAGATGAAATAAAACAAATAGTAAAAGCCATGTGAATGAAACTAGATTTTTCTGAAGTTTGGATCACAGAGACCTGGAGCTAGTGACAAAACATAAAAGCAAATGCAGGAATCCGTGTGGAAGTTAAAGTAATACCCCATACTAGCAAGAGACTTAAGCAATAACCTCTTTCAACAATTTCAACTATAAAAAGTTTCGGCACAGCTACATCAAAAGTTTTCAACCAGTTGACAGGAATGGGTAATTTTTTATGCTGGTCTCATTAATTCAACTATAAAGAAACCTGTAACATGAAATATAGGAAGTATCGTATCATCATGCAAACTTGTTTAGAAGAAACTTATGCGCTAAGCACTGATTCCCATGTCCCATGTATTTATATGCAGTATTGATTATGTATTTTTTGACCTATACAACTCTTCAACTCTCAGATCCATGATTCATAAACATTGTTAAAATATTCATTCGGTACTTCAAATATGACATTCAAATTCTGAACATAGAACAGACTCTGTTAAAAAAAAAATTGTCACAAAAGCCTTATTCCAATGAGAGTAGAACTAACTAATTTTCACACAATTTATATGTAGTATATGTAAGTGTCTCAGTACCAGTCATTGCTAGAGTGACAAAAAAAACATCAAATCACAAAAACAATCTTGGTACGGTTGAGAAGTTTCAGTAACATTCACCCCAGTACAGAAATTCTAGCAATGAGACGTTTGAAACTTGAGCTTGAGCTCCAATCATATTAGTCATCCAATATTTCATCAATCAAATTTGACCTAATAATATCCATAGCTCCCAATTACAACGAATTAATCAATTGCATACAACAGCCCAACTTCCATCTCTCTCTAAATTGCATCTACCGCATCCTATATTGGAGGTTTTGGCTGTTGTAAACTAAATCCTCGCTAGCTAAGATCAAGAGAAAATTCCAGAAAAAATCAACTAGCCACGCCCATCTAGTGCAGGAGAAAGCACAAAAACTTCAACAAGAAAAAAAAAAAAAGTCATTCATATTTTTGTGCCGCTTCCTCTCGGAACAACAACAAGAGCGACCGAGAAAATATGAGGATCGACGAAGCAAAGAACAGAAAGCGAGGATTACTGCGTCCGGAGCCGTCTGCTTCGGCAGAGACCATGACGGGTGCTTCCAACTTTGGAGCAGGCGCGGAAACTGGAGAGTGGAGAACGGGAAAGGAGATGCGTAACGAGGATCAGCTTGCGGCCCACGGAATTGACTGGATCTGTCAACAAGCAGGTTCCCTTTTATAGGCACGTAGATGTCCCATTGGTAATTGGTATCGACGCCGGTTACTCCGGCCCATGAAGCCTAGTTTTAAAAACGCTCCATCATTTTACCAAAACTACTTATTTTATCTTTTGAGTGCAAATTCAAAAGTGTCCTGATTGAAATCAGGAAAATGATGTCCTTTTATTATTATTATTATTATTATTATTATTATTATTATTAATGTTCTTTCTATTAGTTCGTCCATCCGATAAATTTTGAAGCTATTTTTGCCCCCAATTAAGTTTTGAACCGTGATACTACATAAATCCTCAAACATCTTATAGCTACAATGATGTCCTTTTCGTTAATCTTCAAAACAATGTCCACCTCACATTTATCATTTAACTTATCCTTACTTATTTTATCTGTGTGAATGTAGACATATTATACGGTGAGAGAAGATCCTTTGGACCACTTTTTACGGTCCTGAAGATGCACCCTTTTCATGTATTGATAGGGATGCATGGTCCCCATCTATTTTACAAGTGGGGACCATGCATCCCCACCAATACATGAAAATGGAGCATCCTCTGTATCGTAAAAGTGGTCCAGATGATCCAGCCTGTTATATGGTGGGCTTTGGTATATGAGTATGAGAATAGATAATTAGATTTATTTCTAGATTTTTTATTTGTTGATGGAAATGAAATTAAGATTTTTAAATAAAATTTAAAAAATTGGGTATTAATGAAACTTATCTCCTCTCCTAGATTTTGATGAGAATAGAAATGAGAATTAAATTTAAGACAAAAATACTCTTAATATATTTTCTCAAATTTTCTTTCTCCTCATTCTCTCATTGTCTCCTTATTCTTCCATTATACTTTCTCTCTCATGATATTTTCTCTTTCATCACACTTTCTTTCCATTTACACACACTCTCTCATCATTTTCTTTTATCACTTTTTCTTTATTTATTTTCTTCTATCACACTCTCTCTCTCATCATACTCTCTCTCCTTATCATCTCTCATCATACTTTTAATCCCATCACACACTCTTTCCTTAGTTTTTTTTTATCACACTTTTTCTCTTATTATTCTCTCTCATATTACTTTTTTTCTTCTCAACATTTCCCGTCACGCACTCTCTCCATATTTTCTCTCATCGAACTTTCTCTCTCTCATTATACCTTCTCTCTCCTCGATCTCTTTCATCACACTCTCTCTCCTTATTTTCTTAAATCACACTTTTCCTCTCTTTATTTTTTTCCATCATACTTTTCTCTCTCATCATACTTTCACTTTCATCTGACTCTCTCATCTTATTTTTCTCACATTCAGTTTCTCTCTCACATCTATTTTTTTTTTCTTATTTTCTTTTAAGGTAAAAAAGAAAGTTTACATTCATTCTAATAGAAAATATTCAACTAATCGAACATTATTTTTAAGAGTGATATCTATGCGCGTACTCATTCTTATTCGCAATACTATGATTCCTATTCTCATTCAAATTCCTAGGAAAAAACTAAATGCCACCTAAATCACAAATGCACGCCTTGTAATAATAGTAATTTGTAGCTAATATATCATTCATTATAACCATTATAATTCGAAGTTGATGCCCCTACGGGTTAACGTAGTTAGTATCTATATATATGATTACTTTAATAGGTGTTGAAGTCAATTCTCAATGGATATAAAATGTTTCGATGGATATCTAACTTCCCCTATACAAAGAGTCGTTGTATTAGGGCAAATGCTCCATGTGATTTACCCCCTTTCATAGAGTATGAGATAGCTAACATGATGACTTCATTTTTTCACTCTAATATTTTGTAGCTACTATAATATGCTAATATGTAGTACATATTATAAATGTTATAATATAATATTACACAAAAGTCAAAAAGGGCCTCCTTTTTTTACTAAATTGTCAAAGGGTCTTATGTTGATTTTTTTTAATCAAAAGGGCATTTCACCATATTTTAAATGACGCAACTATCCTCTAATATTGTTCTTATTATTATCATGTCTCCCACCTAAATTGAGTATGTTACAGTAGTTACGAAACTATAGCTATTACACAATTGTAACAGTTATGATTTCGTAGTTGTTATAACTGAGTTGTTGTAGTAGTTATGGTTTCATAGTTGTTATAACATGCAAATAATTTTTTTTAAGACAAATTATTCAAAGTCTCGGAAAAAAATTTAAATAATAATTTTTCAGCCTAAAATTAGGTTGTTACGAGTTCCACCTCACAACTAATTATAGATCTTTGAATGAGCTTCGATTTAATATTATATATTCTGTAATTTAACTTGAATTAAAAGTTATAATATTTTAAAGTTTAGAATTTAACATTTATATTGTAGCATTGCGAACCGTAACAATATAACTATGTAGGAGCTATGGTTTCATAGCTATTACAACTGAATTGTCATGTAGTTGTAGCAACTACAGTTTCATAGTTGCTATGTAGTTGTAACATCTAAGGTATGAATGTTAAATCTCAAATTTTGAGAAACTATAAATTTTGACTCGAATTGAATCATGCAACACATATATATAAAATTGAAGTTTGTTCAGAGATCTAAATTGATAATTGGGTGGAACCCAAATGACTCATTCAGGCTTAAAAAATTTAATATTTAAAACATTTTCAAAGGTTCCGAATAATTTATCTTAAAAAAATTCATATTGTAACAACTATGATTTTGTAGTTGTTATAATGTACTTGATTTATGTGGGAAATATAAGTAGGATAATAATGAGAACAGTACTAAAGGACAATTGTATGTCATTTTATAGGAGGTAGGGTGTTCTTTCAATAAAAAAATCAACATATGACGTCTTTTTAATGATTTGATAAAAAGGGCATCATATTAACTTTTACCCTATAAATTGGCTAGTTTCCACGAGTGTGGTGTAATAGTAAATCACTTAGGGGAACAAATAAAAAAAACAAAATTTAAATTCCAATAGGCACGAATATGTTAGAAGTCAACTTCTTAAGTATATATAAGTTGTGCAAGGGAAATCGAGGAAGGGTATATAATAGTCGATATATGCAGGTCTGGTGTTTATTAAGAAGAAAAATTCTCAATAATACATGACAGTTGAGGATCTAATCATTATACCTTGCCTCGAAGATGACATTTGTTAGAGTAAAAAAATGATTAATCAAATTGGATAATATTGAGTTGGGAGATTGACCTCACTAACACTTGTTAAAGTAATTATTATTAAGTGTTGTTGTTGGATATTGGTTTGAGTTAGTAGGATTTCACTTTATATATATATATTAAAATTATAAACAGTAATTTCTATAAATTATAATAATTATGATTCATAATTTTTATATGGTGCAGTAATAACAATTCATAATTGTTATAATAATCGAAATCGCTAAAGTGAGAATGAGTAATTCGAGAAAGAACGAACAATTCAAGTAGTAAAAAATGGGTGTATGAATGATAACAAAATATTAAAATCATTTAATTTTGTTTTTTTATAAAAAGTTGCTAACATGAGTGCATATCCCAATGGTAAACAAATTTAAATCACACACAAAAAAAACTACAAAAGAAAATAATAAATATTTATTTTGTAAACGCAAATGGCTTTAGCTTCTATGTTCAAATGGAGAGAAAATTCGTCAAAAACACAAATGGTATATATATACATAATAATATTTATTATAGGAGTTAGAGAATTTTTAATTTTTAAAATTAAAATTATTTATTTAGTTTAATGTGTTATATTAGAGATTCAATCAAAATTTCATATTAAAAAGATTTGAAAATTATCATGAGTTTAAAAATGATGTAAGTTAATTGTCGTAAGACCTTTTGGGTAGAATCTAAGAGGAAAGTCATAAGGACTTAGGTCCAAAATAGATAAATCATGTCATTGTAGAAATATGTGAACATCTTTCTGTCATAATAATTTGTATCATAGCCATGTTCCAGGCTAGATACCATGTGGGGTGATCTTGACGAAGTTGTGAGAGACATGGATGCTTGCAAGGAGGTTTGGAGTGGGTCAGGATGATCGGATGCTCGCAGGGAGGCCTAGAGCGAATCAGAGTGATCAGATGTTTGCAGGGAGGCCTGTAGCAGGTCAGGGTACCAGGATGTGGATGCTTGCCGGGAGGCCCGAAGTAGGTCAAGAGTGACCGGATGCTCAAGAGGAGGGCCGGACCATGAGAGTAATTATAGTCTTTCATTTGAGGGGAAGATTGTTGGGGATTGAAGTATCACATTGGAAAGATTTAGAAAAGATCATAAGTTTAAAAAGGATGTAAGATATCTCTATTGACATGAGATCTTTCGGATAGAGTCCAAGAATAAAATCATCAGGTCCAAAATGGACAATATTATGTCATTGTAAAGATATATGAACATCCTTTGGTCAAAAAAAAAATTTATTTTTACTCTCTAACCAAACATAATAGACACCAAGTTACCTAATTACCTTATATATATATTTTTTTAAAAAAGTCTAAAATAAAGTATAATTACTCCTAAATTGAGCATCAAACTACTCTAGTATATTTTCTATCAAATTGAGCAGGACTTTATTCATACTCAATTGGATGAAAAATATATTAGATTATCTTTAAATATTGCTCAATTGGAAGGAAAATATATTAGATTTCCTTTAAACGATGTTAAATTTAGGAAGAATTATATTAAGTGAGAAAAAAATGATGCTCAATTTAAGTTTAAATATACTAAATTTAAAAGAAATTATATTTTTTTAGATTTTTTATTAAAAAATAATTAAGGATAATTAGATAATCATTTTTACATGGGATGTTGAATAAATAAAACTTTGTATGAAAGATGTGAAAATAAAGGTTTTTTTTATACGTGGACTACATATAAAATTTTAAGTTATGATGAGAGATTTTAAGATTATTTATCGTTATTTAAATTTTATTTACGAAAGGAAATTGTTATTAGAGAATTTTGTATGAAGGTTTGATTTGTTTGAAATGAAACTCTGGGGTGAGTGTAGAAAAAAATACATAAAAAAGAGGTGCGTGCTGGAAAATTCTAGAGGTTTTATAGTTTGACATTTTTAGTAGCCACTTGGGAGTAGATAACGCATTAACTCCCAGTGGCTGCCGCAGGAGAGAGGAGAGAGGAGAGAGGAGAGAGGAGAGAGATTTGATGCCGACATCATTCTGCTTGAGCCTGCCATCCGCCGCCGATCTCTGCTAGATGGCCCATCGCCGAATCGCCGTCCTCTCCTCTCATCTCAGTCCGGCCGGCCCTACCCCTTCCGGGGTCGCTCGACGCTCTCCTGAGCCCGACGAACCGCCGTGTGTCGCCACTTCCAGCTGCAGCGCAGGCGACGCCGAATCTCAACGGGATGGGGAGGCAGGATGCGTCTTTTGCCGGATCATCCGTGGCGAATCCCCCGCGTTCAAGGTAGCCTGCTCATCCTATGATCCGTCTAGGCTTTCCGATTCTAGTGTTCCTTCAAAACCGATGAATCTTTTTGTGATCGTTCTCCACATTGATTTCGTTTTTCGCTTACTTATTTCAGAAATGCTTTTTTTCTTCTTATTTACTCTGTTCTCAATTGTCAATTGGGATGAATCTTTGTGTATTCTCTTCTAATCTGGAGAATCATTATCCCTTCCATCAACGTAAAATCTTTTTGTCAATTGCTGATGCTTACAAAGATTTTCCTAATTTTATTGTGGATAGATGGAGTTTGTATTGCATGATTGGAGTCATCAACATAGTTTAATGGACGAAGCAAGATGGATAGCTTGTGCTGATACTGTCTAATAATGTTATACAGTTCCAGTAATGCACAAGTGGAACTCCGAACCAATATGGGAATCATATTTTAGGTTTAGCTAGAGGGACTAGTAGATTAAATGGATAATCAACATGCTGCTTCTAACTTTCAAGCACTTTATGTTATTCATTTTTACTTGATTTTAATGGCTAATTTTGCCTTTCGTTTGCAGCTTTATGAAGATGATGTATGCATTTGTATTTTGGACTCTAATCCATTGACTTCTGGGTAAAGCATTTATGCTTTTTTATTATTATGCTCTAAGGTGCTATATGGTTATGAGTTTCAATATCCATTCTCTGAAGTATTTCAAGGATAAAAAAGAGGATAATGCAATTTAACTAAACTTGGATTTTGTTAAAGGAATGAAATTATTTGATAATCTTCTATTGATATTGAGTATTTTTGTTTCAATCCTCTTTGATTATACTCTATTTGCTTTTGGAATTTTCTTTATATATTTTTGTTTGTCATATTACTGCACATGTATTTTCTTCTATATTTCTATCTTACGTCATGGTATTTATAAAATAGGGTGTTGTGTATGATCACCAAAAAAACATATTGAATGAAGAGTTATACATTCATTATCTTATTTTACATGTAATAGAGCTTTCTCCGGCCCTCGTCTAATTCTCTTATATGTTATCCTTCATCCTTGTTATTCACTCTTCATCATGTTTCTATTGCCATTCTCCAGATTTTCATTGTTGGTCACTGCTAAGTCAAGGTCGAGCTCCTTGTGAACTAGATACTCATTAGTGCTCACTTCTAAATTATCTCTTCGATTCAGCCAAACTTCTCAATGTCCTTGCATCATCTGTTTGTTCTCATATTTCTTAATAAGCTCTTGGCAACATGTTGTCTGTTGAAATGAGCGTAAACATGGTATTGCATCGTGTTTGCTCTCTAAAGTTGAAGCATCAGTCGTCTTCTGATTTTGATCAGAATAGGTAGCTTATGTATGCGCCACAAAGGCTATCCGATCCAGAATTATATTATATTTAAAGTTTGTGGCCTCATTGCATGTTAACGTAACACCAGTTTTATAGGTGTTAAAGGAAAGAAATTAACTGATACACTCCTGTCCATTTGCACTGATTTTGTTTGGATTTATCTCTGGTTATTTCTCGATCCTCCTGGTATTCTTTTGGTTTGTAATGGAAAATTTTTGTTATCATATCATCAATATGTAATTCTTTCTATGATGTTGATTATTGAATGAAGCATTATTCCCCAATCATCTTATTTTACAAAATTATTGATTATTTAGTTATTTATTTCATTCTGAATTCTTTTATTCATCTTCTTGGCTTGCAGGCACTCCCTCATCATTCCAAAATCACATTCACCTTCATTGGAATCAACTTCACCTTCTGTGAGTTTCTAGTGTCCTTAATCTGAAGGCTCTTTACTTCTGACCCTTAGAGTAGCATTAGTCAGTAACTTGGAGAAACACCACGTGTTTGTTATGCTTGTTGCGGTTTCATCTTGATGAATCTGGTCTTGGGGCATTGCGTCATGGTTTTCTTATTTTATTCACAGTAACAAATATCTGTAGATATTTGCATTTTTAGCTTTGATTTTTTGTTTCTCACTGTCATAAGGAATTGACAACGACTGCTTTGCAGTTCCTGGATCTTTCTTTTTCTTGACTCTTAGCATTTCATGTTCATGAGATTTGGAGATCTTTAGAATTATCCTCTTGACAAGAGTTGGATCTGAAATTATATAGATTATGGGCTCATGAATATGGAATGCAGATCTTGATATTGTTTGTTATTCTTTGTTTATGCATTAAGTATTTTGCTTCTTCCCTCATTTATTCTTAGGATCTAAAAATAGGCATCCTTATTTGAGAATCAATAAGTTTTACCATGCCAATGAACGAAATACTAAATCTAAAATACTTGTCTAATTTCTACAGTTTATTGATGTGCATGCATACTTCAATGGCTAGTGCAGATTGAATACCTACCACTGTTTGTTCATTGGAGATTAATATTCATATAAACCACAGAGGAACAATATATATATATAACAACTGGAATCAAGAAACCGTATCTTTTTTGTCTAGATGAAACAAGCAAAATAGTTTGCGGAATGACATTTATGTCAATGTTTCTCATAGCATTCAAATTATTCTTTCTCTTTCAACTAGTTTTGAGATACTACAATGAGATTGGTATGGTGGGGACAACCATGATTCATCATGCTTTCTCTTGAAGTTCAATTGCCCTTCTGTTTATTTTTTGTCTCAAAATTTCTGTAATTTGAATATACCAATACTCGTAGATAAAATTTCTAAAAAAATCTAAGTTTTGGCAAAGATTTCAATATTTAATTTTTTTTCTTTCTGAATTCGATACCTTAGGATGAGCATATTAACACCTCTTGATAACTCGTACATTAGGTACTACTTTTTCAGGTTAATCTATTGTGAGAATTGTATCCTGCTAAATTGCTTGATTATCTGATATTCAATTATCATAAAATCATCCCCTGTTCTGGTAACTAATTGTATATATTTTCATGATATAGACTACCCTCCAGATGGTTAATTGAAAGATATGGGAAAGGATGTATTTCATCGACTGTTTTCATATTTTTATGTTTTTGATGCAGGTGATAGCATCCATGTGTTCAAAGATACCCTTTCTTAGCAATTGTATAATGAAAGCCACCCAATGTGGTAGGTCGAATGTACTAAAGAGATCTCTGCTTTGATGATTTTGTATATCTTCTTTATGTTTGAACTTAAGGTATAATTGTAAACTGTGTACACTAGGCTGCTCGTTAAAGAGGTAAGTAAGCCTTGAACTTGGCTGCTTGTTAGTTGACTTTTGAGAACTTGTGAACATTTTTTGATTAATGGATTAAAAATCTCAAGCCGTGTTGACCAACACGGTCGAGATTTTCCATTCCGCTCTTGCACTGAGACGTGGAATGACATAAATACCTAAACTGCATTGTGTAAAACTATAATTTATGCTAAGTAAAACTAATCATCTTATCATTAATAATTCAATTAATTATTGTGTGGCATGATATAGTACCAAAATCATATTGTTCTAGGAAAGATTGAAATTCTGACACAATTCTAGACCTTGTATTGAGGGAAAAACTTGTGCATCTTAGATATTCTGTTTTTTCCCCTTTCTTTTGATTATTTAACTACTATCGTTCACAGATTTGTGTAAAATTAACAATTTGCACCATTGGTTTTTACAAGTTTGGTGAGCTTGGTTTCCGGAAGGGAATGAGAATCCCCCTAAGTATATTGGTTTCTTATATTCTGTTATCTTAAAAGAAAAAGCTTGTAACGGCACCTTTTTTTTTAGCTCGGCATCATTTGATAATATTTTGCTTTTTCTTCCCTTTCAAATGAATCTTTCCGTCACATTTCTTTTTTTGCAAAAAAACAATTTAAAAAAAATCCTTGACATTGTTTGAGGCACTTTAATATAACCATGCTTCTGTTATTCTTTATATTTCGTTCCTTCGAATGTTTATTTACATTAAATGTCGTAGAAAGTTACTAGTCATCTCAATAAAGCAATCCTCCTGTTCACCTTGGAACCATTTGGCCTAATCTGTTCATCTTTGTGAAATAAACGCCATTCCACCTCTAGCTGTGTACTTTTTCAAAAACCATCAGTTGGATTGCCCCATGTTAAAACACCTTTCCTTATCATTTTGCGGAAGAGTTACTTGTAATGTGAAAATTGCAGATTCATTCAACTTGTTGGTCAACAATGGATCAGCAGCAGGCCAAGTAATATTTCATGTTAGTAGTGAATTAAGTTCAATAGATGGTTTCAAATACCAGTGTCTGTTTGCTACCTTATTTAGCCTATGCCTGCTGCAGACTCATCTTCACATAATTCCTAGGAAGGCTGGGGACCAGCTATGGCCCTCTGAGGTAAAATCTGTAAACTTTCAGATCACTTGACTGCATAATCAATGACTTGTTACTCTTATTACATGCAGAGTTTTCGAAGACAACCAATTGAATCAAACCAGGAAATTGTTGATTTGGTGAACTCTGTTAGGGATCTAGTTTCTTCTAGGTCTTAGAATGATTTGTTGATAAATATCAACTACAATTTTCATGAATAGTTATATCAGTACTATTACAGAACATTGTACACATGAATTTGTTATCTGTATTCAAATTTAATTTTGGGACCGAGTACTTTTCAAGTCTGAAACATGGTGATTGAAGAAGGATACATAGTTGTCCAATTTCCCTTGTGGGTGTTTAAAAGAAACATCACATGAAAAAGTTATTTTCAAGTTGCAAGTTTTTTGGTGGGTGAATCTTATCACCTAGTTGAATGGAAGCAGATTGCGTTCGGAAGGTGCATAAACTTAAAAAGTTTTTGTGCGGAAGCAAGGGAAAAGGGTGTCCGTCCACTAAAACAGAACAACATTTATGTCACTTTATGATGCAGGTACAGTCAGAGTTTTTCATATCCCGAGGTACGTCTCTTCATTTAATGAAAAGATGGCCCATGAAGCGTTTGAACATGGAGCTGATTTCATTCGATCGTATTGACAGTTCTTCTCTTTCCCTTACATTTTTCACCTGACCTTATTATCAGGGCTCCAAACAACTATTATATATTTTTTTCTACTAACCTACGTGCTCATGTCCACAGTTAACGGAGGAGGCTCAGAGTTTCCAAGGGTTTCACAGCTTCCAGATTACGGCGAGACACATCTTGTGACTGCAGCAAGTGCAGATACTTGCAATTTGGACACAGTGGTGAAGATTTGAACATCATGACTAGAAGATGGCAATTGACACAGACTAATGCCACCATGTTGCCACCCGAACTGCACCCCTGCTTCATTTCCTGATCTGGGTATGTTTCCTTCCCTTCAGAAAATGGAAGCGCTGAGATGTTAAGGTCCAACTCCATGCTCGCCTCCTTTGGCCTCATCCAGCTCGTCTTCATCTTCTTCCTGTTTAGGTAATACATGTTTCCTGACTGCCACAGATCGATTTAAACAAAGCTTAAATTTTGATCATCCTGTCATATTATATATATATATATGCTAGAAAGAGGTTTAGTACTCACTTCTAAGTCTAAGCATTGTTCCCAATCTAGTGGCAGGGGATCATTGAGCTGGAGGTCAATGCTGCTGCGTTGGCTCACTGGATTACAACATATCAATTGTTGCTTCCTCTTCATCGTGGAAATCGCATCTGATTCCGCACTGAAGATTGATCGAGGCGGGCCGAGAGAAAGCTCTGTGTGCTCCATAGCTGCTTGTTTGAACCAGGTTAACCCCCTCCTTGTCACCTCGTTAAGATTTATGAATCAACTTTTATATCTTCATATCTGTAGTATGCAATATATAGAGCGAGAGGAATGGTAAACTCGAGAGATACATATTGCTAAGATTTATGGGATCATGCAAGGGCGCGCGTGGTGAGTAAATAGGGTTCTTAAAGTGAATTCATCCAACCCCATTAAGTGGAGGGCAGCCCTCTGCATTTAAAGCGGACAGTAGACTGGAGAGTGACCTTAAATTGCCTCAAATCCCTCCATTTAACACCTTCATGTACGAACCACTAATTAGGGATCCTCTCCAATTATTGCACCTGCAGTTAGTGCTTGGACTTGCAATAATCATTCATAGACAAAAGCGATTTCACTAACTAGTGTATGGGATTCAAACGAGGGGGTTGGATTATTCCAGTTACAGCCACAGTTGCAGGGGAACCTATCCTGCATGCTCATTCCATGCATGACCTACCAAAATCTAACTCCTTCCTCATTCTTAATGCTCTCTCCTTTTGATATAATTATGGAGATCTAGTCTTCATATGAACCTCTTGGTGCTCTATTTTAATTCTATGATTAATCTAGTAACTCTTCAATTAATTCCCATCTGTAGCTTGTCACACAAATACTAGTTTTCTTAATAGAGTTAGTAGAAATAATATTTTATAGAGCAATTACATGTAGAAAATTTTAGAAAGAAAACAAGTTGGGATGGTATAAACAAAATGACATGTTTATAGTTTTGTATAGATTTATTTAGTCAATCATAAATGCTTTTGACAAATTATGGTTTGATGACAATGAGTTTAGTTAAATAGCCACTGCTCTCATGAGCTCCACGTGAGCTTCATTCTTGTGAAACTAAACAACATCAACTGTCCCATGCAGTAATGAACTGCTTCTAGTTGGTGAGCATTCATGAGCTTCCTCTAAAATTAATTGAATTCCTCATTTACAGGGGAGAAAATAAATAAAAAGTGGAAAGGAAAAAAACAACACACCACCACCTCCATGAAACATATATTGGGCAAGGCATAATGAATTTATGTGGTGGGTTGAGACTTCTACACATCCATCAGTGCCAGCAACTCCAATTAATAAATGGAGCTGTGCCTCATTCTTTGGTCATGAAGGATCAAAGGCATTCAATGTTTCATGTCATAACTCCTCCCCTTGTGAGTTTAATGTTCCAACAGCCCATTTGTATTTGTGAGGTCGCCTTTAATCTCCAGAGGCCACCTCGGACTTCTTATATCAACATAGCATTAGGACATTAATGAGGGGGTCGTCTTGTCATTAACAGATATCAATTACTCATTTAGTGGCAATAAAGTGACGGAGCTGATTCCATATTTGCTGTGTTCCATCATAATGACAATTGAATGTTATCGGTATTATCTATGTTTATTTTGAGCCAATTTTGATATTACATGTTGTTTATCCGATTGTTTCAATTTCATTTCTAGACTGTTTGCAATCATGTTAAAGTGCACTAAGTATTATTTAGGGTTTAGGGACGGGTTGGCGGGGGCGCTGGGGGCGAGCGTATTCGCCTTTTGCCACCACTAAGTATTATTTAGGTCTCTTTTGATTCAATTTTTGATATAAATTAGCTTATGAAGTTGTTTGGTGAAATAACCTGATGACCAAGGGATGATATTTTGGTTAAGAGAACTTGTTCCTTGTCAACTTAGGCAGGCCCTATCGACAAACAGAATTGACCCAATATTTACATACTAGAAAGTTTTTACTCTTCATAAAGGTGTAGGACCGTTGGGCCGGCTAGAAGGGTTGGTAAATAACCTGTTAATTAAAAACAAACAACCCTTCCTCGAACGATTAAGCTAACACTTGTAAAATGAATTAAGCAAAATAAAAGCATAAAAGAAAAGACGAGGCACCAGATGTTTACTTGGTTACAACCGATGTGGTTGTTAATCCAAGGAAGATTAAGCTCAAAAAACTCCTTCAGGCGGAGAAGCCTCTTACAGCGTTTAGGCATAGAGAACAGAAGCTTAACTACAACTAAAGTACACAAGTGTTTGGAAATAGAATGATCGTGATTGTTGAAAAGCTTCTGGACCAAGGCTATATTTATAGCCTTGGTCGGGGCGCCTGGAAGGGTTCCGGGCGCCCTGGGGGGATAAAATTTATCCCCCAACGGTTGGATCGAGTCAAAGCTCGATCCTGGGAAAAAGTCAGTTCCGGGCGCCTCCGACAGTTCCGGGAGCCCCGGACAGCTCCGGGCGCCCCGGAGCCAAAAGTCAACCCTGTTGACTTTTGGTCCGTGCTCTCTTCTCCGGTTCAGCTCGCCTCTGGTCCGGGTCTTTCTGCTCCGGCTCCGCTTGCTTGGGTGATCTCTGACATCCGGAATAGGGCTCACCCGAACCCATCTTCCGGTCTTCTCGAGCGTGCTTCCCTCCGGCTTCTCGTCCCTCGGAATTGCCGCGTGTCCCTTCTCGTCCACCAGCGTACTCATCCGCAGACTTCGTCCCTCGGTCGCACCCCGTGCCGACCTTCGCGCTAGCTGCGTCTCTTGCTCCCCGAGTAATCTTCCGCTCCGGCTTTCGTACCTCGGAACCACCGCGCGCACTTCCTTCTCGTCCGCCAGTGTACTCTTCCGCAGCGCCTCGTCCCTCGGACGCACAGCGTGTCGTCCTTCTCGCTAGCCGCGTCTTCCGCTCGAGTACCTGTGCTCCTAAGCTCCTGCACACTTAGACACAAGGTTAGAAACAACGCAGGACCTAACTTAACTTGTTGATCACACCAAAACAACCTTGGGGTTCCAACAAAAGGAACCTATAGTCTATAGAAAATCAAAGCCTATTCAATGTGGTATCTTGACCCACCATAAGTAGCATTTGATGATTTTGGGATTAGGGCTGTAAATGAACCAAGCGTTCATGAACAAGTTTGGTGTTCGGCTTGGTAAGAGCTTGTTTATGTTCGTTCAATATACATAAGATTAATTAAACAAACAAGCTTGAACAGCTCGTTAAGTTAAACAAACAAGCTTGAACACATAATGTGTTCAGCTCGTTAACGTTCGTGAACAACGTTCGTGAACAATGTTCATGAATAACATTCATGAACAATGCCCACGAACCATATTTATTAATAAAACTCTTTTCAATATGCTAAATAAATAATAAAATAAATAAATAAATAAATAAATTTAAATTATCAATCTTAATAACCAATCAAATAATTAAAAGTTTCAAACAATCAAACAAGCTTGAATTGAGAGCTTGATAACATCTAAACGAACCAAGCTCAAGCCAAGCTCAAACCAAGCTTGAATTGAGAGCTTGATAACATCTAGACGAACCAAGCTCAAGCCAAGCTTGAATTGAGAGCTTGATAACATCTAAACGAACCAAGCTCAAGCCAAGCTTCAAACAAACCCAAGCTCATAAAAAATAAATCAAGCCAAGCTTGAACACTCATTTCAAAAGCTTGGTTCATTTTAAGCTTGGCTCGGCTTGGCTCGATTATCTTATCAAACAAGCTTGAACACCCCAAAGCTCGGCTCGGCTCGGCTCGGCTCGGCTCGTTTCGTTTATAGCCCTATTTGGGATGTCAGTCACCAACCTTCAAGGACACTTGCGATGAGAGGCCATTAGATCCTAATGTTCCTCATTGCGTTTTCAAAGTGACCACCCTACTAGTTAAATATTTTCACAAGTTATAACTGATTGGATTTGATTCAAAATGTAATATTATCGACTGATTATTTATTTTTCTTAACTAACCAAACTAAATGATTAAATTAAAAAAAGAAAACAAATTTGAATATATTTTGTTGTCTTTTGGCCTATTGTTGCTTGAGGGATAAAAAACAAGACTGGTAATTCTATTTTTAATATATTTGCTTTAGTTAAAATTCTACTCATGTTTTATGATTTATGGTCTAGATGATGTTCAATATCTTTATCCTTTAATGCACCATCACAATCACTTTTAATCTTCATCCTTATCTGCTTAAACGTAGAAAGAAGAAAAGAAAAAGCATGGCACCAAGAATAAAATAAAAAATGTTATGATAAATTTGTCCATTTATTTGAGCAGAAAGGAAGGTAGAAAGGAATAATAACGTTACAATGGAGATTTAAATCTTGATTTTTATCTATTTTATGATTCCAATATATTCATGGAATAGATTGACGATGGAGAATACTTTTGTTTTATTTTTTAAAAAAATAGAAAACATATGTGATATTATGGTAAAATCAATATAGATTAAAATACCTAGATCAGGTTCTGTTGATTGTTACACACATGAATGATAATTAGTGGCTTTTTATTTGATATCAGAGTATGTTTATATTTACTTTTATCAGCATGTATTACCTTTGTAGTTATTTCATCATGTTGAACAGGTGGGCTGAGATCAGGTCTCTGCTACATATGCTTTTGCTTTGAGGACTTACAACCAAATAATACGCGATGAAAGTTTTCAAAATGGCTCAAGTCACCATTGTAAGATTCAACTAAAAAAAAGATAAATATGAGGCGGGAAATGCAAGGATTTGGGAATGGAATGATAGTTATAGTCTGTCAGAGATTAAAAACACTACAGCATCCTACTTATGAACAAGTTTTTGGTAGGATACAAGATCCAAGGAACAACAATCATGGAAGAAAAGCCTATTCCTCACCAGCAAGGTAGTTAATCTTCTCTCAGAGATCATTTAGTTTCTTTGAAACCTGTAAACATCGATAGAGGAAATGTTTTGGTGGGCGAAATTGTGTTAAAAATATGCTCCAAAGGACAATATATCCAAGGAAGCACCTCTGGAAGGGAGCACCCTCCGGCTCCAATTCCATCATTTCAGTGCCATTGACCTCAGCCATCTCCTTCACAAAAGCACATGAACAAACAGAAAGTTGTCCAACAATACCAGATAGCATCTTAAGAGGTGATATTCAATCTCAGTCTTATAACAAAGAGAGGATCAAGAACTAATGAACAAATTCCAAAATAATATCATAGAACCCTACCAGGCTTACTCATTAGCTAACCAATTGGGATTTACGAAGACTACATTGCTGTAGATTTAGTCGACAAGTATTCTGAAAGTACTTAATAATCCTAATTACACATGTCAAACCCCAATATCCAAACAAAAGCCTGCAATTATCATCTGTTATCTAAACTAAATTGGCAATGATACTTAAACTAATTGGCCTAATAGTCTGCAAGAAGCTTAATCAACTAGTTGCTTGATAACACACTCAAGCCACATACCTTCACCGGCAAACCAAGATCAGAGGAATCACATAACCATTCATTCTAAGGCAGCCATAACCTTGTGAACTTTCTTTTAACACCTAATGAAAGTTTGCGGGGAACATACTTGCTAATTATTGGAATTATTATTTGAAGATCATGTCTGAAAATTAGAGAGATGATGCACTAGGTAGCTGATGATGTGGATGACTGGCAGAAGACTTCGCGGGGGAGAGAAAGATGATGAACTGGAATAGGAAAAGAGAAATATGATAAGGGATAATTAAAATAGAATTTAATAAAGAACTTAAGGAAATAATTTTTTAAGTAAAAAAATTTGATTCTTTTCCTGAATTTGATACTTTTTCTGAATTTATATTTCCCACTTAATTTATATCTCCTCCTTAATTTATATCTCCCCGTTAAGTTAAAACTAAGGTTTGGGTATGTTAAAGTTTACAACCTTGACACATTTTTGTATTGAAATGTTTTAGGGGATTTAGTAATATTTATATTATTTATATATCCTTGGTATAATTGTTCATTTAAGTTTGATTAATCAATTATTCTAAAATAATTGACTTTAGATTCAGGTGTAATAAATTAAACTTTAGTTTAACGTTAGTAGTAATTTGAAGTTAAATTTATTAAAATAATTAAACAAAGTTAAGTAAGCTACAATTTAAGTCAATCTTTAATTATGTTTTAATTAAAATAGTTAAAATTTTCATTAATATTTTAATGTAAGTCAAGGTTGATTAAAAAGAATTTAGAATCAATTTAATGTTTTTAATTAGGTTAAATCTAATTCCTAATCAAGTCAACCTTAGTTCTCAAATAAGGTTAGACTTAAACAATTAAGTTTTAGTTATTTACTTATTAATTAATTAATTAAATTTAAAGTTTAAATTTTGAGTGATTTAATCATTCCATAAAATATCTAACTTTTAAATTATTATTATTATTATTTTAAAAATATTAAAATAATTTTAAAGAAATTTAAGATGATTTAAAGTAATAATAAAAGGATTTAAATTTAAGTTTTAATTAACTTAAGTGTCTTAGTTTTAAAATGATTTTTAAAGAATTTTTAAAATGATTTTTAAAATGAATTTTAAAGAATTTTTAAAATAATTTTTATAAGAATTTTAAAAAAAATATTTTTAAAGTTTTTAAAAGAATTTTTAAAATAATTTTTAAAGAGTTTTTCAAAGATTTTTAAGTGAATTTTTAAAAGTAATTTTAAAATGAATTTTTAAAGAATTTTTAAAATAATTTTAAAAAGATTTTAAAAGAATTTTTAAATAATTATTAAAATGATTTTTAAAAGAATTTTTTTTAAAAATTTTAAAGAATTTTTAAAATGATTTTTTAAAAAAATTTAAAAAAATTTTAAAAAAAATTTTAAAATGCTTTTTAAAATGATTTTAAAAAATTTTTAAATGATTTTTAAAAAAAATTTAAAATGATTTTTAAAAAAAATTTAAAATGATTTTTAAAGAATTTTTTAAATGATTTAAAAGAATTTTTAAAATGATTTTTAAAGAATTTTTAAAATGATTTTTGAAGAATTTTTAAAATATTTTTTAAAAGAATTTTTAAAGTGATTTTTTAAACTTTTTTTTTAAAACTGATTTGAAATTTTTTTTAAAAATATTTTTAAAGTTTTTAAAAGAATTTATAAAATAATTTTTAAATTTTTTTTCAAATATTTTTAAAATGAATTTTTAGAGAAGTTTTAAAATGATTTTTAAAAGAAGTTTTTAAAAGAATTTTTAAAATGATTTTTAAAAGAAGTTTTTAAAATAAATTTAAAAAGGATTTTTAAATAATTTTTTAAAAAGATTTAAAGATAATTTTTTAAGAATTATTTTTAATTTTAATTTTAATTTTAATTTTAATTTTAATTTCAATTTCAATTTTAGTTTAATTTAATTTAATTTAAATTTTATATCTTTTGTCATCTCATCCGATCTAAATTTTCAATTAGAGAATCCTATAATTTTGTGAGATGAGTTGGATTCAATTTTTAGGGTTTGGTTTAATTTTGTGTTAGATTCAGGTTTAGCTTTGGGCTCAACAAACAAGTATTTTTTGGATAAACTTCTGGGCTATGATGAGTCACCTGGACATCATTAGAGTAACCATGCCTTCGAGGTTTTCCAAATATTCCTATCCACTGAACTTAGTACAAAACCTTGGTCTAACTAGTTAGGATCCGTAGGGGGTAGCTTCAGTTAGTTCCACTTAGCCAAATGCACCAGGTCAAAGTCATATCTTCCTAGACATGCATAGACTAAGCTTCTCTAATCTACTATCATCCAAAACTTCACTAGTACCGTAGGTCAAGTTAAACTTTGTCCCTTTTTATTCTAATCCTAATTATCTTACCGGGTAGATTACTTTTGGTTACCCTATCGGGTAGATTATTTTTGAAGGTGTCAATTAGTTTAGAGCATCTCCCTAAATTATTGATTTTATTTTTATATTTTTATTTAATTTGTAATTTAAATTTAAGTTTTTAATTTTGAATTAATTAGATGAGTCAAATTGCCCTTCTTTAAAAGAGTGTATTTAAAGTTTAAATTTTCATTCAATTTTAATTTTATTAAGTTAATTGAATTATCTTTCTTTAATCGCTTATTTTTAAAGTTTAAGTTTTTATTAATTTTTAAATTTGAATTAATTAAATTGTTTGAATAATATTTATTTAAAGGTTTATCTTTTAACTTTTTATTAATTGTTAATTTTGAATTTTTTAAATCATTTTTGTTTAATATGTTATCTTTAATATTTAATTTTAAGTTTGTTAAATTTAGTTTTGATTTTATCTAAGTGTTTGATTTTATCCTTGGTGCTCACTTGACTACCAGGATTCATAAACTCTTATACTTATCCTGGAGGTTTAGAGTTCGAATCCTGGGGAAGACAAAAATCCACTGGCCAGGGGTGAGAAGATCTTATGAGTAACAGCACGGCCGGGGGGCCGTCTTGGGGCGTCCAATGGGGCCGAGAGGCCAGGTCGTTACAAGGCGCTCACTTGGCTACCAGGATTCATAAACTCTAGTACTTAGCATGGAGGTCTAGAGTTCAAATCCTGGGGAAGACAAAAATCCACTGGCCAGGGGTGGGAAGATCTAGTGAGTAACGGTACGGCTGAGGGGCCGCCTTGGGGCGTCCAATTGGGCCGCCTTGGGATTTTCTTCGCCTTTTAAGCTGATAGGATCAGTAGAATTTATTAGATAAATCTTATGTTTAAAATTTAATTTTTTATTAATTAAATTATCTTGGTTTTGGATAGCATTTTCTAGACTGATTTTATCTAGATTATTAAATACTTTATTAAGGTATTTATTAGTTTTATCCATTTTCCCATTTTTAATTTTTAAATTCGAATTTATTTTAATGTTTGACTTACTTATCTCTAAATGTTGACTTAATTTTAAATTTTCTGAAGTAACTAAATTTTTTAAATTGATTGGGTCATTGTTCTGTTTGACCAAGTCAAGGTTGATGTCAAATTGATCAGAGTCTTGATTGACTTGATCAGAATCTAGATTATTTTGTGATATTGAATTTAAATCATATAGATCTAGATTATCATGCATCATACTTGGGATAATTTCATACTTATCTGAGACATCATGCAGATTATTTAACCTACTATTGATAGAGGTATTTGATAATTATACTAACCTTAAGCGCATCCCCTAATTCAGTAGGTTTTTCTGTTGGGTCTGACTCGAGTCTGGATTCGATTTCGACTTGATCGTCTAACTCCAATGGCTCCTCATGAAGTTTGGTCAGGTAGGTCCAAAACTCGTGGGCATCCTTGACCTCCCCTATCTTGCAAGTAACTTCGTTAGGTAATAAATCTGAAACTAACTTTATTACCTTTTTGGTTTGCTTCTGAGTTTTGTGTTGGTCTTCTCAGTGTCATGCGACCATCGAGGTCGTTCATAAGAATAAAGGTTTCCATCTGCATCCTCCACTGATTGAATTCATGTCTCTTGTACATCTCATATGGAGGTGATTCGTGGATGCTCCGTCCTTCTAGAAGAGACATTGGTCTTGCACACAAGGAAACAAACAAAAAAAAATCCCAAGACTTGGTCTTAGATTAGCAGTGCTGGAGAAACAATATAATATTTCACTAATTAAAATAATAATAAAATATTAATAAAAAAATATTATTTCAAATTTTGATATTTTATTAAAAAAATATTAAAATATTATTTCAAATAAATGCGATATTTTATTAATATTAACCAACAGTGAAAAAATGAAAATTAATTTTTCAAAAATATTTTAAGAATAAACTATATCTAATTTTTCTTTAAAAATACCCCCCTTTGGCTGATTGGTGGTTGCACCAAATCAGAGCGGTACCTGCTCTGATACCACTTGTTGGATCGAGAATTCGCTAGAGGGGGGGGTGAATAGCGATAAAAAATTTATTGAGTTACACAACAGAAAAATCAAAAGACAACAATGCTAACAAGATTCGTTTTACTTGGTTCAGAGCCTTTGTTGACTCCTACTCCAAGGTCTGCACTCATCGAGTGCTTTCGTTGGCCAATTCACTAGCAATTCGAAAAGATGTTTCACAATTGAATTACAGGAAATGCTAAAAGAAATTTCGACAATAATAAGGAAAAGAAGAAGAAATAAGACACTTTGTCGGAGTAGCCTCGCGGTGTCGCAGGAGCACAACAGAGCACTTGATAGAAGATCTTGTTGTTGTTTTTCTGCTCCAGCCTTCACCCTCCTTATATAGGAGGTTCGGGGCGCCTGGATCCCTTCGGGGAGCCTTGAATGTGACGTAGCCGAGCCAATCAGCCAACTCCATGTGTCAATGCAGCGATAGGGATGAAACTTGCCTCCGGGCACTCGGACCCTTGTCTTCCAGCAATTTCCTTCCTGTAAGAAAACGGCAGTCCGAGGCAATTATATATCCTGCAAAACAGAAGTATTAGCACAGTTTATGATCAAATAAAATATTAATTAGATTCCATCTCATCGAGACCGGAATCTAATCAAGATCTCAACTTAGAGTTCTGAAATGATTCTAAGTTGGATCGGCGCCTAAATTCCCTTCCCGGGAAGGCGTCCTCACAGTTACTCCCCTCCAGTTACTTAACTCAACTTACCTGCCAGAAGCCCGGTCAGCCCGTCGACCCGTCTGGATTTCGTGCTAGACGTCCAGTCAGCCCTTCAACCCGTCTGGAGTTCGTGCCAACTATCTGGTCGGCCCGTCGACCTAGTTGGGCTTTGTGTCAGCTATCTGGTCGATCTGTCAACCTAGTTGGGTTTTGTGCCAGACATCCGGTCAGCTCGTCGACCTGTCTGGACTTCTCCTACACACTTGATCAAAGTGTTTAGAACACAAATGAAACTAACTTAACCTACTTTTTCATTCATCAAAACTTAAGTTAGACCGTTAGTGCTAACCGCACCAACAATCGCTTCCTCTCCAGATTGGGAGAGGAGAAGCTTAATTTCCTGGATCGTGACATGAAAGGACAGAGGGGGATGTTGGGCGTCATCTTCTCTTACGATCGTCACCGATCTTCCACCACATATCCTTCTTCCACAGCACATCAAATCCTAGGTTTCAACAGCAGTAATTCAGCACTTTCAGATCTGGATTGGTTTACTTCTATGTTGATTGTTTTTTTTTTCCTCTGATGTGTTGCTTGATTTCAATTGATTGTTGATGAATTGTTCACTTCCAAAAACCAAACCCCCCGTTTTTATATCAAAGCCCCCCTAAGCAATAACATACGATCTTAAGTTTATCACTTACTATTACATTCATTGGGAGATGACCTGAGTCATCTCTACACTACCTTAGTGTTGAGGGGTTCAGTGACTTTAATTATAATTTGATAAGCTCCCGTAGTACGACACTCGAGCTCATATCATCTATAGAACTATGGAGAAGGCCAATTTGGCTACATCGTTTGCTGTTTGATTTTTTGGCCGGGGAATCTTTTATATAACTACCTTCTAAAATTTGACTTGTAGCTTTTCAAATGTCTCTACATAGAGTTTGAGCCGTTTATTATTAATTTTGAAATTTTCTGATAATTGTTGAGCACCACTCACTTGGTTACCAGGATTCATAAACTCTAGTACTTAGCCTGGAGGTCTAGAGTTCGAATTCTGGGGAAGGCAAAAATCCACTGGCCAGGGGTGGGAAGACCTAGTGAGTAACGGCACGGCCGAGGGTTGTCGGTCGACGACATAAGGGGTCACCAGTTTGGGCCGCCCGTTGGGCCGCCCAAGGGACCGCCAAATGGGCCGCCCAAGGGGCCGAGGGGTCGGGTCGTTATAACGCGTCCTCACAGTCACTCCCCTCCAGTGACTTATCTTTACTTACCTGCCAGACGTTCGGTCAGCCCTTCGACCCGTCTGGACTTCGTGCCAGCTATCCGGTCAGCCCGTCGACCTAGCTGGATTTCGTGCCAAACGTCCGGTCAGCCCGTCGACCCGTTTGGACTTCGTGCTAGCTATCCGGTCGGGCCGTCGATCTAGCTGGGCTTCGTGCCAGACATCCGGTCAGCTCGTCGACCTGTCTGGGCTTCTCCTGCACACTCGGTCAGAGTGTTAGATCAACAACAAAACTAACTTAACCTATTTTGTCATTCATCAAAACTTGGGTTAGACCATTAGTGCTAACCACACCAACAATCTTCCCCTTTTTGATAGAATGACAACTTGATTAAGTTAGTGTTAAATGCAAGTTAAAACAAGCATTAACAGGTTTTAAGTTAGTTTGTATTTTCAATTAGTTTTAGCTAACTTAACCACCTAACCCTCCCCCTTTGACATTCATCAAACACAAACATATTATAAATATAGAAAATTGCAATAAAGAATATGAACAATTGCAAAAAATAAATCAGATTGACTTGGGGGAGTTAATAATTAAAGATTTTACTTTTAAATAGCATTTGTTAACCTTTTCAAAATAGCTAAGTTATGAAAAATAGATAATTTTTACAATCATAAATTTGTAAAAGCTAATTTTCAAGTTAAAGCTAACTTCAAAAGAGGTCAATTTTCAAATGTAAGTATATAAGTCCCAATTTAATTTTCAAAATAAGTTTGAACTTGAAACATTTTTAACCATAAATTTTATAAAAGTAATTTTATAAGAGTAAGATTTTAAAAAGACAGGTCAGATTTAAAATCTAGTTCTTCAGAGTTAAGTTTGTGAAATCTAATTTGCAAAATTAAGTTTTTATTTTCTTAAATTAATTTTCAATATTTAATTTTGAACAATCATAGTTTTAAAACTAAGTTTGTAAAATTCGATTTTCAAAACCAGTTTTCAAACCAGGTTTATAACATACAAATTTAAAAAAAAGTTAATATAAAACTTGGTTTTACAACGGTTAGTTTTCTAAAACGTTTTTAGAAAAATATTTCCCAAAACTTAATTTCAAAAATATTTTTAATAAAAGATTGATGTGAAAATAATTTTTGCTCCCCCTTGAACCTGATATTATTAAAATAAAGCTTTTGAAAATATTTGCTAAGAATATTTAATATAAGATTTTTAAAGTAATTTTTTTTTGAAAAACTAAATTAAGGTAGAATTTTCTAAAGAGATTTTAAAGAGAAAATTTTAAAAAAATAACACTTAAGGAGATAAAAAATAAACCTCCCCCTGAATTTGATATTCCTTTAATTTATTACTCTCTCTTAATCCAATGCTAAGATTTGGGTGTGTTGACTTTCAAAGCCCTAACACATTTTTCTACCTAAGTATTCTAGGGGATTTGGTAACACTTATATTATTTACATAATTATCTCTGTATCTTTGGTATAATTGTTTATTTGAATTTGATTAATCAATAATTAATTTTAGATTCAGGTGCTTAAGCTTCAATTTAAGGTTAAATAAGATAAGATTTTATTAATTCAATAACAGTTAACCATTATCAATAATTTAGTGATTAATTTTTACTTGATTTACTAATTTAATACTTAGTAAAATAATTTAAATTTCGTATTAATTGATTGAGTTGGTCAATGAAAGTGTTAGTTATAATTATTTTTTTTTACTTTCTTTTAAGTCTTAAATGAATTTAAAAGAATTTATTTTTAAGGGATTTCTAAGAAGATTTCTAAAATATGTTTGAAAGGATTTTAAAATGATTTTTATAATATGTTTAATTCAGTTTTGATTTTATATTTAAATTAATATTAGTGGTTAATTTAAGTTTAAATTAAATTTTTAAATTTTAATTGTAATTTCAATATAAAGTTTTAATTTAAGTTTTAATTTTCAGTTAAGTTAAATTAAGTTTAAAAATAATTTTAAGGTTAAAAAAATATTTAAGGTTGAAAATAAGTTTAAAGTCTAAATAAAAATTTTTAAAGATAAAATAATTTAATTATTTTTTTTAGGTTAACAGAATTTTATTAAAGTGAAAAAAGAATATTTAAAAGAATATTTTTTAAAAAATGATTTATAAAAGAGTTTTTTTAATAATTTATAAAAGAATTTTTTAAATGATTTTAAAATGATTTTTTAAATAATTTTTAAAAGATTTTTCAAATGATTTTTTTTTTAAAATAATTTTTAAAATAAATTTTTAAATAATTTTTAAAAATATTTTAAAATATTTTTTAAAATATTTTCACAATGATTTTTTAAATAATTTTCTGAAAGATTTTTAAAATGATTTTTTAAATAATTTTTAAAGGATTTTTTAAATGATTTTTTAAAATACTTTTTTGAAAGATTTTAAAAATTATTTTTAAATAATTTTTCGAAATATTTTTAAAATGATTTTAAAAAAATTTTTAAAAGATTTTTAAAATGATTTTTAAAATAAATTTTTTTTTTAAAAAAAAAATGATTTTTAAAATGATTTTTAAGATGATTTTTAAAATAATTTTTACAAGAATTTTTTTAAAAGATTTTCACAATGATTTTTTAAATAATTTTTTGAAAGATTTTTAAAATAAATTTTTAAATACTTTTTTGAAAAATTATTAAAATTATTTTTTAATTAATTTTTTGAAATATTTTTAAAATGATTTAAAAAAAATTTTTAAAAATGATTTTAAAAATTTTTTAAAATGAGTTTTAAAATGATTTTTAAAATAATTTTTAAAAGTTTTTTTTTAAAAAATGATTTTTAAAATGATTTTTTTAATGATTTTTAAGATGAATTTTAAAATAATTTTTAAAATAATTTTAAAATAAAATTTAAAATATTTTTATATGATTTTTAAATAATTTTAAAAATATTTTTAAAATGATTTTTAAAAGAATTTTTAATGTGATTTTTTAAATAATTTTTAAAAGTTTTTTAAAATGATTTTTAAAATATTTTAAAATTGATTTTTTAAAAATTTTTTAAAAGAATATTAAAATGATATTTTAAATAATTTTTAAAATATTTTTAAAATGATTTTGTAAATAATTTTAAAAATGTTTTTAAAATAATTTTAAAAGAATTTTTAAAATGATTTTTATATAATTTTTAAAAGAATTTTTAAAATGATTTTAAAATAATTTTTAAAGGATTTTTCAAATGATTTTAAAATAATTTTTAAAATTATTTTTAAATGATTTGTAAATAATTTTTTAAAAAAATTTAAAATGTTTTTTACATGATTTTTAAAAGATTTTTCAAATGATTTTTTAAATAATTTTTAAAAGAAGTTTTAAAAGGTTTTTAAAATAATTTTTAAAGGAAGTTTTAAAAGATTTTTAAATTGATTTTTTTATATAATTTTTAAAAGAAGTTTTAAAAGATTTTTAAAATAATTTTTTTGTTAGTTAACTTGTGGAGCAGTATGGGCTAATGAAGGATGGGGATCGTATTGGAGTTGGGACCCCAAGGAAACTTGAGCATTTATTACTTGGATCATATTCATAATTTATTTACATACTAGAACTAGTACAAATCAAAGTTTGTAGAGTACAAATTCGGCACTTGTGGCTTCTATGGGATTCCTTATAATTTGGATATGCTATTTTGGAATTAATTTATTATTTTATTTAAATTCCTTAGTCATCTCACCTAATCTAAATTATCAATCAGAGAATCCTATAGTTTTGTGTGATGAATTAGATTCCATTTTAGGGTTTGGTTTAACTTTGTGTTAGATGCAGGTTTAGCTTTGGGCTCAACCAATAGACATTCTTTGGATAAACCTCTGGGCTATGGTGAGTCACTTGGACATCATTAGAGTAACCATACCTTCGAAGTTTTTCAAATAGTCCTATCCATTGGACTTAGTACAAAATCTTGGTTTAATTGGTTAGGATCCATAAAGGGTAGGTTCGGTTAGTTCTGTTGGAGCAATCTAGGTACCCTAGGTTTTGATATTTGAGCAAAGGTTTAAGTTAGATTTATTGTTGTATTTGATATGCATTGTGAGTGTGCAGGATACAGGTACAACAAGGAAAGTCCAAGGGTGAGTCTTGGCAATATAAGTCCAAGCATGTAGTCTTGGCAACGTAAGTCCAAGTGTGACTTGGCAATGGATGAAGTCCCGGAGGCGCGACCTCTTGGCAAAGGAAGACCCGACAACAATGACAAGGCCGATGGAAGCTCCAGAAGGTAAGACGTGAAGGATGGGGAGACATCCGAGGGACGCAAGGCTGATGGAGGAGGCTAGAAGGCTAGGTCTAGGTTGGTCGGGCGAGAACGAGTGCTGAGTGGATGTACTCGGGGTAAAATCCCAAAATTAGGGTTTACTGTAGCAGCACTGTAGCAGTGTTGTAGCGTTACTGTAGCAGTACTGTAGCAGTCGACTGGTGTAGTCGACTGGTAGCGAACAGAGGGTTGGTATCGAGCCGTTGGGCTGCAACGGTCGAATTTCCACGAAGGGCAGTCGACTAGTAGGCGGGGTTTTCTAACCCGTGACCTATATAACCAAGCATTGGAAGCTTGGTTGAAGTTGACGAAATTAGTGGTGGTTAACCCTAATTAGAGTCTCCTAGTGCCCAAGTGATCTAGCGTGCTTGTACAAGGTTGTGGCGAGGTTTCTCCACCCACAAGGAGCTACACGAGCTAGCCGGTTTTCCGGGGAGTCATCCACCGACGGATCGGGATCGTCCACCTTACGGACAGCCGTGGAGTAGGAGCTTCATCTACGAACCACGTTAAACAACGTGTCATTGGGTTTGCTTCTTGTTTATTGTTTTCTAGGGTTAGCTTTGCTTTTGTTTGTTAGTATTTTTGTTTCCGCTGTGCACTAACAAGCGTAGGAAGCGACGATTTGGGTGAGACGCTATTCACCCCCTCTAGCGAACGTCAATGTCCCAACAAGTGGTATCAGAGCCAGGTCGCTCTTCTACGGACTAACCGCCAAGAGAGCAAAAAGCTAGAGGAAGAAGAAGATGGAGTCCGAAGGACTGCTCGGATGGGATATCCGAATTCCACCTCCGTACGACAAAGAAGACTTTAATTATTGGAGGAAGCAGTTGGAGACATGGTTCCAAATGGATTGGAACCAATGGGTTGTCTTGAGTGACCCATTTGAAGCTCCTACGGACAAGAAGGGTAAACGCCTCCGACCTCGGCATTGGACCGAAAAGCAACGGGAGCAATCGGAGGCGGACAAAGAGGTAACGAGAATTTTACATAGTTTACTACCTTCTAATATTTTGTTGAGTGTAGGTGAAACCACAAATGCAAGTGATCTTTGGAAAAAGATCATTGCCTATCATGAAGACCCTACAAAAATCCAAGGAGTGGAAGAGCCCAAGGAGAAGGGTTCATTGGTCCAAGAAGAGAAGGACCAATCAAATGTTGACACGAGCTCAACATCCGAGAAGGAGAAGAAGATGAGGAGGTATCATCCACATCATCAAGGGAGGAAGAAGTGGAACCGTCCACATCTTCAAGTGAAGAGGAAGAAGAGCAATCCAAGGAAGAGGAGATCTTGGAAGCTCAACCCTCCACCTCAACTACCAAGAAGAGCACAAAGGACCACATCAAATGCTTTGAGTGTGGTAAGATGGGGCACTACAAGAGTAGGTGCCCTTCGCTCAAGAAGGTAAAGGAGGTAAACCCTAAACTCACTAAAGTTAATTTAGAAACTAATGTGAGTTGTAGGAAGAAGAATAAGAAGGAGAAGAAGCATATTAGGTGCTTTACATGTCGTGAGTGGGGTCACTACCACACAAAGTGCCCAAGGAGAGGAGAGCTCAAGAAATTGGTGCACTTGAAGAAGCGGGAGAAGAAGAGAGCTTCAAGGGTAAGGGTGGTAAACCCTAATTTGAATGCTAGTTCAAATTTAAATCGTTTTAATGCTAATTATAATGAAAGTAGGAAGCATGATGACACTAAGGGTAAATATATTCCTCCTCATGCTAGATTTATCGCACCTAAGGCTAGGAAGGTATATAACAATTTAGGCAATAACTTTAAGGATTATAGATATATGCTTATGTTGGTGCAACATCCCTCAGGTCAAGGTTGACCTGGTTGACCAAGCTTGAGTCTTGGTTTGGGTTTCGATGTTTGACAATGCAAGGTTGATTGAAGAAGAGTCAAGTAGGTCAAGGATGACCGGATACTTGACTGGGAAGTCCTAGTGAGTGAAGCTAGGCAGGAGGAAAATCCTGGTGAGTGAAGCCAGGTGAAAGACCTAGTGAGTGAAGCTAGGCAATTGGGAAGTCCTAGTGAGTGAAGCTAGGCAGGAGGAAAATCCTGGTGAGTGAAGCCAGGTGAAAGACCTAGTGAGTGAAGCTAGGCAATTGGAAAAGTCCTGGTGAGTGAAGCCAGGCAAGAGAAATCCAGATGGGTCAAGGTTGATCAGACATCTGGTCCTGGTGAGTGAAGCCAGGCAAGAGAAATCCAGATGGGTCAAGGTTGATCAGACATCTGGTGAGAGTCCAAGTAGGTCAAAGGGATTGACCGGATACTTGGCACGAGAAAGAAGAGTCCAAGTAGGTCAAAGGGATTGACCGGATACTTGGCACGAGAAAGAAAAGTCCAAGTAGGTCAGAGGGACTGACCGGATACTTGGCAAGAAGAGAAAAGTCCAAGTGGGTCAAAGGGATTGACCAGACACTTGGTGAGAGAGTCCTAGCTGGTCAAGGGTGACCGGATGCTAGGTCTTATGTACCAACAAGTCATGGTTGACTAGATGTTGGTTTAGGGGGCTTTGGACTTGGTTTTGGGCAAAAACCAAGGTTTGGATTGATCCGTGGATTGATCCAGCAGGTTTGGATTGATTCGTGGATTGATTCAGCAGGTTTGGATTGATCCGTGGATTGATCCAGCAGGTTTGGATCGATCCGTGGATCGATCCAGCAGATCTGGATCGATCAGTGGATCGATCCAGAAGATTTGGATCGATCCGCCGATCGATCCGGTGAGTCCCCGCGAACAGAACCCCTCTGGATCGATCCGTGGATCGATCCAGAGGTCCCAATCGATCAGTGGATCGATTGGGACGCTGCTGCTTCGCGCGATAAGCGCTGGATCGATCCGTGGATCGATCCAGGCATGTTTCCAGAGCACAGAGGCGCTCTGGATCGATCCGTGGATCGATCCAAAGCCTCCCCGATCGATTGGGAGCAATCCAATCGATTGGGATTCGACCGTTGGCGTCGTTTATAGCTGTTGGCGTGCGATTTCTTCAGCAGAACTTCACAGATTCATTCCAGATTCAACACAGCTCCTCCCCAGCACTCTCTAAGCTCCTCACCGCCAGTTCTTGAAGGTTCTTGGAGGTTCATCCAAGTCAAGAGGCGAGTTGCAACGAGAAGAAGAAGAAGCTAGGGTTTTTACTGCATTTCTTGTAAGCTTTTGCTTATTCTTTACTACCCTTTCTTCTTCTTGTACTGAGAGTCTTGTAGGGCTTCTCCGCCCTCGGTAGTTACCGAAAAGGAGTGTTTTCATAGTGGAGGGTGCGTGCGTGGTGTGGATCCTTGGATTAGTCATCTCCGTTGGAGGTGGATACCAAGTAAACTCCTAGTGTTAGCGTGTTTGTGTTTGTTTATGTATTTTCCGCTGCGCATTCTTGAAGAAACAAGCAACACCGAGCAACGAGCACGCGACGAGCTATTCACCCCCCCTCTAGCTACTTTTGGTCCTAACAAGTGGTATCAGAGCAAGGCCGCTCTTCACCGGAATCATCGCCGGAAGGGTCAAGCATATCAAGAAAAGCTAGAGGGTGAAGAAGTTGGAGCAAATTCTTCAAGTTCAAGACTTTATCAAGCTCAACTTCAAGATGCAATTCCAAGATGGACTTGGATTTGACACAAGGGTGGCTCCACCATACACTTCTACGAGTTTCGATTCTTGGAAATCAAGAATCGAAAATTTTCTTATGATGGAGATAGAGCAATGGTTTGCTCTAATGGAAGGCTTCAAGGCTCCAAGAAATTCAAAGGGCAAAGTTCTAAAGAAAAGCAAATGGAGCCCGGAGCAAGTCCAAAGGTGCGAGGCCAATGACAAAGTGACCAAGCTTTTGGTCAATTTATTGCCAAGCACCATCCTTTGCAAAATTGGAGAGTTTGAAGATGCAAAGGAGCTATGGAGCAAATTGGCCAAGCTTCATGAAGAGATCCCCTCCACTGTACAAGATCATGAAGAATCCAGAGAGGGTGACTCTTTGGAGCAAGACCAAGAGGAGGACTCCGAGGTTGAGAGATGCTCAACCTCCGAAGAAGAGGAAATCCAAGAAGCTTCATCCTCAAGGGAATGCAACGAAGGGAACAAGGAGGGAGCATACTCCTTGTTTCATGTTCAAGATGATGAAGCCTCCACCTCTAGGATTGAGGGGGAGCAATCCTTGGTGACGCCGGATCAAGAAGAAGGAGAAGCTTCTACATCCGGGTCAAGTGAAGAAGAAGAAGATGGTGCCACCTCCGAAATTCAAGAAATAGCAAATGGAGGAGCAAGTGCCATCCCTACACAAGAAGGTATAAATGTTTCAATTAAAAATAAAAATCATATAATATATTTTGAGTGTAGGAAAAGTGGGCACTACAAGAGCAAGTGTCCCAACTTGGCCAAGAAGAAGGGTCAAGTGACGCAAAAGGGCAAGGAGAAGCCCGAGGAGACCATTCCCGGAACAAAGAAGAGCAAGGAGCATATCATATGATTCTCTTGCAATCAAAATGGGCATTACCGGAGTCAATGCCTCAAGGGGAAGAAGATGGTCAAGGCTCAAGGAGGCATTAGTCAAGGGGGAGCCTCCAAGGTAAAGAAGAAGGTAACATTTATTGAGCCTACTCCTTTACATTATGGTAAAAAGCATGATAGTTCTAATTTTTATCATTTTAATGCGATTTACCATAAGAATAGGAAGCATGAGGGCTTTAAGGAAAAGCATGTGGCCCTACATGCCAAAACTACTACACCTAAGGCTAGGAATGTAGGTAAAAGTCTAGGCAAGAACTCTAAGAATTGTAGCTACAAGCCTAGAAACAAAAATGCTCATGGACTTAATGGAAAACCAAAAACTAAGGACTTAGTGATGGAAAATCAAGTCTTGAGGTCAAGACTTGATAAAATGGAAAAGACCCTAAGAAGGATGGAAAATATCCTATTAGGCCAAAATGAGCATAGCCTAGGTCTAGGAGCACAAAGGTCATCCAATGGTCATAGAGGTTTGGGATACAAACCCAAAGCTAAAAAGGATGTGCCTAGTTATCATAGGGTTTCATATAGCTATGGAACAAACCCTAAGTCTAGAGGTCAAGTCCAAGATACAAGGGAAGATATCCCTAGAAGTATCTTTGCAACCAAAGTGACTAAGACTTCTAAGAAGTCTAAGAAAGTCACTAACAAGGTCACAAGAGAGGCTATCCCTAGAGTTGACCTAGAAAATGTGACCAAGGCTTCTAAGAAGCTCAACAAGGTCATTAGGAAGGTATCTAGGGAAGTTATCCCTAGTGAGTACCTAGAGCATCCAAGGAGCACCAATAGGTGTTGGGTTCCTAGGAGCATCTTCTCTACCCCATAGATGGGTTAGAGAGTGTCAACTCCGATTAGAAGGGTAGTTAACCCAACTTTGAGGAAATTGACACTCAAGGAGCATTTTCAAGGTTTTTGTTAACCTTTGAAAATGAAATGGAATTATTATTTACTCCTTGAAAGAGTAAAATGTGCCTAATGGTGGAAAATTGATTTTATCTTAAAAAGGCATAAATTGGGAAAACCTAGAGAAATACCAAGTTGGGATTTTGGTATTCTCTTAGAAATTTTAAGGCACTCCGGGCCTTGATTTATGTGATTACTCTTGAGGAAAAATGGAATATGCCAACATTTGAGGATAAGCTTAATTTCAATTGACATAAATTAATCAAGAGAATTAGAAATGCCCATTTAGGTTTTGGCACTCTCTTGAAGCACTTTGGGCAATCTAGGGTTTAAGTTTTAGGATTAGCTAAGATTAACGATACTTAGATAGGTAATCTAGGTATATTTTATTTATGCTAAACCTTGCCATGATTGTTTGCTCATAATATGCCATGACATCATATTTTATCTTATTTGTATTTTGCATTCATGACTTATCATGAAAAATACAAAAATACCATGTCATGCCATACATACATCATGTAGTTATAGGAATCTTTCTTTTAAAAATTATTTCCTTTTGATGTATGCCATAACATAATCATGCATTAAGTTTAATTCCTTGTAAATTAAGGACAAATGACATTTAACATCACTTATTAACAAGTGACATCCTAGGTGGATGTTTAATATCTTTAAAATGCCTAGATAGATATGCATGATCCCTAGAATAGGTTAAAACCAAAATCTCACATCTCACAAGGACTATAAGGTGACTTGTATGTGTTTAAGTGCACATTAGATACAAGTGAGATGTTAGGAAGATGAACAAAACTCAAGATGTTGATTTAGTGCATTCTTCTGAGTTTTAGGTTCATCAAAACACATAGTTATGTGTTTTTCCATCATTGGGAAAGCTAATGTACAAGTCATGTGCATTAAGCCCAAGGAACATGGTGGGATATTGGTTTTGAAAATGTTTTTAAAATAATTTTGGAAAACCTTGGTGAAGGCTATCTTTTGATAGTAATCACCATTGAATAGTTAGACACAAACTTGAAGAAAACACTAAAGTTTTTGCAAGTTCTCAAGTTTGTGTAAATCTTTGAAAATATGATGTATTTTCATAGAAAACTATTTTTCCATGATAAATTATACCCTAAATAATGTCTACACAAAGTTTTACGATTTTTGGAATTTTGTAGAATTCTCTAGGGGTTTCTGAAATTGGCTGAAATTGAATTTCAGCAATTTCAGGCCTCCAATCGATCAGTGGATCGATTGGAGTGCCTCAATCGATCAGCCGATCGATTGAAAAGGCATTTCTCGCGAGCAGAAGCTCGCTGGATCGATCAGCCGATCGATCCAAGAAGACTGAAGGTTCAATCGATTGGAACCCAACTCCAATCGATCCAAGTTGCTGATTTTGGCTGGGAAAGCCTGATTTCAGCATCCTTAAACCTAATTTAGTCTAGATAACCTTTCCAAACCCCTAAAAATACATGTGTATACATAGAAAGGGTGTTTTCGTGTGAAAACAAGGATGGATTGGTTAAGGAAGGCTAAGTTGAAGTTTAGGTTGAGGTTTGTTTCAAATTTTGAATATTTGAACCTCAAAACTTCTAAAATTGGGTTTCCTAAAGTTTTGGGGATTCCAAGTCATTGTTGGTGCAATGACAGAAGTTACCACCATGTCTTTAGGGGGAGGGACTCTTTAAAGACATGAAAATTATTTTTCATGAACCTTGGAAGGTGGTCAACCTTCCGTTAAGAATATGCTCAAGGTTGAGCGTTTGAACTTTAATGGGGAGTGGATATCCTCATTGTTCAAGTGGCTTCAAATGGATAATGCTCAAGGATGGGCATTTGCCTACATTGGGGGAGAATGTAGGGTTAAGGTTAATGAAGGGTATGGGGCCTTCATTATCGTGTTGGTCACAACGAGTGAAGTTGTGAACAATGATGAGCAACTCTTCAGGGGGAGAGTTTTCAACAATGGGGCATTTGTTGAAGAGTGCCCAATATTGAGGCACGGGTTGATGTGTGCTCAAAGATGGTTTGATGTGTGCCAATAGGGGGAGAATGAAAGGGAGTAAGTTAGGCTTTCATTACCTAGAGGGAGTTTGCCCTCTTAGGGGGAGAATGAAGGGCTTAACTTATGTATTCATTACCTAGTGGCATGAAGAAGGTTTAGGCTATGGGATTAGCCTAACTTACATGTGGTATTGTAAGTGATAGTGTTGGTATTGTCAAACATCAAAAAGGGGGAGATTGTTGGTGCAACATCCCTCAGGTCAAGGTTGACCTGGTTGACCAAGCTTGAGTCTTGGTTTGGGTTTCGATATTTGACAATGCAAGGTTGATTGAAGAAGAGTCAAGTAGGTCAAGGATGACCGGATACTTGACTGGGAAGTCCTAGTGAGTGAAGCTAGGCAGGAGGAAAATCCTGGTGAGTGAAGCCAGGTGAAAGACCTAGTGAGTGAAGCTAGGCAATTGGGAAGTCCTAGTGAGTGAAGCTAGGCAGGAGGAAAATCCTGGTGAGTGAAGCCAGGTGAAAGACCTAGTGAGTGAAGCTAGGCAATTGGAAAAGTCCTGGTGAGTGAAGCCAGGCAAGAGAAATCCAGATGGGTCAAGGTTGATCAGACATCTGGTCCTGGTGAGTGAAGCCAGGCAAGAGAAATCCAGATGGGTCAAGGTTGATCAGACATCTGGTGAGAGTCCAAGTAGGTCAAAGGGATTGACCGGATACTTGGCACGAGAAAGAAGAGTCCAAGTAGGTCAAAGGGATTGACCGGATACTTGGCACGAGAAAGAAAAGTCCAAGTAGGTCAGAGGGACTGACCGGATACTTGGCAAGAAGAGAAAAGTCCAAGTGGGTCAAAGGGATTGACCAGACACTTGGTGAGAGAGTCCTAGCTGGTCAAGGGTAACCGGATGCTAGGTCTTATGTACCAACAAGTCATGGTTGACTAGATGTTGGTTTAGGGGGCTTTGGACTTGGTTTTGGGCAAAAACCAAGGTTTGGATTGATCCGTGGATTGATCCAGCAGGTTTGGATTGATCCGTGGATTGATCCAGCAGGTTTGGATTGATCCGTGGATTGATCCAGCAGGTTTGGATTGATCCGTGGATCGATCCAGCAGATCTGGATCGATCAGTGGATCGATCCAGAAGATTTGAATCGATCCGCCGATCGATCCGGTGAGTCCCCGCGAACAGAACCCCTCTGGATCGATCCGTGGATCGATCCAGAGGTCCCAATCGATCAGTGGATCGATTGGGACGCTGCTGCTTCGCGCGATAAGCGCTGGATCGATCCGTGGATCGATCCAGGCATGTTTCAAGAGCACAGAGGCGCTCTGGATCGATCCGTGGATCGATCCAAAGCCTCCCCGATCGATTGGGAGCAATCCAATCGATTGAGATTCGACCGTTGGCGTCGTTTATAGCTGTTGGCGTGCGATTCCTTCGGCAGTACTTCACCGATTCATTCCAGATTCAACACAGCTCCTCCCCAGCACTCTCTAAGCTCCTCACCGCCAGTTCTTGAAGGTTCTTGGAGGTTCATCCAAGTCAAGAGGCGAGTTGCAACGAGAAGAAGAAGAAGCTAGGGTTTTTACTGCATTTCTTGTAAGCTTTTGCTTATTCTTTACTACCCTTTCTTCTTCTTGTACTGAGAGTCTTGTAGGGCTTCTCCGCCCTCGGTAGTTACCGAAAAGGAGTGTTTTCATAGTGGAGGGTGCGTGCGTGGTGTGGATCCTTGGATTAGTCATCTCCGTTGGAGGTGGATACCAAGTAAACTCCTAGTGTTAGCGTGTTTGTGTTTGTTTATGTATTTTCCGCTGCGCATTCTTGAAGAAACAAGCAACACCGAGCAACGAGCACGCGACGAGCTATTCACCCCCCCTTTAGCTACTTTTGGTCCTAACAGCTTAGATATAGAAATACTCATAGGGGTCAAGAAAAATCCAAGTCTATGGATTCAATGACGGAAAACCAAGTCTTGAGGTCAAGACTTGATAATTTAGAAAGAACCCTAGCAAGAATAAAAAATATTCTTAGGGGTCAAAATGAGCATAACCTTGGAAAAGTTAGACAAGAGTCATCCAATGACTATATAGGTTTGGGATACAAACCTAAAGCCAAGAAGGATGTGACTTCCTTTCATAGGGTTCCATATAGTTATGGGACCAACCCTAGGTTTAGAGGTCAAGTCAAAGATACTAGGGAAGGAATCCCTAAAAGTACATTTAGCAAGACCAATGTGACGAAGACTTCTAAGAAGTCTAACAAAGTCACAAAGAAGGTTACAAGGGAAGTTATTCCTAGAAGTGACCTAGTAGAAGTGATCAAGGCTTCTAAGAAGCCTAGAAAGGTCCTTAGGAAGGTATCTAGGGAAGTCATCCCTAGTGAGTACCTAGAGCATCCAAGGAGCACCAATAGGTTTTGGGTTCCTAGGAGCATATTCTCTAGACCCTAGATGGGTTTAGAGAGTGTCAACTCAAATTGGAAGGGTAGTTAACCTAACCTTATTAAAGTTGACACTTGAGAGTATTTTTAAGGTTATTGTTAACCTTTGAAAATGAAAAGGATGATAAGTGTTACTCTTTGAAAGAGTAAAATGTGTCAAAGTTTGAGAAGTTGAATCTAATTTAAATTGACACACTTGAGAGAAGCAAAAGTAATGCCAAATTTGGAATTCGACATTTTATTATGGAATTAAGGGAAATGTAAACCTTAACCCAAATTATCACTCTTGGAGAGAGTAACATGTGCCAAATCTTAAGGAATTATCTTTGAATTAAATTGGCACAATTTGGAGAATCATAAGAAATACCAAGTTGGAATTTTGGTATCTTCTTAATGATTTAAGAGAAATCTAGGTCCTAATGTAAAATGTTTACTCTTTGGAAGAGTAAAATGTGTCAAACATTGAGGATTTGAACTTAATTTAATGCCAAGTTGGGGTTTTGGCATTTTCATGAGAAATCATGGGCAATCTAGGGTTAAATTTTGAGTTAGTTAGGTTGAAGGACACTTAGATAGGTAATATAGGTATCTTATGTATACTAATTTGTCATGTTTTGTTTGCCCATCATATGTCATGACATCATATCTATTTTTTCATTCATCTTTATTATGAAAACCATAAAAATATCTTGTCATGTCATACATACATCATGTAGTTATAGCATGTTTTTCTTTTAAAAATTGCTTATTTTGATGTATGTCATAAAACATCATGCATTATTTTAATTTCCTTATAATTAAGGACAAAAGGTATTTATTAAGAATGGTAAATATCCCAATAAGTGGGATTATAACAAATGACATCCTAGGTGGATGATCACAAGTTTCATAATGCCTAGATAGATATGCATGGTCCCTTAGTTTAGGGCAAGACCAAATATATATCTCACAAAGAACTATAAGGTGACTTGTATGTGTTTTAATACATGTTAGATTTAAGTGAGATGTTAAAATGGTGAACTAAACTCAAGATGTTAATCTAGTGCATCTTGTTGAGTTTTAGGTTCATCAAAACACATAATTATGTGACTTCCAATCATTGGGAAAGCTAATGTATAAGTCATGTGCATTGAGCCCAAAGAACGTGGTTGGATATTGGTTTTGAAAAAGATTTCAAAATACTTTTGAAAAACCTTGGTGAAGACTATCTTTTGATAGTAATCATCATTGGAAAGTTAGATACAAATTAGGAGAAAACATTGAAGTTTTCAAGAGTTTTTAAATTTGTGTCAATCTTTGAAAATAGAAAGTATTTTCATAGAAAACTATATTTCCCTGATAAAGTATACCCTAAATAATGTTTACATGAGTGTTCATGATGAAAACAAGTATGGATTGGTTAAGAAAAACCAAAGTGAAGTTTCGGTTGAGGTTTAGTTTCATTATTGAATTTTGAACCTCAAAACTTCGAGTTTTGGTTTTCGTAATTATTTAGGAACCCCAAGTCATTGTTGGTGTAATGATGGAAGTTTGACCATATTTTTAGGGGGAGTTACGCTTTGGAAACATAAAAATCTTTTCCAAGACCAAAAGGAGGTCAAGTGTTAAGGTAGCACATGATATTGGTATGAGAGGTGTTACCAAGGACAAGGGAGAGTCATCCAAGGCCAATAAGAAGGAATATGCTAGGGTAGCATATAATTATAGCAGGGATGAGGTGTCCAAGATTAAGGACAAGAAGAAATTAATTAAAGACAAAGTGTCTAAGGTTAAGAAGGTGAGTTTAGTAGGCCAAGTGTCACCCGAGGTGCATCGAAGTGACCTAGCCATAGTGGATGAGTCACCAAGGGAGGTGACTAAGGTTAAGATTCTTAAGGTTAGGAAGAGCCTTTGGGACCCATGGTAGATGGGTTATCAAATGTGCCAAGTGGTTAGGAGACGGACTTAAGTCTCTAACATAGTGGGTTGACACAATTGAGTTAAATTTCATGCATAGAAATATGAATTGAGTTCATATTGCATGAAAATTAGTTTTTGATGTATAGATGTCATATAAACTAATGCTAGTGATGCATTATGGTTTAGTATGGGCAAATACATCAAGAGGAAGCCAAAACTAGGACTTTAGGTCAAGGTTCAATTAAACTTTTTAGCTAGTTTTGTGTTTTATGTCAATATTGGGATTGGTGATAGATATATTTATATGTATATTTTTCCCAAGTAGATATTGATATAATAGACATCTCCACAAAATTTAGGGATTTTTGGATGTCTGTGGAATTTCTGGCGCATTTTTGAAGTTGGCCAGAAAAGGCTGATTTTTTCATGAATAGTGTACCAGTCGACTGGTAACACCGTTCACGAGCACAGAATGTCTCTGTAAGCTCGTTTTCATGGGGGCAGTCGACTGGTACTTCTTGCAGTCGACTGATATGGTCTGAAAATGTTTTTCAAGCATTAGAAAATGACCAAAAGAGTGGTGAACATGTATGTAATCTTATGGGGGATTAATACATGATGTCTATGGTCATTAGAGGTCAAAGAGTCCAATAATTGGGATATTGTTGGAGCTCTTTTTTGATATATGGCAAAGGGGGAGAAGTTTAGGTTTAAGTGGGAAACTTACATACCTTTGCAAGAAATCCTAGCTCCAGGGGGAGCTTAGGTGAAGGGGGAGCGATTGCTCATTTATTAGTAAAAGGGGAGAAGTTTACCTTTGCAAGAAATTCCAGCTCAAGGGGGAGCTTAGGTGAAGGGGGAGCCTAGGATTAGGTTCCATGATTTATGCATGTGTAGATTACATATATTTATTTGCATATGTATTGCTATATTGTTTCCCTAACTTAAACGGGTTGTCAAACATCAAAAAGGGGGAGATTGTTGGAGCAATCTGGGTACCCTAGGTTTTGATGTTTGAGCAAAGGTTTAAGTTAGATTTATTGTTGTATTTGATATGCATTGTGAGTGTGCAGGATACAGGTACAACAAGGAAAGTTTAAGGGTGAGTCTTGGCAATGTAAGTCCAAGCATGTAGTCTTGGCAACATAAGTCCAAGTGTGATCTTGGCAAAGGAGGAAAGTCTAAGGATGAGTCTTAGCGGTATAAGTCCAAGCATGTAGTCTTGGCAACGTAAGTCCAAGTGTGACTTGGCAATGGATGAAGTCCCGGAGGCGCGACCTCTTGGCAAAGGAAGACCCGACAACAATGACAAGGCCAATGGAAGCTCCAGAAGGTAAGACGTGAAGGATGGGGAGGCATCCGAGGGACGCAAGGCTGATGGAGGAGGCTAGAAGGCTAGGTCTAGGTTGGTCGGGCGAGAACGAGTGATGAGTGGATTTACTCGGGGTAAAATTCCAAAATTAGGGTTTACTGCAGCAGTGTTGTAGCGTTACTGTAGCAGTACTGTAGCAGTCGACTGGTGCAGTCGACTGGTAGCGAACAGAGGGTTGGTATCGAGCCGTTGGGCTGCAACGGTCGAATTTCCACGAAGGGCAGTCGACTGGTAGGCGGGATTTTCTAACCCGTGGCCTATATAACCAAGCATTGGAAGTTTGGTTGAAGTTGACGAAATTAGTGGTGGTTAACCTTAATTAGAGTCTCCTAGTGCCCTAGTGATCTAGCGTGCTTGTACAAGGTTGTGGCGAGGTTTCTCCACCCACAAGGAGCTACACGAGCTAGCCGGAGGTTTTCCGGGGAGTCATCCACCGACGGATCGGGATCGTCCACCTTACAGACAGCCGTGGAGTAGGAGCTTCATCTCCGAACCACGTTAAACAACGTGTCATTGGGTTTGCTTCTTGTTTATTGTTTTCTAGGGTTAGCTTTGCTTTTGTTTGTTAGTATTTTTATTTCCGCTGTACACTAACAAGCGTAGGAAGCGACGATTTGGGTGAGACGCTATTCACCCCCCCTCTAGCGAACGTCAAGGTCCCAACAAGTTCCACTTAGCCAAATGAATCAGGTCGAAGTTATATCTTCTTAGACATGCATAGACTAAGCTTCCCTGACGTACTATGATCCAAAACTTCACTAGTACCATTTTTCAAGTTAAACTTGAACCCCTTTCTAATTAGTCCTAAGTACCCTGCAGGGTAGATTAGTTTTGGAGGTGCTAGCTATTCTGGAGCCTCCCTTGAATTATTGGCCTTTAATTTAATTTTTCGTTCTAGGTTTATGTCTATTTCTTTTATAGTTATAATTTACTTGATGATAGTCTGAGTTTTGGTGAGTTTTAAAATATTTATATTTTGAATTTTTTTTGTCTAGGTTTGTATTTTGGTTTTTGATTTGATTTATTTGAATTTACGTAATATATTTTGTTTTTAGGTATGTAATATTGATTAAGTCCTACTTGCATGGTTAAACACGTTTTTGGAACCCAAGCTTTATTTGTTGGTTTGTGTTGGGTTATTAATTATTTAAATGTTTTATTTGAGCTTGACTTATAGCTAAATCCGGTTTTATTGTAAATTGCTTTTTGGTTGTTCAAAATTAGATCTAAGTTCTTAGATCTTGTTGTGAATTTCTCTAACATATCTTTTAATTTATTAATTTCTAATTTTAGTGTCAAATTTTCCTCTTCAAGTGTTAGATCTTGAGTTGGATTGTTATTCGTGAGTTGTTCCTTGAGATTTTGATTTTCTTCAAGGAGTAATTCATTTACTTTTTCTAATTTAACCAATTTATTATTCAAACACGAAATAATTTTAAAGAATTTTCGATTTAAGTTAAGATATACCTCTTCGGGACCTTCGGAAACGAGTATGGTCTCATGGCTCGATTCGGGTTTGGACCCGTCTTCTGATTCGCCTTCCGACTCAGCTTCGTAGGCCATTAGCGCAAGATGAGTCTGGTGCTTCTGATCTTCGGCCTTCGATTCGTCCAAAGAGGTGTCGTCCCACGTCGCTTTGAGGGTCTTCTTTTTGGTCATCTTCGGGTTGTCGTTCTTTAATCTCGGGCACTCATTCTTGTAATGACTCTTCTTGTTGCATCCGAAGCACGTCACATTCCTTGATTCTGTTGGAGAATTGATCTTATGAAGGTCCTTCCTGCTGAAGCTCCTCTTCCTCCTGGTGAACATCTTTCTTACCAGGTTCACCAGGTGCTCTTCATCTTCATAGTTCTGGTCAGAATCTTCTTCAGGTTCAGACTTGTTCTTCTTTTCTTTGGAGGAACCTGCAAATAAGGCTATACCTTTCTCGGATCTAGCGTTAGTTTGTTTGTGTAGTTCTAATTCACAAAAAAGTTTGTCTAATTTTAATTTAGATAAATTTTTTGAAATTTTGTAAGCATCTACGATAGATGCCCACAAACTATTACGCGAAAAAGCGTTTAACGCATACCTTATCAAATCTCTGTTATCCATCTAGTGGCCTATTGCGTGGAGCCCGTTGAGGATGTCCTTGATCCTCGCGTGAAGCTGACTCGTCGTTTCTCCTTCCTGCATTTTTATATTAAATATTCTATTTAATAGCAAATCTCATTTCGTTACCTTAGCATCACTGGTCCCTTCGTGCAGCTCGATCAACTTGTCCCATAGCTCTTTAGCATTATGGTGTGGTCCTACCCGGTTCAGCTCTTCCCTTGTCAGTCCGCATTGTAACGTGTTGATCGCCTTGTTCTCCGTTGATGCCTTCTTCTTTATGTCTGACGTCCATTGTTCAGGATCAAGTAGATTCTCGGAATTGTCAATTGGTGCTCGGTAGGCTTTTGTGATGCTCAATCATTGGGTGAAGTCCATCTTTAGGTAGACTTCCATCCTTTTCTTCCAGAATGGAAAATCGTCCCCGTTGAATAGGGGATGACGTATCGTACTGAAACCTTCGATCTGAGACATGATGACCTTGCACACAATAAAGCAGTGACAAGCAAAATCCCAAGACTTGGTCTTGGATTAGTAGTGCGGGAAGAATTAAGAATAAAAAGAACTAAATTGGTGTTGCACCAATTTAGATTTAATTGCAACGAAAAACTTTCCAAAAAGGTAATAATACCAGTTTGGAATTATGCGAAAAATTAAAAGCCGAAAATGAGTAACAAAGAAAGTTTCACCCCCTTGTCTGATTGGTGGTTGCACCAAACCAGAGTGGTACCTGCTCTGATACCACTTGTTGGATCGTGAAAGTCGATAGGGGGGGGGTAAATATTGATTTAAAAATTAACGAGAGTACGCAACTGAAAAAGTAAAGTAAAGAGAGATGGCACAAGTAATTTTTACTTGGTTCAGAGCCTGTATCGACTCCTACTCCAAGGCCCGCACACAAGGGTGCTTTCGGTGGGCAACACTAATAATTCGAAATGAGAATTACAACGAAAGTATAGGAATTATTAGTAAAAAAAAATGTCGACAATTATGAAAACTAAGATAGAAAAAAAATAAACTTGTCGGTGAGCTTTTTGCAGCGTCGTAGGAGCACTGAAGATCTAATTGTCAGTTGTTGTTGGAGCTTCAGCCTTGACCCTCCTTATATAAGAGGTTCGAGGCACCTGGAACCTTTAGGGCACCCTGGTGTGACGTAGCTGACCCAACCAGAAGGATCCATATGGTGATGATGCGAAGATGATAAAAGTTCGCCTCCGGGCGCCTGGATACCTCCCGGGTGCTCGGACCCTATTTTCCAGCAGTTTTCTTCCTGCAAAAAAAAAAAAAAAAATGTTAGTCCGAGACACGCATATCTCCTGCAAAACAGATTATTAGCATAGTTCATAATTTAAATAGAAAGAGTGACTTAGATTCCATCTTTCCGAGACCGGAATCTAGTCACGATCTCGACTTAGAGTTCTGAAATGGTTCTAAGTCGGATCGGCGCCTAAGTTCCCTTCCCGGGAACGCGTCCTCACAGTCACTCCCCTCCAGTGACTTACCTTTACTTATCTGCCAGACGTTCGGTCAATCCTTCGACCTGTCTGGACTTCGTGCCAGCTATCTGGTCAGCCCGTCGACCTAGCTGGACTTTGTGCCAAACGTCCGGTCAGTCCGTCGACCCGTTTGGACTTCGTGCCAGCTATCCGGTCGACCCGTCAACCTAGCTGGGCTTCATGCTAGACATCCGGTCAGCCCGTTGACCTGTCTGGGCTTCTCCTGCACACTCGGTCAGAGTGTTAGATCAACAACAAAACTAACTTAACCTATTTTGTCATTCATCAAAACGTAGGTTAGACCATTAGTGCTAACCGCACCAACAGAAACGGTCTTTATGGTAAGAAAATTCAAAAAGTTGATTAAAACTAATAAGTTTAATTAAGTGTAAGGCAAAAGAGGAAAAGAAAGGTAAGATGTTACCATTGCGATGAAGAAGGGCATGTTAAGGACAACTGTCCAAAATTTAAGAACAAGGACAAGAACAAAAAACTAATCCAGACAAAGCATAGAAACCTAAAGGCGATGTGGGGATGAAATGTCGTTAGAGTCAGAAATCGAAGCACACTCTGAAATTGCACTGATGGCAAGTCATCAAAGAGAAGAAGACGAAGCGAGCTCTTCCTAAATGAGCATTGAAAGCATCGATGAAGGGGGAGCAACGTAAGAGGAAAGCATCTCTTCAGGGGGAGTGTCAAAAATCGACAAGGTAAGTCAGGTACAATCTCTACCTCCTGACCAGTTGTTTAAATTTATAAAAAAATATTGTCAAAAAATTCTTATAAATTAGAAATAAAAAATTATTAAAAAAATAATGAGTTAAAAAGAACTTTAGCAACGATTTGTCGATTAGAGGATTTCGACAATATAAAAATGGACAAATGAAAAATAGAAAATAGAAATAAAAAATCTTGCATGTTCACATGTTCAACAAGCTCGAATTTATAATAGATTATATTGGCATTTTAAATATCATCAGGGCTAAATTGGAAAATTGTCACCAAAGTATATTCCTAAAAAATTTTTAATTAACCTAGTTGGAAGGAATCTATTTTAGGTTCCAAAATCATACATTAATTAATTTTTTTTCTATATCATACTTTTTATTTGCTTAGAATTATCAAATAATTTTTTTACATAATTTTTGTTAGAAATTATTAGAATTTAATTTTTTCGAGAAATAAAATTTCATTACTCATTTATAGAAAATTTTTTTAAATTTTTTGACCATTGTATTATTTTTCTATGAATTTTTAACAAAATTTATATTTTTTAATTTAAAAATATTTTACAGTGCTATTTTTTTGTAAAATTTATTTTTCTGTTAAACTTTATTATTTTCTGTATCTAAATTGTTTTTTAAAAATTTTTTTACTGTTGATGAATTTTCTATGAATTATTTATCTAAATAAAAATTTTTAATTTTAAAAATCCTTGAAAATTAAAATTTTGAAAGTTCATTTTTTTTGTAAATATACTTCCTATACTCCATTATTAGAAAATTTCTTACGATTTTTTGAGCATAGAAACTATTTTTTAAAAAAATTTAGCGAAAATGAATCTTTATATAGAAAGGAATTTATTACTGCTTAAAAATTTCAACTTTGGATATTTAGCTTAACAATTAGAAAAATTCTATGAATTTTTGAATAATTAAAAATAATTTTCTTGGAATACCTCATTTTTAATGTGATCAATGGGGGAGAACTAGAAATTAAGTCTAGAGGAATGACACATTAATTTTTGCTTATTTTTTTTCTTAAATGTAAAAATATGTACTTGTCATTTCTATTACTATTTCTTTTTTATTTATCTTAACTTAACTTCAGGTTGCTCACATCAAAAGGGAAAGATTGTTAGTACCCCGTGGTAGTTTTGATATGATCAACCAAGTCAAGTTAGATCCTGTTATGTTTTGATGCTCTGTGTCAAGTGTGCAGGAACTTAGGAGCACAGGAAGTCGAGCAAAAGACGCAGCTAGCTAGAAGGACGGCACAGAAGAGAGTCGATAAGCTCGGTGCGTCCGACAGACGAGGTGCTGTTGAAGAGTACGATGGCGGACGAGAAGGAAACACACGACGGTTCCGAGGGACGAGAAGCTGGAGGGAAAGACTACTTGTGAAGGCTAGAAAATGAGTTTGGGTGAGCCCTATTTCGATAGCTGAAATCATCCAAGCGAGCGGAGCACGGACTGAAAAGTCAACAGGAAAATTGACTTCTGTTCGGGCGCTTGGACCAAGTCCAAGCGCCTGGACAGTTCGGGTGCTCGGATCACCTGGGTGCCCCCAGGGTGCCTCGCCAGGCGGGGGTCGTATTGACATTGTCTGGGCGCTTGGAACCCTTCCAGGAGCCCGGACTAGAAAGTTTATCAAAACTCAACGTGTCGCAATCCGTTGCATCCTGGATAAAATTTTATCCACGTCCAAGCGCTTGGAACCCTTCCAAGCACCCCGATCAGGGCTATAAATATAACCTTGATCTCATAAGCTAGATAGAACAATTGAAAATAATTCTATTTGAGTTTATTATTATAATTGTGTATTTTGACTGCTGTAAGAGGCTTCTTCGCATGAAGGAGACTTTAGTGGACTTTTTCAACATCTTAGATTAGCAATCTTCTGATTGCAAACTAAGTAAAATATGTACCTCTTTCTTTTAATTTGCTTATTATTTTTGTACAAGTGTTTATGTTGATAAATCTATAAGATGAGAAAGGTGCTTTGTTCTTATTTCAAGCTATGCACCCTCTCTAGCCGGCTGCAAGGGACCAACATATATATCTTCTAGGTTTCTTCTAGCTTGGGTTTTGTATTTTTGTTATAAAATATGCTAAGGCTTGAGGCTTGATGGCTGCTCGGGGTTGATATTATATATCATACTCACTGAGCTTCATGGTTCACTTGATCAACCTCTCTGAAGCGTCCCAGTTGACAAGCACTCAGCCTAAGGTGTTGTTGGTTAGTACGATGATTGGGTGAGATAAAAAATAAGGACGTGGCATCTGAGCAGCTAAGACCAGTTTGTATGCTAATTTCTCAAGTGTGGTGTAGCGACACTTAACCCCCTTTAATAAATAACTTAAGAAATATACAGGTTGTTATATTTTTTCCTCTTACCTCACCAACACTGACTCGACAGCATACTCATTTGCAGACAGGTAAACCCACAAAGGTTCACCTACTATTATTGGCTTAGCAAGTATCGGCAGGGCGGACAAATAATTCTTCAATTCCTAGAATGTCTTGTCGCAGTTAACATCCCACTGAAATTTAGTCGCTCGATGGAGAATCTTGAAGAAAGGTAAACTCCGGTCATCCGATATTGATATGAAGCGGGATAACGTCGTGATCCACCTGGTCAACATTTGTTTTTCCTTCAAGTTGCGTAGGAGAGCCATATCTTAGAGAGCACACACCTTACTAGGATTGACTTATATTCCCCGCCCGATGACTATGTAACCCAGAAAATGCATGCTCTTCACTCGGAACAGACATTTGCTAGAATTGAGCTTCAACTTGTATTACCTTAAAGTTTAGCAGGTCTCCTCGATGTCAGCATAAAGATGAGAGATTGGTTGCTCAGAGAGATTTGATAAGGATATCATTTACATAAACCTCCATATTCTGTCTGATCTGCTTCCAGAACACTTTGTTTATGAGCCATTGGTAAATTACGCCTGCATTATTAGTCTGAATGACATAACATTATAGCAGTAAGTGCCTTCAGCGATTATGAAGCTAACCTTTTCTTGATCTTCCTTGACTAGCGGGATTTGATGATATCTCTGATACGCGTCCAACATCCATATTAGTTCACATCCAGAGGTAGACTCCATTACCTGGTTGATGCGATGCAGGAGATAGAAGTCCTTAAGGTCGCCTTATTACAGTCTCTGAAGTCGACGCAGACCCTCTATTTATTCCCTAGCTTTGCTACCAAGACCACATTTTCTAGCCAGCTCGAAAAATGTATCTCTCAAATATAATCGGCCTCTAGTAGTTTATCCTCCGCCCGGATTATTTTATTTTGCTTAGCTCCAACATATGGTTTTCTTTTCTAGACCGACCGAGCATCTAGATAGACATAGAGCACATGCTCCATGACCGTAGGTAAGACACCCGTGATTTCCTTGGGCTCCCAGGCGAAGATATCATTATTTCATGTTAGACACGCAACGAGCTCTTCTTTGTGTTGGTTGCTACTCGGAAAACCTAGAGGTTCCACTGTACAAAAATTTTGTACAAAGGTCTGAACCTTTTCCTAGCTACCATGTGTTCTTTTAAATTAAATTTTGGATCGCTTGCGGAACTTAACACGTTTGATCCAAAACTTAATCTATTCGTTCTTTTAGGTTTTGACTTGGGTCTCCTACGGAACTTAACACGTTCGACCCAAATCACCTTAAGTTATTAATTTCATTAAATATTAATTTCCATAATTGGTTCCCAGTACTGACGTGGCGAGGCACATGACCTTCTTGGATATGGGAGCAACCACCACCGACTAGACAAAACCTTTTATGGAAAGCTAATATTTAATTTCCTAAAATAACTTTAGGTTAACCGAAAAGAACAATCAAATCACAAGGAAAAAAAAATAAAAAAACACAACATCGAAAAACATATTCGAAATACTAGAATCGCATGCCTCTTGTATTTGGTATTATTTCCATAAATAACTAGCATGATGCGGAAAGGAAAAATTACTAGTTATACCTTCTAGAAAGACCCCTTGATCTTCTACCGTATTCCTCTTCTAACCTCGGACGTTGTGTGGGCAACGTTCTTCCGAGATGAGAAACCACCAATCACCTTCTTCTTCCTTGCAAGTTTTGGCCATCAAAACATCTTCTAGGATGAAGAGGTTCGGCCACCACCACCATGCTCCAAGGGATGCTAGAAACGAGGCTTGCTTTCTCTCCTTCTTCTCCTTCCTTGATCCGGCCACTAACAAAAGCTCCACCAAGAGATAAGTTTCGGCCACCAAGAGATAAGTTTCGGCCAACAAGAGGAGAGGAGAGAAATAGGGCCGGCCACACCACCTAAGAAAAGAGGGAGAAAAATAGAATAGAGTCGTTAGCCTTGAAGCCTCCTCTACCCCCTCTTTTATAATCCTTGATCCTGGAAAATAAGGAAAATTTAATAAAAATTTCCTTAATTCTTTTTCCATTGAAAAGGAAAAATTATTTAATTAAAATAATTTTCTTTCTCAATTTTATTTGGCCGGCCACATAAAAGCTACAAACAAGGAGAGTTTTAATTAATTAAAACTTCCTAATTTGTCTCCAGAAATTTAAAAAATTTCTCCAATAATTTAATCCCTTCATGATTGGTTTATAAAAAGGAAATTTAATAAATTAAAATATTTCTTTTAAACATGTGGATAAAAAGAAAGTTATCTCTAAAAATTAAAATCTCTTTTAATCTACAAATAAGGAAAGATATCAAATCTTTTCTCAATCTTTTGTAGAAACTAATAAAAGAGAATTATTAATTTTTAAACTTTCTTTTAAATCATGAACATGGTTAAAAGGAAAGTTTTCTTAAAATTTAAAATCCTCCTTTAATCAACAAATAAGGAAAGATTTCAAATTTTAAACTCTCTTTTAAACATGTAGATAATTTACAAATAAGGAAAGTTTTTACCAAAAATTAAAACCATCATTTTAAACTACAAATAAGGAAAGAGATTAATCTCTTCTCTTAATCTTTTGTAGAAAACTATAAAAGGAAATTTTTAATTTTTAAACTCTCTTTTAAAATCATGATATCCACATAAGAAATAATTTTAATAAAAATCCTTTTAATATTCTAGTGGCCGGCCACCTAAGCTTGGGACCCAAGCTTTGGCCGGCCACCTACATGGCTCATCCACTTGGTCTTGGCCGGCCCTAGCTTGGGTTCCAAGCTAGCTTGGCTGGCCCCATTGGATGGGTAAGAAGGTGGGTATGCGGTGAGTATAAATCTCTATATACTAAAGGCTACGATAGGGACCGAGAGGAGGAATTGGTTTTGGTCTCCCGATGAAATTAAGCATCCCGTGTTCGCCCCGAACACACAACTTAATTTCATCAATAATAATTCATTCCACTAAAGAACTATTATTGAACTACCGCACCAATCCCAAATTACATTTTGGGCTCCTTCTTATTATGAGTGTGTTAGTCTCCCTGTGTTTAAGATAACAAATGTCCACTAATTAAGTAAGTTACTGACAACTCGCTTAATTAATATCTAGCTCCAAGAGCAGTACCACTCAACTTCATCGTCATGTCGGACTAAGTCCACCTGCAGGGTTTAACATGACAATCCTTATGAGCTCCTCTTGGGGACATTCTCAACTTAGATCACTAGGACACAATTTCCTTCTATAATCAACAACACACACTATAAGTGATATCATTTCCCAACTTATCGGGCTTATTGATTTATTGAACTAAATCTCACCCATTGATAAATTAAAGAAATAAATATCAAATATATGTGCTTGTTATTATATTAGGATTAAGAGCACACACTTCCATAATAACTGAGGTCTTTGTTCCTTTATAAAGTCAGTATAAAAGGAACGACCTCAAATGGTCCTACTCAATACACTTTAAGTGTACTAGTGTAATTATATAGTTAAGATAAACTAATACCTAATTACACTACGACCTTCCAATGGTTTGTTCCTTTCCATCTTGGTCGTGAGCTACTGTTTATAATTTATAAGGAACCGATAACATGATCTTCTGTATGTGACACTACACACTATGTTATCTACAATATAAATTAATTGAGCAACTACATTTATCATAAATGTAGACATTTGACCAATGTGATTCTTATTTCTAGATAAATGTTTATACCAAAAGCTAGGCTTTTAGTATACACTCTAACACTTTGAGTTCTAGAGCCAGATCGACAGCTATCTAGGTGGTAGTCTCTGGGTGACCTGGCTGAATCTGCACTTTTTTTTTTCATAAATAAGTGTCGGGGATGCTTCCCAAATGGTGTTGACTTTCATCCGCTGGATCTTCCGAGCAGAATTGGCCTCTGCCTTGATAATGTCAACAAAGCACTTGCGTGATACCAGTTGATCTCCTTTAACTTTCCCGACTTGATCATCCACGGAGAACTTTATTTTTTGGCAGAAGGTTAATACGACTGCCCAAAATTCATTTAGGGTCGGACGACCTAGAATAACATTATAGGCGGAGGGCGCGTCCACCACTATAAAGGTTGATCGACGTGTCTTCATGACGGGTTCCTTTCTCCTAAGGATATGGCTAGCTCAATCTGGAAGAGCGGTTTGACCTCATTGTCTATGAATTCATATAGCGGAGTCACCATGGGTTGGAGCTTACCTTCGTCGATTTGTAGCTGCTCGAACACCTACTTGAAGAAGATGTTCACCGAGCTACCTGTATGGACAAAAGTATGATAGATGTTATAATTAACTATAATAGCCTTAATTATTAAAACATTGTCATGGGGCACTTCGACCCATTCTAGATCTTTGAGCCCGAAGCTTATTTAAGGTCCTTGGGCTGCTCCTAACTATAGTCGACCGTGTGGATCTCTAGTCGGTGGGTGTGTGACTTTTTCACCCAGTTGGAGTCTCTGTCGGCCGGACCTCTAGTGATCATGTCAATATCCCCCGAGCAATGTTATTGTGGTTCTCCTCTTACTACGTCCCAAGGGGGATGCTCCTGTTGGACCTGGGCGGAAGCCTGAGCCTAATCTCCTTGTGGTTGGGGCGTTCTTTGACATTGTTCCGTGCCCCAGTAGTCTCTTCACGGCGGTCCATTCAACCGCTGGTAACAACGACGGTTGGGTGACAGTGAGCGTCAGTGGAACCCTTGGTTGGCTACCTGGCGATTCCCCAAATTGTACAATCCCTAGTATCATAGGTATCCGACCAGTGGAATGTACAAAACCTTCGTGAAGCCCATCTAGGGGCTCATGATACCTTGCCCACTCGGCCTCCACGTGTTGTATGGTGTGGGGTCGCAGTTCTTGATGATGAGACTAAGGGCTTGCCCGGGGTCCTTTATGTGGAAGAGATGGTGGTGCTCGACACTCAAGAGCTGAAGCTAATGCGGGTGTGGCAACTTCCTTCTTCTAGGCGGACTACACCTCCTTGACATTGACGTACTCGGTCGCTCAGCCGAGTAGATGCTCGAAATCTCTTGGGGGCCTCTTGATAAGGGAGCGAAAGAAATTATTGTCTGCGAGCCCTTGAGAAAAAAACACTCACCAAGATTTCTGGGGTGGTCGAGGGGGCATTCATGACCACCTGATTAAATTTCTTGATGTAGGCCTTGAGCGTCTCTTTAGGCCCCTGTTTGTGCAAAAAGAGGTTCAAGGGGGTTTTGTGGTAATGACGTCTGCTGGCAAAATGATGAAAGAAAGTCTTACGGAAATCCTTAAAACAACAGATGGATTCGATCAACAGTCGCTTAAACTACCTTTGTGCCAAGACGGATAGTGTAGTGAGAAACACTCGACACTTTATGTCATCCATACACAAGTAAAGGAGGGTGGCATTCTCAAACTTGAGGAGGTGATCTTTGGGGTCAATTGACCCTCCATATTCCTTTATCGTTAGGGGTTGATAATGTTTTGGCAATTTGTCTCCCAATATCTTCTAGGAGAACGACGCACTTGTTAGAATTTGAAAGATACCCTAAGACAATCGTCTTACGATTTTTTTTATTTATTTGATAAGTATAGAATTATTTGAGTGTATATTATATGTTTGATTGTCTTAAACTCATTTACTAAATGCCCATAATATAATTTATAGCATAAGAGAATTTGTGATTGGATCGAAACTAGTGATTATCTCTACATGTGCAATTATGAATATATTGTAATTTCCCTAGTTGTCGAATTGACGCATTCGGATATCATCAATTTTATAAGACTAGCACGGGTTATACTCCTTAGTTCAGCCAAGCAGCTGTTTTCTCACTAGCTGGAGACATTGAATGTCGAGAGTTAAACGTGAATGCTGGTTATGGTAACTAGTTCATTGAAGTGACTCACTATAAGATTTCATATAATTCTCTACATATATATAGATATGTCTGTGAAGTTTTTACTACAACACGAGTGTAAGTTTCTTTCGACTTGAGGTATATAAGTCATCTTGATCATGGAGACTTATACTTTAATATCTTAAGCAAGCATCTTATTGAGATGTGGACCCGGGATGATTGAGTATAAGTTGAAGTGCTCGAAGATATTTGAATAGCCCATAGAGGATTCACCGCTCCTTGCGAAGAGACATATACCCTATGGTCACTCGTTAGGATTATTACTCAAAATCTTTGGCCAAAGCATCACATGTTAAGAGTGCGAGACTCTTGTACCATGTATGACTAATTTAAATCCACAGAACGAGGAAGTATTACTTGGGTTATGTGTGACGTAGTCAGCCTAGTGGGGATAAGCCACATAGACCATGCCCTGAACCAAGTGGGTATAAGACGAGTGAAAGGAACGAGGCACAATTCATTGTAGCGGCTGAAGGGTTTAGAATTAATTCTAAGATCATCTATGATTTTTTGACTAATTAGGGATCATGATGTACTACTAGGTGCTACTCATGAATATTCCATAATTAAGTAGTTAATTATGGACGACCAAAATAAATCAGGAACCTATTGAGTCACACGTACTAATGAGTCTCTAAAAGACGTAAAACAAATTAAAGAATAGGATTCTTAGATCAAGAGATAAACGTTGGTTGGACCATACATAAGACAAATATGAAAATATTTGTTGCAATGGAAGCGTGGATGCGCCACATCTTTTATGGAATAGTTGGACTATATTTGGTGTAATGATGAATTAGTCATGAACCAATTTAGTTTAGTTGTGAATCAAACCAAGGAGTTAATGTGCTAATTTTTGGTTAAGGGATAATGGGTTGGATTTGAGTTTTCTAATCCAACTCATTAGTGAGAGTTATATATTGATATGATTGAGAGAAAATTATACATATGAGATCATTAATTGACTTAAAGGTTTTTTAAAAGCCTTAACCCAATTTTTCTTCTCCTCTCCCTCTCCCCTCTCTCTTTGCCATCGCCAACAAGGGGAAGCTCTTCCTCCTTGTTGTCGTGAACCAACAAGCAAGGGAAGTTCTCCCTTGTGTGCTTCTTCTTTTTCTTCCTCTTGATCCCTCTTCTTCGCTCGTAGCTAGTAACTTCCGAAGGAGAGACTTATACTCAAGGAGTTGTCTTGAGGAGCTCGGCGTGGATATGAATAGGGGTGAGGTTTAACAATGTCGCTACGGTTAATGCCCTTCTCGTTACAGGTCATCGATAAGGTACACCTAGCATAAATTTACTTTCTGTAAAAAATTAATTATGCGATCATGTTTGGCATGTTGTATCCTTGTATGTGTGTGGTGCGTGTGATGTAATAATTTAGAAATTATTATTGTTTTATTTTCTACTGCGCATGTTTTTGAAATGTGTTTTAGCACACACCGCATTAGGTATATCCCAACAACTCTTGCCCATTCGAGAGGGTCGTGGACTCTCAAGGCTTTCCCCTTATGTACATCCCGCACGGGTGCATCCCCAGTAGACAACACTTAGGGCATTTCCTCTCAGCCTACTTCCTCGAACGGAGTGCAAAATAGTGCCCGGTGGCAAGCTATCGGGAATGGTGGTACAGATGGTAAGTTAACCAGCGGGATGGGTGGTTGCACAAATCTCGCCACTGGTAGAGGAACTGGGTGAAGCCCAGCCGAGCCTTCTACTCGGGTCCTCTCAATATGATGACCCATCCTGGATGCAGTCGGATTGTGCGACAATGTGCCAACAACAGCTTATTGTTGTTGTTGCATCATCTTTTGAGCCCGGGCTGTGACCGACAACTCAAAATCTTCTTGAGACAGTGATGGTAGTGAATCGTCCAACTTCTTCCATCTCTACGCTTCAGATTCAAATGAAAGTTCCCACAAATGGTACCAAATTTGATCATATCTGAAAACTGGAGAGATGATGCGTTGGGCAAGTGTCGATGTGGTTGACTGGCAGAAGACTTTGCAGGGAAGAGAAAGATGATGAACTAGAATAGGAAAAGAACTCCGAGTGCCTTTCTCTTCTCTGCACATACTCAAGAGAGCAAACAGAACGTCAGTGCCTAAAGACCATGAAAGCGGTCCTTGGCGAAGGCTTTCCGAGACTCAAGTCAGTATGATGTTCTAGTGGGCAAATGGAGAGAAGAATAGTAGAATGCGTGCGCGTAAGTAAGACCATTGTAAAGAATGCGTACCTTGCCAACGAAGAAGACCCCCTTTATATACCATATTGTTGGAGCAATCCAAATGGTCCGTGCAACCAAGTATTTTGGTGTTTGGGCAAAGGGTTTAAGTTAGGTTCACCTTTGTATTTGATATGTGAATGTGAGTGCGCAAGTTTGCATGATGCACATATGACTCAGCTTGATGGCTTCGAGTCTGGTGAAGGATGGAGCATCCGAGGGATCGTGGGCAAGGCAGCAAGGATAAGGGCTGAGGGAAGCAACTTCGAGACATATGCGAAGGATGACATTGGGGGCGATCCATGGGTTTGAATGCATCCGAGGGAGAAAGCCAAAGGAAGTAGACTTGAAATCAAGAGGTCAAAGCTGCAACGGAGAGTCAAGTGAGTTGTAAGGGTGAGGGTACGAGTGCTGAGAGATTGTACTCGGGTACAAGTCGACTGGTGGTTTCATCAATTGACTGGTTCAGTCGACTTGGCAATTGACTGAGAGCGAACAAAATGCTTCTATTCGCTCGGCCAGTGTGGATTAGTCGACTGGTATTGAGTCGTTGGGTTGTAACGGTCGAATATCCATAGATTGCAGTCGACTGATGGTTTTGTCAGTCGACTAGTAGGCGGAGTTTTCCAAACCGTGGCCTATATAACCAAGACTTTGGAGCTTGGTTAAGGCTGACGAAATAGAGGTGGTTATCCCCTATTAGTATTCTACCAGTGCCCTAGCGTCTCAAGTGTTCTTGTGAGAGTTGTGGTGAGGTTTCTCCACTCACAAGGAGCTACGTGAGCTAGCCGAAATTTATCGGAAAGTCATCCACTGATGGATCGTGATCGTCCACCTTACGGGCAGTCATGGAGTAGGAGTCTTATCTCCAAACCACGTTAAACAACGTGTAGTGGTTCACTTGTTCTTTTCCTTATTGTCTTTAACTTTTGTATTCGTATTTGTTTTTGTATTATTCCGCTGCGCAACTAACGAATATGTAGCAAGCAATCGATTTGGGGTGCACGACTATTCAACCCCCTTCTAGCCGGCCATATAAGATCCCCACCACATCTCTCATAACCTCCACAATCATGTGATGACAAAGAATGCCAGAGATTGTTGAGTAAGGAAAGACGTACAGCTTGGCTGATGTACAATAATAACCTTCTAAGGAATCTTCTGTTACTCATATGTGCACCTCTTTTGTCTTTTGTAACTTACGTCATTAATGAGACGGTTGAAGGAATATACTCTCATAAGTTGTTTGTTGATGGGAAGTGCAATCATCTTCGAAAAAGGTTCTAGTGAATGCTCATATTGTAATAGAGGAATATTCTCTGACAAACGGTTGTTATTCTGATAGGTTATTGTGATTCTCTGACCATGTTGTCTACTAAGTGTATCTCAGATGGATTATAAATATATCCATTCTTCTCTTAAACTGCTTAGTTATGCATAGGGTGGTGTTGAAGATCTGTTCTGGAAGAAATATGAAGTTAAGTCCCCTAGCTTTAGTCGGTTATTTAGTCGACCAACCATGTGTTGGAATATTTGCTTTTGAGAAATGAGGAACTGAGTCCCTAGAGATTCGATCAGTACTTTAAGTCAATCATCCATATGAAAGAATGTTTGCCTTTGAAGCGAGAATTTGAGATCTAGAAGTTCGACTGAATTTATAAAGAGATTTGATTTACACTTATCTTCTGTGCATATAAGAGACAAGAATATTGAATTGTGTAAATCTGATTAAAATTATTATCAACCGACTATATGAAAAAAAATGACAGATGAAAAAACTCATAAAGTTGATTGATCATAAGATTGATCAATCGTTTATACCCAAACATGTGATCAATCGGATGTATGATAACTTGGACATCTCTTAAAATCGGTGAATATTTGATAAGGTCTTAATATAAGAATGGAAAAGTTCGACACACTTCTAGGTCGGCCGTCCTCGTCACGAGTGCCTTACCATTTAGCGAAAAGCTACATACTATTGAAAATTACACGTTGATTGCTGCTCTTGATTTTAACTGTCACGTTGAGACTGTCATAACCCACTGTATCAGTTAACAAGAGAATAAACTGTTAATCATAGAAACAGATCTTTCCAAAGATTTGCCAAAATACATCAGAAATCTTAGCAACTAAAATCCAAATGGGACAGTATGAACGGAGATCAAATAGAGCCCCAAATCTTAGGAACAAAGGCAAAAGATCAAATTTCTAAACCTATTGAAGAAACTCAGCAAGAGGATCTCAGATAAAGGAACAAAATACTCCATGAATCTTCGCAGCACACAATGATCGGTTGGACGCCGACGCAGCAAATCGGCGCTAGAATCCTTAGAGGTCACCTGACAGAAAGTTCGCCGGAATACGAGAGCCGATGGTGAAAACCACCCTAATTCCGCTTTCTCTTCGTGAGGAGTCGAGAAGAAGAGGATGGAACGGAGGAGGCCGTTCTGAGTTTTAAACGCACAATTTTACACGTGACTTCCACGTGCATGCAAACAAAAGAACTCGCTGTAGTCGCGGCCAAAAGCATTTCTTAATTAGTTCGTCCCGGCAAGATGGAGGAATGCTTCCGTGATCTGGCTCCCTGTGCGCTCTGCTCGAGCCTTTGGATCCTCCTAGCCGTCAGCTTTCCCACTTCAATCTACGCGATTCGGTAATTGCTCATACGCCTGCTTCTCTTGATCGCCCCTCTTGTTATCTGTTTCTGTTCTCATTTGAAAATTTTAACTGCAGGGGGAATTCGATCCAATTGATCCAGAAAACTCTTGGGAATCTGTTATTGTTGTAAAATTTGATTGCTTTGTGTGTGTGTGTTTTATCGATTATTAGTCATTTCGCTAGGGCACACGAGAATCTTTGTTTTATTTTATTTTTGAAGGAAGGGCATGTGAGATTCTTGAGAGTTTTATAGGTTGCGAAGCGAATGCGTTAGAAACTGAGGAGAATAAGATTAAAGTCAATATAGATGAATCGAGAGGGTTGATGAAGAGTGTTGTTACTCCGTGGCCCGGTTTTCTCGATGTGACTTGTGACTTTGTGCTTATGTTCATAGCCTAGGTCATGCTACCCGAACCTGGAGGAATTGGAAAGCTTGTCTAGATTTGTGGCTCTAAAGTGGACAATTTCGGTTGTCAAATTCCATCACACTTTTGATTACTCTAAAATTCCCTAATTTGCCTAGCTGTAGTGCATTAAGTGTGAAATCCAGATGCTGATTGTGTTTGAAACTCATTCAAGGAAGGATATTGGTATTATGGAGAATCCTGTTTTCAGGGGCGCTACTTATTATCAGATGACAATGGTAAGAGTGACTTTTTCTATTCTTTTTTTTTTTTTAAATAAATGGTTCCGGTTTCTTAGAGTCGCTGCATGTCTATGGTATGTTAGTGTCGGATCCTCATCCTTTTCAGCTTTAGATGTCATTCTTTCAAGCGTTTCAAACTCAACATTGCTGATTCAGTGAGATATTGATTGCTTTTTTCTAATTAAAATCGTGCAGGATACGCATGTACTGCCCTTTCTGTTGATTCATGGACTCGATGCTGTCCAGCTAAAGGGGACCAATTTTCTTGTCGGTGAGTTTTCTCTTCGAACTTCAAACTGTATTTATATTTCTATGATCACCTATTCTCAAAATAAATCACACGCTGAACTCAATAATGCAATTTGCAGGGGCTGCAGCCTTGTTTCACAGTGTTGCAATTCATATGTATCATGCTGCTTAGATCCATCCAGGGTTACTTTTCTCCCTTCTGTATTTGTTTTGACCTTTTATTAAATTTGAAATTTTGATTCATCACACTTTCTTAACAGACCAAAAAAGATCTTGCTCTGAGGGTGAAAATTGCTGGACCAATCTCAGCAAGTAAAGTTACAGATTTAAGTTTGTTGAGAAGAGATTTCTTACTACTTCATTCATTCTCTTGTTCTTCCTCTCTTTTAGGAACTTATTCTAGTGTTTTTGAATTCTGTGTTGGAAGAAGATGTCGTCATAACTCTGCAAGTGTGGTAATGCTGTCACGCCAACCTTTCTTCTTTTTTATCATCTCTACTAATTTCATTGGTGACTATGGCATTCTCTGACAATGAAACTTATAAAAGTAGAATTTAGAAATGGTTATTGTCATATAACACGTTCATTTAAATAAGATCTTGTGCCTTGACAAATTCATTTTTGTCCAAATAAAAAATAGAAGGGAAAACATTTATCTTGGGTATAAACATTATGTTCTTCTAATTGCAACTCTTGTTTAGCATGACTGGGGCTACCTATGTCGGTTTTCCATTGGAAAGTTATGTTATCATATCAAATATCTGCTATAGTATCTACTCATGCTGGCTCAGTGCCTAGCACAGGCATGATATGAAGCAGATTTACAGATTGCATAGAACAGTTCTTATGCATTAACGCATACGAACAACCTGGTGGCTAGTACCATGTCACACAAGAAAACCATTACTCAGTGATGAAGGCTAATTAATACTCTTGACTTTGTTTAATAATATTTATTCGGTGAGGTTTCTGATTAGGTTCAAGAGAAAGCCTATGCAAGTGATTTCCACAATTGTTTTTCACTACAATCAAATTTTTCAGGTACTGCTAAACTTTTACCGTAATAAACATCTGTTAATTACATCATATTGCAACAAAGAGCATTTTGCTTTGAGGATATCATTGCTTTCACATATTGATTTATGAGCTATCTTTAAATTTCGGAATACAAGCCAAATTTTGAAGCAAGATTATCTGGTATTGACATTGTTGTCGGAAGGTAGTTGTACTTGGTTTTTGTGTATGCTTGGTATTTAGTTATGACACTTGTTATGCATAAATCTTATTTGGAAATAGTCTTGGAGAATCTTGTAATGCAGTTTGCAGCTGGAGAGGAAAATCATGTATTCCAAACAGACTTTTGCTGCTAAATAGATGTGATTTGTAAGTATTTTCTTTTAATAAACTTGATTATATCGTTGTACATCTTCTATTCTTATTTCTGTGTCGATTGTATTAATGATGTCAAAAGCTACTGAATCTTGTAGGAGAATAGGAGTCGATAAAAAAACAATGTAGGCATATTTTGATTACGAGGAATCAAGTATAATTTCTATTGATGAACTGCACATGTGGCAGTTGCATATATGTGGTGGTACATTCTTCCATGCTCATAGGTGTCTTTACCAATACCACCAATTTGTGAATGTTTTCAGGCCTTCTCCACCATCAGATTGAAAATGATCCATCAGGTAGATTAGATGCAGAGAAATTCACTTATCAAAAAAGTTCATGGTCTCTAGATGCATTTGATAACTACATTTTAGATCTCTTGGCGTTCTTGGTACTTTCTATTCATCATGTATGAACATTCTGTAGGATCGCTTTTTCACATTTTCGTAAAACAGTCGAGAGTACGCAGCGAAAATAAGAAACACAAAATTAATGTTAACACAATTTCTTTTACTTGGTTCGGAGCTTTTGATGACTCCTACTCCAAGGTCTACACTGTTGAGTGTTTACTTTGGGCAATTCACTAAAATTTTGAGCGTTTACACAATTAGTTTGAAATAAAAGTACAAGTAAACTAAAATTAATTATACCGATGATTTTGAAATGGAAGCTCGTGCGTAGTTGCCGTCGCGGCAACGTTTAGGCATTGTGGAGAGCTTTTCGGAGCAGCGCGCAAGAATAGAAGATGTAGAGAGTTGTTGTCACTTGTATTGAAGTTCTGTAGAGAGGGTTGTTCGAATAGGACTTTTATGGAGCATTGAAGGTGCCTACGGCCTTTTCCGAGGCGCCTCTAGATATAAATCTGATCCCTTACCCTCTGTTTAGATGAGGTGGACGAAGGTTCATTAATGGAAGGGGAAAGGAGGGGAAAGGAGGGAAAGGGAGGGGAAATAAAGTATTTATATTCTTATTCTTTGGGAGGGAGGGAAGGTTTATTAATGTAACATGTATTACCATGTTTGGGAGGAAAGTGAGGGTAATGAAGGTTAAATATATAAAGTTATAAAATTACCCTCATTTTTATTAAAGACTTGTGCATTCAAGAACATAGTGCATCTTGCATACATTTATTGGTTAAGACTTACGTATTCAAACATTTGTAGCTTATTTGTTAAAGTTGGCATCGAAATTGGCGTCGGCATCGGCATCGACATCGGCATCGAAGTTGGCATCGAAATTGGCGTCAAAGTCGGCATCGGCATCAAAGTCGGCGTCAGCGTCGGCATCGACGAAGTGCGACCGTCGGGCGGTGGGAGTCAAGTGGTGTGAGTGTTTTTCATCGCGATGTAAAGAATATCTAAAATAATGATTTTTTTAAAAATTAATTTAATAAACAGGAATAAAATTAGAACATAAATTTTTTTAATTCCCCTTACCCTTCCTTATACCCCAAATCGGGGTGTAAAAAATTCTTTCGTTTCATGGGTAAGGAAGGTTAAAGCTTACCCTTCCTTACTTTTCCTTTCCATAGCTCACTTCCTCCCAAACAAGATTTTAAATTTTTCTTCTCCTTCTTTACCCTTTCCTCTCCTTCCCTCACCTCCTCCCAAACATGCAATTAAGCTTCGGTCATGAAAAGTTGTGTGAACTGCGACCTTTATCTACCTGAGGGTGCCTTCCAAGCGCCTCCGCTGCGCTCCAAGGCGCCTTCCATGCGCTCTAGGGCGCCTCCCTACAGCGAGAACTTTATCCTCAAAATTCATCCACTCGGGGGCGCCTTCGCCCAGCTCCGAGGCGCTTTCGTACAACTTTGAGGTGCTTCGAGCACTGTTCATCCGATGCTAACTTATGCATTTTTGCTCCTGCAAAATATGTTAGTCCAAATACAAAAAAATACCTTGTAAAACAGAGTTAACACAATCAAAATATAGTATTTTGACATGTTGGTCCCGATGTGACCGACAAGATAGGGTGAATTGTCCTATTAAAAATTTAACACTTTTTTTTGCTTGCTTGTTTAGGAAAGACAAACACAAGTTAAAGTAGTTAGAAAAATTAATATAAATTAAAGAATAAGAGGTAGAAAAGTTACTTGGTTTACAACTAGAGACGTTGCTAATCCAAGGCAAAGTAAGCTCACTAAACGACTCTTTCGATGAAGGCGGAGTAACCTCTTATAGACATTAAAAGCTCAGAAAAGAAACTACGGACTAAGAAATTGATAGTACAATGTTCGTATTCAAGTGTTGTGTAGAATCTCGAGTCCCAAGCCTCCTTTTATAACTTTACTGGCCAAAGTGATCGTTTGCTGACGTGGCGCATCCCGGGCGCTCGGACCCGGTCCGGGTGCCTTAGCTGGTCACCTCAATCCGTTTTATAACGGCTAAGTGATAAGTAGCTTATTCATTCCTGGGCGCCTGGATCGGTCTGGGCCCCTAGATTGCTGTTGACGTGGATCCTAAATCTATCCACGCTGCAACGACTACGCGGGGGCACCTCTTCTGCACCATATCAGTTCAAGCGCTTAGGATTTGGTCCAGGCGCCTGGTTGACTTGTCCGACTAATGCTCCACGCTTGAGTGATTGATCGGACATCCGGTATTGGGCTCACCCGAACACATCTCCGACCTTCTTTTCTCGATCAGTCTTCCGCTTCGGCTTCTCGTCCCTTGGAAGCGCCGCACGAGTCCTTCCCGTCCGCTGGTGTACTTTTCCGGAGCACCTTGTCCCTCGAATGCACTGAGTCCGTCAACTCGCTTCCCGTGCCACCTTTCTCGCTAACTGTGTCTTTAGCTCGACCTTTTGTGTTCCTAAGTTTCTGCGCACTTAAACACAAGGATCAAATATAATAGGACCTAACTTAATCCGGTTGATCACATCAAAACTTACCCGGAGTTTCAAGATTGTCCGGTTCTGACTTTTAGATTTCCAATGAAATCTTAGGTCGAATCGATGTCTATTGTTTCCTCAATGGGGAACGCGCCCTCACCAGAGAGTTTCCTTTTGCCAAACACCCGTTTGGACTTTTGTGTAGCATTTAACCTTGACCTCCGAGACTTTCGTTAGACGCTCGATCCTCCACCTACCTAGACTTCCGCATAGTGTTCGCGACCCCAAGGACTTTCGCCCGATGTCCTCGAACTACAAAGTCTTCTGCCCAGTCCATCCTACCAGGACTTCGTGCCCAATCCTTTCGACCAGGATTTCATACCAAATCTTTTGACCAAGACTTCGTGCTTAATTCTCTCAACCAGGATTTCGTGCCACCAAGACTTCTTGCCCAATCTCTTGACTAGGACTTCGTTACCTAGCCTCAACTAGATTGTGCCTGTATATTTAGGTAAACTTGTTACATCACAATACAACTTAACTTTAAATTTTTTATCATTATCAAAATCAAATTTAATTAATTGGTACTCCCAGTACCAACACATTCTTGGGTGTAATATCGTACATCATGAATTATCACAGTTTGTTTCTTAATTCCTTTTTTGCCGAAAAATGTAATGCAACTATAGTTAAACAATCATGATCAAATTGCCATGTGTTTCTCAGTAAGTTGCTAGTTAACCAGTTTGCAGAAATATATGCACTGCAATGGTGGATGCGCTGCGAGCATTGGGGCAGGTCGACCTGCAGAAGTTGTTGCAGTTGCACCCAAGAACATGGTCAATGGAGGATCCAAACAAAAAAAGGAAGAGGGTGCTCAAAGAAGGGAGTCGGAGCTTGTCTTTCTTCTCGCTGCCTCTCGGACTACAACATACTGATGGAATTTTCCGAGAGCAAGGGGGTGCTCAAGCACACCCCCTTTCCCCTCTAAATCCGCCACTGAACATGGTATAGCATAATTTACTCTTTTATTTCGAAAAATTTATAATTATCTCGTTATAGTTTTAATATAATCAATCAAGTTAAGTTAGATTCTGTGTGTGTTTGATCATTGTGTCTAAGTATGTAGAAGCTTAGGAACACAAGAAGTCGAGCGAAAGACGCAGTTAGTGAGAAGGATGACACGAGAAAGGAGTCGACGGACTCGGTGCATCCGAGGGACGAGGTGCTACGGAAGAGTACATCGGTAGACGAGAAGGACGTGCGGGACACTCGAGGGACGAGAAGCTAGAGAGGAAGTCTGCTCGAGGAGAAGGCCGGAAGATGAGTCCGGATGAGCTCAATTCCGGATGGATGAAATCACCCAGGTGATCGGAGCAGCGGAAGAGTCAACGGGGAGTTGCGGAACTGTTGGAGGCGCCTTTAATTTGGTTGGAGGCGCCTCCGTGTCTTTCTATGGAAGGCGCTTTCAACCACCCATGGAAGGTGTCTTAGACTGGGCAAAATGTAACCGTTAGCGAAGATAGAACCTTATCTTCGCTTGACTCGCTAAAGGCGTCTTTCATCTTGTTGGATGCGTCTTTCAGTTTCGGATAAGATTTTCCAAGGACTATAAAAAATTCTCCGGACCTAGGAAATATTGAACAACTTCTATATTAACTTTTCTAGTCATTTCTGAGCTATTAACGTATGTAAAAAGACTTCTCCGCCTTCAACGAATGAGACCTTTTAGTAAGCTTTTCAACGTCTTGGATTAACAACCATGTAGGTTGTAACTAATTAAAATTCTGACTTTTATCTACTCTTTTTAAGTTATTATTTCTTTTATTATTGTTATTATGCGACTAATCAAAGGATCGAGAAAGAAATTTATTTTTCTTATAAGTAATTTACTCCCCTTATAAGTAATTTACTCCCCTTCTACCGGCCAACGGGTCATAACAAAATTCATTAACTACATGTTGCCTGCAATGCTGTGTTCAGCCCTTTAACTGAAATTATCGAAATTAAGAAAGAATTTGTATCCTCGCAATCAATAGCAGTTCTTTTTTCTTCGTTAGTGATGTCATAATCTGTTAACCTTGGATTAGGTGGTAAAGTACTTGATAAAAACTTTTTTTCAACTGGTTAATTTTAGTCGAGAACTATGCTATACTACTTAATGCAGTTGGCTACTTAAATTTCTCTGGGTCGCAATCCCTTCTTTAAGAAGTCAACTTCACAAGTCAAAAAGCATAGCAGGTATCATTATTTGACAGCCTATACACGGCGATCATGGAGTATGTGGGACGTAGCACTCAATTAAATGCTATGGTTGATTCACGTGCTACATATCTTGCAAGGTAGCTAGGGTTTGGTAGTGCCTTTTACAAAGCTGCTTTTGATGACCAATCACTTTTTGGTAGGTTTGTGTTCTAAGATCTAATTTTATGATATTGAACACAATATTTAACATTTAATTAATATTTTATTAAGACAAACTAAAAGTGTTTAAATTGTCAATGTTCCCTATTTAATAGTTATAATAGTCCAAGAATACATAATCAATATAAGCAATGACCAAGGAATGAATTGTTGTTGCAGAACCTGGAGCATGCATGCTTGTACACTGGGACAAAGTCTTTACTTTCGTGTGATTGCCAACACCAACATAGAGGGTTGCAAATAAGTCGAGTTGAGCCGAATTTTAGGATATTTAAATTTATTTGATAAGGTAATTAAGTTGAGCCGAGCCGAACTTAAAATGAACCAAACTTTTGAAATGAGTATTCAATCTTGACTTGATTTATATTTTATAAGTTTGAACTTGTTCGAAACTTGACTTGAGATTGATTCGTTTATATGTTATCAAACTCTCAATTCAAGTTTAGTTCGAGCTTGATTCGTTTAGATATTATCAAACTCTCAATTTAAGTTTGTTTGATTATTTAAAATTTTTAGTTGTTTAATTAGTTATTGAATTTGATAATTTAAATTTATTTATTTATTTATTTTATTATTTATTTAGCATATTGAAAAGAGTTTGATTAATGAATATGATTCATGAACATTATTCATAAACGTTGTTCACGAACATTATTCGCGAACGTTGTTCACGAATGTTAACGAGCTGAACACATATGTGTTCAAGCTTGTTTGTTTAGCTTAACAAGTTCAAGTTTGTTTGTCTAATTAATCTTATGTATATTGAACGAACATAAACAAATTTTTATCAAGCCGAACATAAAATTTGTTCACGAACGTTTGGTTCATTTACAGTTCTACCAACATACCAAGAGGCTTTGCCCCTGTGCATGATGCCGGTAGTCGGAAAATAATCTTGCTGGCCGGGCCTTGTTTGCTAGATGAATTCACCAAATATCTTCAAGATTTTGCTCATGCCTCTTTGTAGTAGTCACGGAAACCCTATGCTACAACAATGGAAATACAGTTATTTGTCATCTCTATTTTGTCTGAAATATGTATGTACTGAATGTAGCGGCAGCATTCGAATCAGATCGCTAGCGGTGGTGGACAGTCCATTCCATATCAGATCTAGCCCAACATGAAAATAAGTTGACCAGACCCGGATCCGGACCGAGCTCGGCCATGTAGATCCTTTTGGAGATCCTATCAAAAGGTAGGGATATGGCTTGTGGCCCCTCTCAACTACCTTTATATTTGTTAACAGTTTGTTTTAATTCAAACGCATGCACTAAACAAAAGCACACAAAAGGTTGTTTGCAATAAACCTATTGGTCAACCCACACCTTTTTCAATTTTTCGATGCCTTGTTGTTTCATGCATCGCTCATTAGATTATTCAGCATGCAGATTACTAACCATGAAATTTAAAATCAATTTGTTAATATATATTAAAGTTACAAATAAGTTGACAACATCAAGTAAAAAATATGTTAAATATATATATTTATAAAACTTTATCCATAGTAGTTCAGGAATTTATCTTAACTTGGATCTAGTAATTATTAAAGTTGTTATTTCCAAGTTTATCTTTCAAAATAATTATGATACAAATTTTTTAATTTAGTTAATTAGTGAGAATTAATCAAACAATTATAATTTATAAAATATAAGTATTTTAATTTTAAAATTTTAAAGTTGTAATCCATTACTTTTTAATAAAAAAAAATATATTTATGTGGTTTATTTATTACTTTAAATAACTTGGAGAAGATAAAATAAAGTCATTGGTGATAAGAAATACCCCTAAAAAGAGAATTTTCGTTTCACCCGGCAAGTTTCACATTTTTAGAACAATGGCTTTATGTAATTTTTTAAATCATGAAAACACCCCCTTTTCACCAGATTATTATTTTATTTTAATGTTTCCAAAAGCTGAGGAGCTTTTTGGAAAAAGTCATTTGACCAATTCTATAGGTTTTGGTCTATAAATTACGGCTGCCGTCTCCTCGATGGAAGGTCTCTCTCGCCCTTCTCTTCCCTTCTTTCTCGGCTTGGATCTCTCTGTTCGCTGCAAACGATCGATCGCGGCCATGGCGAAGGGGAAGGACGTCATCGTGAGCTTCGGCGAGATGCTCATCGATTTCGTGCCCACCGTCTCGGGGGTTTCCTTGGCGGAGGCGCCGGGGTTCATCAAGGCCCCCGGCGGCGCGCCTGCCAACGTGGCCATCGCCGTGGCCCGCCTCGGCGGTCTCGCGGCCTTCGTCGGGAAGCTCGGTGACGATGAGTTCGGCCGCATGCTCGCGGGCATCTTGCGTTCCAACGGCGTTGACGATGCCGGCGTCCTCTTCGACACCGGCGCCCGCACGGCGCTCGCGTTCGTGACCCTCCGCGACGACGGAGAGCGTGAGTTCATGTTCTACCGCAACCCTAGCGCCGATATGCTCCTCACCGAGGGAGAGCTCAACCTCGACGTCATCAAGAGCGTAAGCGTTTGGATCTTTGTGCGCTTCGAGAAGATGACCTAAAATCCTAGCTCTTCTGCCCATTTCGCTCAAATCTCTTTCGAGTCATTTGCAGGCTGCGGTGTTCCACTACGGATCTATAAGCTTGATCACAGAGCCGTGCAGATCGGCGCACCTGAAGGCGATGGAGGTGGCGAGGAAAGCAGGGGCGCTGCTCTCCTACGACCCCAACCTCCGGCTGCCTCTGTGGCCCTCGGCGGAGTATGCGCGGGAGCAGATCATGAGCATCTGGGACCGGGCCGACATCGTCAAGGTTAGCGACGTTGAGCTCGAGTTCCTAACCGGCACGGATTCGGTAGAGGACAAGGTCGTGCTGACTCTGTGGCGGCCAGAGTTCAAGCTTCTGCTCGTGACGCTCGGGGAGAAGGGTTGCAAGTACTACACCAAGGTACATGCTTTACGAATCGCGCTTTTCGTATACCTCTTTAGGACTCAGATTGATGGAATTCCGATTCCAGATTCATTGTTCTAGTGATTTCCAGTTTGGGCTTTTTCAAGATCCCTCCAAAGTTTGGATCTTTACACTCCCCTCATTCAACATCTTGATTCTGGATCAATTCCACCAACTTCTCTTTAAATTTCCTCCTTTGCGATTAACTCGAACAACACTTTCTCGGTTCCCAAAATTTTTTTGCAGAACTTCAAAGGGAGTTTAAACGGATTTGCAGTCAAAACAGTAGATACAACCGGCGCAGGAGATGCATTTGTTGGTGCCTTACTCCGCAAGATTGTTAATGACCAATCTGTGCTACAGGTGAATTAACCATCAGACAGATCCTTGAATCCATTCCTTTTTGTGCCCTTTGCTAATACAATCCGTGCAGAATGAGGAGAAGCTGAAGGAAACACTCAAGTTTGCCAACGCATGCGGAGCCATCACCACCACCAAGAAGGGAGCCATTCCTGCCCTGCCAAATGAAGCTGAGGTCTTGAAGCTTCTGAAGGGAATCTAAGGGGGAAAAAAAATGTTTCCTAGTCTTGAATCTCAAGTTCATCGCTGCATTTGAGTTAAGTGCCATTGGAGTTTCTGCTGTTTTATTTTGTGTTTTTTTTTTAAATACTTTTGGCATGATAATAAGGCTTTCCAATTGTTGCTAGCAATTTGGCAGGTAACTAGGTTTTGATGTTTTTCATTCTTGTTTTAGTTCTTTTGAGGTGACTTTAGGGGTTGCTTGGCAATGTAACTGGTTGATAAATGTTACGAACATATATAGACAAGTAAAAAAGGAAATTTGAATTCTTATGGTTTCTTCTACACATGCAATTGTAGCAGGAACTCTCTATGTAATTTACCTTCTCCCCTGAGTTGCTTGGCCCATAAGATAAGATGGCGGCTTCACCTTTTGTCATTAGAGATCATCTCTAGGGGTTTCGATGTTAACCAAGTCAAGTTTGATTGAATTTATCGATTTTTCATTTGATTTGTGCGTAATTTTATGCTCAAAAACATATTTTTTTTTATGAAATCTAATTTTGCAAACATGCACATGGTTGCTAGTCCTCTCATCTTTTCCAAAAATGTATGTTCTAAGGCAAAATACTTCTCATTTGTCTCTATAATTTTAGATTTTCCAAATATCAATCATCAATGTCTCAAATAAAGGATGATTTTCAAAATATAGTGCCTCTATTTCAAATCAAATGTTGTTACAATTCTTAGAGAAGATCAGTTTGGCAGAGTCTATTGGATCGAACGCAACTTCAAATTTAGACGCGAATAAGTAAACCACATTGCATGCACTTTTCTATCACAATCTCACTTGCAACAAGATGAAATCCTATTTCTGAATTTTGATAGTTCAATCAAATAATTGATAAATAAATCAAATATTACATCAACCTAAAATCGAATAATTGATAAATCAATGTTACATCATTTCCCAATAGTTTAATTAATTGAAAAGCCAGACACAATTGAACTAAACCTGGAAAGGCTGCCAATGGCCGGTGGCCGCGTACTCCCCTTCCTGCTGCACCTTGGCGCTCCTCATGGCGCTCCCTCCGCCGTCGACGGCCGCGTAGTACCTCAACACGAAGGCGAGCGCCATGACCACCCACTCCATGCAGAAGATGACGACGCCGAGCGCCCCCACCATCCTCAGAATCACCACGCCGTCCTCCGCCCGCACGTACGACTTGAGCCCGTCTGTTAGGAAGTTGGCGGTGCGGGTGAAGGCGAGCACGGCGACGGCGCCCTGGAGGATGGCGGCAAGGACGGTGGATGCCATGTGGACGCCGTACTAGCGGGCGGAGGGGCCGGCCGCGGCGGCACAGCCGAAGACAGCGGCGGCGATGGTGAGGGCGTGGAGGAGGACGAGGAGGAAGCCGCAGGGAGAGGGGACTAGGCGGAGGGAGAGAGTGAGGAAGACGCAGCTGGAGGCGGCGCCGAGGAGGACGTAGTTGGAGAGGAGGAAGGACTTGTGGGCGCGGCAGTGGGCGGGGGAGGAGGTTGCCGGCGGCGGAGACGCGATCGAGATCATCCCCATTGATCGGAGCTAAAATGATGGCACAAAAAAGATCTTTTCTTCGAGTAAAATCGAATTCAGAGATTGATGGATTCGTGCTGCGACAGAGGAGCCTTATTTGTAGGCGTCGAAGAACAGGGGAAGGCTATTCGACCGTTGGAAAGTAGATCGATCTGGGGACCGCGGAAGAGTTAACGGCTACTTCTTACTTTTGCTTTTTGGTCCTCCTTATTTTTAATAGTTGCGATGATTAGGAAAGATAAAATTTGAGCTTAAATATTTAGGATCGATAGTTGAGTTTTGACAAGTTGAGGGTCAATTCTCTCATCGAGATATAGGTTGTGATGTTAATTGATAGTAATAGGTAACCTTATCATCTTATAGTTCCTTTAGGATGATCCCTTAGTGTCCTTAAGGAAAATAAATAATGAAAGGTTTCATCCCGTGATAATAATTAGGGTTGTAAATAAGTTAAGTCGAGTTGAATTTTGAGATGTTCAAGATTATTTGATAAGATAGCCGAGTCTAGTCGAGCTTAATTAAAATGAACCAAGTTTTTAAAATGATTATTCAAACTTGACTTGATTTATTTTTTATGAGTTTGAACTTGTTTGAATCTTAGCTTGAGTTTGGTTCATTTAGATGTTATCGAACTTTCAATTCAAACTTGGCTCGAGCTTAGTTCAAGTTTAGTTTGAGCTTGATTCATTTAGACATTATCGAGCTCTTAATTCAATATTATTTAATTGTTTGAAACTTTTAGTTATTTGATTGATAATTGAACTTGATAATTTAAATTTATTTATTTATTTAACATATTAAAAAGAATTTTATTAATAAATATGGTTCGTGAACATTGTTCACGAACGTTAACCAGTTGAATACATATGTGCTCAAGTTTGTTTGTTTAGATTAACGAGATGTTCAAACTTGTTTGTTTAATTAATCTTATGTATATTGAATGAATATAAATGATGCGGTGATGATGAAGGACCCCACCCCCGCTGCCACAGTGGGATCAAAGTCAAGATGATCAACGAGTGGACAATATCGGCCGGTCAGTCGGTCGGCAAGACAGTAGGCGTCACATCAAGAGTTCAACTTCGGTCGAGCGGGTATCTCGCTTGGCCAAACAGTAAAGTATGATATCGACAAAGTTCGACCTCGGCTAAGCGGTTATCCCGCTCGGCCCAACAATAGAGCATGTGGACAGTGGACTTCCGACCGAGCAGCTATCCTGCTCGGCCCGACAGCTGACAGCGCGTGGACAGTGGAATAGTGGAATTCTGGGCGAGCGGTTATTCCGCTCGACCAAACAACAGACACAGCAGACTATCTTTCAACATCCTTTTGGGAGCTAGTGTCACTGACAGGCAGCATGGTCAGACAGAAGATCGTACGACGGAAGCTTCCATTGTCACTTCAGAGATATGCTCGGATTGTTATGGTACTGTGTCAGGGATACTTTACTAACAAGTCTTTTCAGTGAAAGGTTCAAGATGCTTGCTCGCCTGGGAAAGCATGTATGCGCGCTACCGAAGCTCTATATAAAGGGGGGTCCAAGCTTCAGCAGAGCTATACGATATCTTACTGTTGCGCTACAGTCTTCTTATTGCTCTGCTATTTGCTTCTTCTTCTTCGCCGGAGATTGACTTGAGCGTCGGAAGGTCATCGTCGAGGACCTCTTCCCTGGCTCGGCATTAACGCCACTTGCGTTGTAGGTCGGAGTGAAGTCCACAGGAGGTCAGCGGGAGTGCCACATCCCCAACATCCATCTCATTGACTTTCGAGCATGATCAATAAACAAGTTCTTACTAAGTCGAACAATAAACTTGTTCATAAACACATATAATGAGGGTTGAGACTACTAGTGGGATATTTTGTAGTCATTAACCCTCTGTTTGGATGAGGTGAGGTAAGGTTCATTAATGGAAGGGGATGGAAGGGGAAGGGAGGGGAAGGGAGGGAAAGTAATATATTTATCTTGCCATTGTTTGGAAGGGAGGGAAAGTTCAAAAGGATGGAAATGAAAGTTAAATATACAAATTTATAAAAATATCCTCTTATTTTTTTTAATAAATCTGCATGTGAAAATATAAATAAGGATAAAATTGGGATAATTTTTCCTTACCCTTCCTTACACCCCAATTTGGGGTGTAAGGAATTTCGCTGATTCCCGAGCATGCAAGAGGAAGCTTTACCCTTCTCTCCCCTTCCCCTTCATGACTCACTCTCTCCCAAACAAGTGTACAAATTTTTTTTACCCATATTTACCTTTCCCTCCCCTTTACTCACCTCCTTCCAAACAGAGGGTAAAAGTTGATCTTAGTTTTATTGACAGGACGCCCTTACATAATAAGTTGTAACATTATATCTTTTAGAGAAGAGTGACCATGAGTAGTTTAGATTATCGGAATGGAGTTGCATATGAAGGTGTCTTCCTTTAACTATGCATCTCATTTGGAAAAAAAAACAGAATCTCTTGTGTAGTCTTCATTGATACTTTTACAATTATCCTTCATTGATATCTTCATGGGATGTTCATTATTAATTAGAGGATGATAAATTTATTATAATTGATAAGAAATCAATTTTCGATGAATCTATATCTTTGGGAAAAAATCTCTTTCGTCTACTGATTAATTTAATCATCAATTATAAATTGACTTTATAATTCACATTCTTTTATAAAATCTAGGACGAACTAAAAAAAAAACCTGAATAAAATTATCTACTGAGAACCATTATTCTTCACTGCCATTGTTGTATAATTTTAGTATTAAAAATGATGAGGTGTCACTTCTATATATATATATTTTTCCGAAAGTAAGATATCTTTTGAATGATAAATAAAATAAATTGGCATACGGGCAATGCCAAAACAATTATTGTGGTTTAAAATAAACATGACAAATTAATAAATCATTAACAAGAACAAAAACTCTAATTTGGTTACAAATGTAATTTATACATATTCATAGGGTTAATTGCTTAATGCTTACCATCGGTTAGTATTTTTTTAGTTGAATGTTGAAAATACGTGGAGTCAACTGAAATTTTGCTAACCCAACGGCACCACACTAGAGTCAATCTGGGCCGTCCGTCATTCTCTTCGATTTAATCAACATGACAAAAGGTGAAATTTCGGGATGATCGTACAATTTCTAAAAGAGAATAAATCACGGACACGTGTCCGACAATAACGTAGCATTTTACGTCCGTTTGAAAATCGATCTCGTAGTTATCTGCCGTAATATAACTGTATAAATCATATGCGCCAGAGCGCAAAATCGTACCGCTCGTTCGGGTATATAATCGATCAACGTCGCGTGGCGATGATTCCGAAGGAGTCGTATCCCCAGGCACTTCTCTTTTTGCCAACGGATCTATCGTCGGAGATGGGGCGAGAAGCCGTGAACGCAGCTCCAACGTCGGGGAGGAGGAAGAGGAGCTCCAAGGATCCAATGGCGAAGAAACTGGATCCGCTGAAGGAGCGCAGCAGAGGCTCCTTCCCTCCTTCAATCGCCGCCTCCGGAGCATCCAAAGCTGGCCGCTTTAGGTTTTGTGATTCCTCTTCCAAAGAATCGCTCGCCGACGGATCGAAGACGGCGACGGGAAGTCCCCGGTCGGCGCCTCCCAATTCGAGAAACGTCGCCTTCAACTCCAAGATCACCGCGAAGGCTGTGCGTAGGAAGATCGGTTCCACCAATTTCTCAAAGCAGATGTCGACGACCACACCGACTTCCTCCGCCACTCCTCCTATTCAAGCTTCCATTTCGCCGGAGGTCCCCACGGATAACTCCTCAGTCACGCCTGCGTGTTTTGCTGCAGGCCATGTGATCGTCGGAGTGCACGACCGGAGGAAATGCAGGCCTAGAGGCATACTCTCCGTGGGCGGAGGAAGAGAGCTGGAGATTCCAGAGTTCAATGGCGGAGTTGCTGATCCAATTAGGGTTTCTGTGACACCTCCACCACCAGCCGCCGCATCCATAAACTGGCTATCTTCGCCTTCAAAAAATGGAAATTTGGGTCATTGTCCTGCCGAAGCTTCCATTGATTGGCTACTTTCACCTGGTGAAGATGAAGAAGTGCCATCGCCTGAGCTCAATTCTCCATGCTCGGAAACAACACCACCATCTGGTGTCATGATTCTGCGAACTCCGACCTCCGGCGACGGTGTCAGTCCCTTCTCTTCGATCCTAGAGAGAATTGCAAAGACATCCCAAAGCAAACATCGCCAGCCTCGACATTCTTTGGTTGAAGACCATGTTACCTCTGCACCTTCATTGCATTCAAGTTCAACAAAGAACAACAATTTATGTCAGCCAAGGCCACAAAGGCACAATGCAAATCGTCAAACAACATGCTGCGGGCTTAGTTTCCAGTTTGGATCGATCGAAACTTCATCAAACTCTGTAGATTTAGACCGGTTTCAGCATCTGTCGCCATCTGATAACATTGATCAGACAAGAATGCCAGGCTATCGATGGCTTTCAGACGACGAGGATGATCTCAACTGCCTCAAAGAAGATAGAGCAAGCTTGATATCTGATCACATGGAAAGTAATGGGGGCAATAATCAAAATGGACACATTGCAGCAGCTGGTTTTGGATCTGTTGAATTTGTGTTTGAAGCTGAAAAAACTGGCGCCAAAGGTCCTATACGAGGACCGATTTCGTCGGCAGAATCCATCAGCATGGAGGGGATCGTGGTTGCAGCCTCTGATGATTCTGACTGGACAATGTCCTACAAGAACCACTTATTTGAAGTATGACATACCTTATACCTTTCACTTGTTCTACTCCCTTATATTAGCTTTTCATTGTTCAATCCTTGTAAACTACATTCTAAATTGTACTAGTTGAAGTTCCACTCCAGACTTGCTTCATGAAGAACCATTATTGTGTATTCGTCCAAACGACGACTCATGAATCTCCAACTTCACTTCAATGCTTGTTTCTGTTTATGGAACTTCACTCCATACTGCAAAGAATGTGGCATATTACAGTGCGCTAGACCATCAGAGCAGGAACAAGAGCTATCTTCAAGTCATCCTACTGCAGTAGAAGTGCACATCAACAACCAGAACACCGGGACATCTTAAATTTTCAATAAAGCTCCTATTACAACGAGTAGCAACAGTATAACAAATCGGAAACGCAATAGGATCATTCCATATTGACTGCAGGCAAGCCAAGCGTGTGACAACATCGAAGGGCATTGCAACGCTCATCTCCATCTAGTTCTATGAAAATAACCTGAATTAGGTTTAGTATGCATACGAGCATAATTCCATACAAATTCTATGTCGCAGTTTCATGACACTAATTCAAATGAGGTTCTTTGAAAATAAAATTCCCGGTGACAGATCACGCACTAGTATTAGTTCTTTGGATCTTGCGTTGTAATTCTCCAAGAAAGTCCATCTGCTCATATGATACAATGAGACGATGTAATGAAATTTAAAAACATAGTATGAATCGACGAGATGGAGCAGGATAAGAACTTAATTTCATGCCTGTTGGGGAAGCTTGGAGTGAACCCAGGACGATCCACTGGCTCCCGAGTACACAACTGGCTTTTCTGTAAAAGAAACAAAAGTGGATGGATAAAGAAAAATAGAAAATAAGTTGATGTAAACAAAAGAATAATTGTTCCTTTTGTTTACATCCATTCAATCAGTATGAGAATCAATGAACAAAATGTTCAAAGTTCACTTGTAGGACAAAATGTTCCAATGAAGGTAACAAACAGAAATCAAGTTGTTGAAAATTTAAAGTACGTCTCAGGGGTGATTCCATCAGGCAATGAAATTTGAGAAGAAACGAGAAGCAAGCAAATTTCAGGAAGGAAACAGTCCATAATTCTGATACGATGATGTTAAGTTAAAAATTATAATAGCGTTCTCTGAAATCATACTTGGAATAGAAAGTTCACATGAGCAATAGTGGCAGGTCAAGAACAAGATTATGAGTTAAGTAACAAAGAATCTAGGCCAACAACCATAAATTTAAAGATAAACCAAGCAAAAAAAAAAAAAAAAATTGAAGCAGGACTACTCTTCTTTTACCTGGTTACCTTGACGGGCATATAGAACACTGAGCATAAAACATTGTAGCATAAAACATGAACTATATTCAAGTAGTCATAAAAACCAAATAAGCATGTGACTCACCAAGTACATCAGTGGATGGATCATCCAATAGATGCACTACAACCTCGAAACTATAAAATTGATACTGCACTTCACATAGAAATTACCTTTAGCATCATTAGTGTATAAGATCACTATCTTTTGTTTGTGCAGAAAGAAATTGACGAGGACCCATTAAAAGAAATAGCAAAAACAAAAAGGCGGCCTTTATTTGTAAAATCGTAAAAAAGGCACCCTGATTTTACTTTTTGTCAAAGGGTCAACTATAGTAGTTCATTATAACCTCTTTATCCCAACTTATTGAAAAGTGAGCAGTCTGATTGAATGCCAATATATGTCAATATTCACTTTCCAACCAAGTTGGCGCAGATGGAGTTAGGAAGATTTTTACCTCCAAATTAGCAAAAGTAAACAGTTGCATATTCAAATGTAAATTACAATATATACTTGTTCAATTAAAGTGTGAATGCTCTTTTGTAATAAATCTAGAGTTACAAAAATAATTTGAATGACATTTGTTTCAAATTAGAACAGTAAATAATTTCAGAACTATTCACTCTTTCAACCTTCAGGAAAAGAGGGGTGTATGGGTTGTTAGTTAGAGCCCTAGAGCCAATCATTTGATGATTGTATGGACTCATGTATATAATATTCATGTATATATATTAAGACATTTGGTTTTTGGTTATTATGCTTATTTGTATTAGTGCCAGATAAAATAAGTATAGTAACGTCCTAAAGTAGAAAGGTTCTTACCTATATCAATCGATTGGTTGAATCGATAGTGAGATGATATAGGGAACACTATTCTAAATCATTCCTAGTCGAGTATTAACATTCAGGGACAATGTTAATACAATAAAACTAGCATGTAGGTCAGCTCGATGACTTGATCTCACAAGTCATGGATATAGAGATATCAAGCTGACACATGGGTATGCATTAGAGAATGTATACTGAATGATCCGCCATGAAAAAGTATCATGGATCGTTATATGAATGTCATATACTTTCTCATGTGGCTATTAGTATGACTTAATCCTTTGACCTGAAGTCACCATGGATCCCTACATAAAGAGTTATGTACTTTGGTTTCGTCAAACGTCACCCGTAACTGGGTGGACTATAAAGGCGATTACTGGGTATATAACGAATTATGTAGAGGGATGTGAGTGATGTAGATGGGATCTATCCCTCCCATATGATGGGAGCGACATCGGTATTCTTGATAGAGTTAGACCACGAAGTGCATGGTCATGCCCAAATGAGTCAACATTAGATGTTGAGCTCATTTGATCGAGTGAGTCTACTTGGAGTTCAAGATTTAGATTGATTAGAGGATGACACGGTCTATGTCTCACATTGATCAATCTAGATGTCTAGGATAGAAGGACAATGTCACATATTTTGTGAGGAGTCACAATTGGTAATCACAAGGTGATGTCGGATCTCGACATTCTTGTAACTTGGGTTGTAATGATGTGTTCCTAGATACCGCTCATTACTTATGCTCCTAAATGGGTTTAGGGCATTGCCAACGTTACAAGAACCTATAGGATCACACACTAAGGACAATTAGATGGAGATTTGGTTCATATGATGAACCAAGAGGATTAGATTCATTTGATGAATCATATTGGATTAAGAGTAATCCAAATTGGGCTAATTGAGTTAGACTCAAGTTGATTCATGTATTCAATGAGTCTAATTTAGATTATGACTCATTAAATCAACTTAATTTAATGAATTAGATTCATTATATTAAGTTGGCTTGAATCATATGGTTGGATTAGATCAACCATGAGAGAGATTTGATCAAGTTTGACTTGATTTGAGAGGAAGAGAAAAAGTCATGTTTGACTTGATTTTTTTTGCCACATCACTAGTGAGTTGGCAAGATGTGGACCAATAGGATTGCTCCACATCATCAATGTGTGTCACCTCATGGAGGTTACAAGCCTCAATAGCATTTAATGTGGCCGGCCCACATTAAATGAGGAGGTTACACTTGTTGCCATGTCATTTAGTGAGGTGGAAAGATGTGGACCAATAGTGTTGATCCACATCATCCTAGAGTGCCACCTCATGGGGGTTACAACTCTTAATGGTCTCCACATTAATTGGAATTAATGTGGGGGTTACACCTCCTAGAGTGGCCGGCCACTTGATGGCTAAGGGGTTGTTTTGAATTTCCTCTCATTGATTTTTCACTCTTCTTCTCCCTTGGGTGCTCTCTCTTCTCCTTCTCCCATTCCTTGGCCGAACACTCCATTGGTGCTAGCACACCTTGTGTTTTGGTCATCTCCTTCTACTTGTGTCCGTGTGGATACATATAGAGGTTGTCTATTTTGACAACTAGAGATCAGGCGACATCTTGGACAAGCGGGAACGCGAAGGGCTTCGCTACAAGGGTAATGATCTTAACTTTAGTGTAGATCTAAAGGTTTTACAAACTCGTACAAGAAAAAGATTTTTCGAAAAATTTTGTTTACGAATCTTTGCACGAGATCCATGGCTTTGGGTGACTCGGGGTTTCCGCGATGCGAAAAAGCGGTTTTCGCGGCCCGACGAACCCAACAGTGGTATCAGAGCCACGTGCAAAGACTTGTACGAGTTCGTTTGTATTTTTATGAAAAATATACCTTCTGTGATTTTCTGTAAAAATTAAGTTTTAGAGTTTTTATGAGTAATTTTCCGTGAAGCGAAGCACAAGTGTCTCGGCACTTGTAGGCTTGCCACTCGGAAAGTTTTCTTTAAACGGCCGTTTGCCCCAAATCCGTTTGGGACAGCGGGGTCGGGTGCCATTAGATCGCAAAGGAGCAACTCACGATGGTTAGATCGTGGGTAGGGGCATTGCCCCTAACCCCGAAAGGGAATTTGCTTCGCGATTGCACCCGAAATCGCTAAAATCGAACTCGCCGGGAAGATTTTTCCGAAACGGCAATGTCTCGACCCAAATCGTTTTGGGACAGCGGGTTTAGGCACTGTTGGATCGCATAGGAACCCTCGCGATGGTTAGATCGCGGGTAGGGGCGCTACCCCTGGGCCCCGCAAGGGGATCCGTTCCGCGATTGCGCCCGAAACCGCTAAATGGGACCGCCGGGAAATTTTACTCATAAAAATTGTAAAAATTATTTTAAAATTACAGAAAAATTATGAAAAATATATAATTTTGAATTATATATTAATTTGTGATAGTCATGGCCCAAAATACCCAATAAGATTGGATTTGTGTTGTAATTCATAATACGGCCTGTGTGCCGTCATATGATTGTGTGTTCTGTATTTTTTTTTTCTCACGGCCAGCGCGTCGTGCCTTTCTCTTATTCTGGTTGTAAATTAGATTTAGACTCGAATGTAACTCGAGTTTCAAATTGTAATGTATAAATTGGAGCGGTGGAGGGTCCACACGAGACGGAGTTCCGAGGCGGGCACGAGCAACACAAGGTGGTCAAAGGGAGGAGCTTGGAGAAGTTGTTGACCCTAGGTTGACCATTCGATCTTCTCATTGGCTTGAGAAGATCGTAGTAGGGCCATGACTAAATCACAAATAGATTAATTAATTAATTGTTATGTATCTGATGCATGTTTAATAATTAATTAATTAATTAGTGCCTTAACGATTAGATTAGATCTAAGTCGTGCACATGATGCACCCTTGCGATTAGATTAGATCTAAGTCGTGCACAAGATGCATCCTTCTCGATTAGATTAGATCTAGATCGAACCAACTCTAAATGCCTAACCGTGCCGTGATACCTATCACTACCTCGATCACATGTATTGTTGAATCTGCCAAAGCAGAGCAATACATATTATCTTGGTAGGGTACGGAGGGACAATCTTGGTCCCGCCTATCAACGCATGGGTGAATACAAACTCAATTAGATTGAGTATTCCTAGTTACTCGGTTGGATCGAGTCAACTATAGGCATTATTCCAACAGTTGGAAAGGGTAGGACAAATCACGTTTATATTAACTCTCGGGCGTATTAGCCAAAGCTAACTCGAGTTTTAATATAAATGCGGATATTGATTCTATAAACAAGAGTTGCATAGAGATGTAATTGGTAATCGTTACCTACCGATCATACTAAGCCTTGGGAGTATTAGCCAAAGCTAACTCAAGGGTTAGTATGATGTGGATCTTGTCCCACAAGAATTATTGTATTCAGTGGGAGCATCATTTAGTTAAAGGCCTAATTAAATGATTTTAAAAGAATATGATATTTATTTCTGCAAATTTTCTGTTGTAGATAACCATGACGTCAAACACGAATTCCTTCTCACATCGAGAAGGACAAGCTCAACGGAGCGAATTTCTGGACGGGAACTTGAGAATAGTTCTCACTCGGGAACGTAAACTATACGCTGGAGCAGCCCATTCGAGGCTCCTCCCGCCATCGCCAGTGGCCAGGGATGCTTACTGAAAGCATCGAGATGACGCATTAGATGTGTCCTCTAATGCTCGCGACCATGAACTCGGAGCTGAAGCAACACGAGTTGATGGGCGCTTACGATATGGTTGAGCATCTTCGCCAACTATATCGGGGACAAGCGAGGCATGAGAGATTTGAGATCTCTAAGGCCTTTCGCAAGATGTCGACAGGGCTCCTGTGAGGTCCTTATGTACTCAAGATGATTGGAGTGCATGAGAACCTACAAAGACTGGGTTCCCACTGGCCAAGAGCTTGATCTTGCAGGTCCTTGCGGATAGCTATAGTCAATTCGTTCTCAACTATAACAGCGAGCCACTGCCCGAGCTACTTAGTATGTTATGAACTACGAGATTAACCTTAAGAAGGTTAAGCCCATTCGATGGTCCAGCACGAGGCGAGCCCAAAGGTAAGGGAAAGTCCCAAACCGAGGCAAAGGCAAGCTAAGGAGGGTCGCCAGGATGCTACCTTGCTGCGGTCAAACCGGAAGAGGAACTGAGGTATACTTGGAGGATCTTAAGAAGAAGCGAGTGAGACTTCCGGTATATATGTTATAAAGTCAATCTATCTATTTCTACATCATGGGTATTAGATCTTGGATGTGCTTCTCACATTTATCTTGATGTCAGGCGCTGAGAAATAGCAGGACATTGGACCTACGAGTAGGCAATGGAGCACGGGTTGCTGCTGTTGCTGTAGGGATTTACTTTCTATCTCTGCCCTCTGGGCTTGTACTAGACTTAGTCGATTGTTGTTATGTGCCTGCATTAACTAAGAACATAGTTTCAGTTTCTTGTTTAGACAAGAAAGGATACTCTTTTATAATAAAAGACAAATGTTGTTCTGTTTATTTAAAAGATATGCTCTATTGTAGTGCACCTCTGATAAACGGACTCTACATTCTAGACCTTGAGATCCCTATCTATAACATTAGTACCAAGAGGTTCAAATCGAACGACTTGAACCAAACCTATCTCTGGCACTGTCGCTTAGGTCATATAAATGACAAGCGTTTATCCCAGCTCCATAAGGATGGTTTGCTGGACTCATTTGATTTTGAATCATATGAGATATGCGAGTCATGCCTACGAGGCAAGATGACCAAGACTCCCTTTAGTGGGCACAGCGAGAGAGCAACTGATTTGTTAGGACTCATACATAGTGATGTATGTGGCCCTTTCAATGTTGCTGCTAGAGGCGGTTATAGATACTTCATCACATTTACTGATGACTTCAGTAGATATGGTTATGTGTGCTTGATGACACGTAAGTCCAGATCCTTTGAAAGTTCAAGAATTCAAGAATGAAGTCGAGAACCGGCAAGAGTATTAAAATACTTGATCAGATCGAGGTGGTAAATACTTAAGCCGTGAGTTTCGTGACTATTTAGCCGAGTGTGGGATTCTATCCCAACTCACTCCTCCTGGAACACCACAGGTGAATGGTGTGTCCGAAAGGAGGAATCGTACCTTATTAGATATAGTGCGATCTATGATAAGTCACACGGATCTTCCGACATACCTCGGGGTTATGCCTAGACACGGCAACTTTCATTCTCAACCGAGTTCCATCCAAGACCGTGATAAAGACACCATATAGGATATGGACTGGGAGATGCCAGGTGTCTTCATGAGGATTTGGGGTTGTGAGGCTTACGTCGACGTCAAGTCTCGGATAAATTAGGACCCAATCCGACAAGTGCTATTTACCGGATATCCCGAGGAAACTAAGGGATATTACTTATACATTCCCAGTGTTGTGGCAAAGACGGGATCTTTCTAGAAAGGGACTTTGTTTCTAGAAAGACTAGTGGGAGAGCGTTCGATCTTGAAGAAGTTCGAGATGCGAACAATAGATGCCTTGATGGAAGTTGAGCTGGAACCCAAAGTGTTGTGGATGATGTTGTTCCACAAAGAGTTGAGGAACAACAACCAGTTCAAGTATACCTCTTGCAGGTCCGATAGGGTACGTCGTCAGACTGAGAGATACTCATTTCTCTTGTCGACCATGATGACATTGTGCTCATAGAGGATGAGCCTACCACCATGAAGCTGTGATGAGACAGATTCAGAAATGGCTAGAGGCCGTGAGTCGGAATCTTCGATCGATGATGCGATCAAGCAGTTTAGTTTCATCAAGAACGAAGATGAGCCTTGTCTACAAGAAGGTTGTAGAAAACATAGTTGTCTTCCTCATATTGTATGTGGATGACATACTACTCATTGGGAAGGACATCCCTATGCTTCAGTCCGTCAAGACCTGGCTAGGGAGTTGCTTCTCGATGAAGGACTTAGGTGAGGCATCCCGCATTCTTGGGATACGGATCTATAGAGATAGATCTAAGAGATTACTTGGCTCAAGTCGATCGTACATTGATGAGGTACTCTACGGTTTGCCGTACGAGAACTCGAAGGATTTGCCGATGTCACATGGCGTGAGTCTTCGAAGACTCGAGGTCCCTCTTCTAGAGAGGAGACCGCATGGATCAGATCCTTTATGCCTCAGCCATAGGATCGATCATGTACGCCATGTTATGTACTCGACCTGATGTCTCGTATGCTTTGAGTATGACTAGCAGATACCAGTCGGATCTAGGTGAAAGTCACTGGATAGCGGTCAAGAATATTCTTAAGTACTTAAGAAGGACTAAAGAATATTTCTTGATATATGGAGGCAATGATAAGCTAGCTGTAAAGGGTTACTGATGCTAGCTTCCGACCGATCAGGATGATTAAAGATCACAATCGAGGTTCGTGTTTTGCTTGAATGGTAGTGTTATGAGTGGCGAGTTCACAGCATTCTACAACGTTTCCATTTCATTCGAGAGATTATCGATAGAGGAGATATGAAGATTTGCAGAGTACCTACAGAGGCTAACATCGCAGATCCCTTGACCAAGGCTTTGGCACAGAGAAACGTGATGGTCACACTAGGTCATTAGGCCTTAGAGCCTATATTGATTGGCACTAGTGCTAGTGGAAGATTGTTAGTTAGAGCCCTAGAGCCAATCATTTGATGATTGTATGGACTCATGTATATCATATTCATGTATATATATTAAGGCATTTGGTTTTGGTTATTATGCTTATTTGTATTAGTGCCGATAAAATAAGTATAGTAACGTCCTAGAGTAGAAGGTTCTTACCTATATCAATCGATTGGTTGAATCGATAGTGAGATGATATAGGAACACTACTCTAAATCATTCCTAGTCGAGTATTAACATTCGGGGACAATGTTAATACAAGACTAGCATGTAGGTCGACTCGATGACTTGATCTCACTGAGTCGTGGATATAGAGATATCGTCGACACGTGGGTATCGTTAGAGAATATCTTGAATGACCCGCCGTGAGAAAGTATCGTGGATCGTTATATGAGTGTCATATACTTTCTCGTGGCTATTAGTATGACTATTAGTCCTTTGACTGAAGTCACCGTGGATCCCTACATAAGGAGTTATGTACTTTGGTTTCAAACGTCACCCGTAATCGGGTGGACTATAAAGGCGATTCTCGGGTATATAACGAATTATGTAGAGGACGTGAGTGATGTAGATGGGATCTATCCTCCCATATGACGGGAGGCGACATCGGTATTCTTGATAGAGTTAGACCACGAAGTCCGTGCCCAAATGAGTCGACATTAGATGTTGAGCTCGTTTGATCGAGTGAGTCTACTTGGAGTTGATTTAGATTGATTAGAGGATGACACGGCCTCGCATCGATCAATCTAGATGTCAGGATAGAAGGACGATGTCACATATTGTGAGGAGTCACAATTGGTAGTCACAAGGTGATGTCGGATCTCGACATTCTTGTAACTTGGGTAGTAATGATGTGTTGCTAGATACCGCTCATTACTTATGCTCCTAAATGGGTTTAGGACATTGCCAACGTTATGAGAACCTATAGGGTCACACACTAAGGACAATTAGATGGAGATTTGGTTCTGAACCAAGAGAATTAGATTCATTTGATGAATCATATTGGATTAAGAGTAATCCAAATTGGGCTAATTGAGTTGGACTCAAGTTGATTCATGTATTCAATGAGTCTAATTTAGATTATGACTCATTAAATCAACTTAATTTAATGAATTAGATTCATTATATTAAGTTGGCTTGAATCATATGGTTGGATTAGATCAACCATGAGAGAGATTTGATCAAGTTTGACTTGATTTGAGAGGAAGAGAAAAAGTCATGTTTGACTTGATTTTTTGCCACATCACTAGTGAGTTGGCAAGATGTGGACCAATAGGATTGCTCCACATCATCAATGTGTGCCACCTCATGGAGGTTACAAGCCTCCATAGCATTTAATGTGGCCGGCCCACATTAAATGAGGAGGTTACACTTGTTGCCATGTCATTTAGTGAGGTGGCAAGATGTGGACCAATAGTGTTGATCCACATCATCCTAGAGTGCCACCTCATGGGGGTTACAACTCTTAATGGTCTCCACATTAATTGGAATTAATGTGGGGGTTACACCTCCTAGAGTGGCCGGCCACTTGATGGCTAAGGGGTTGTTTTGAATTTCCTCTCATTGATTTTTCACTCTTCTTCTCCCTTGGGTGCTCTCTCTTCTCCTTCTCCCATTCCTTGGCCGAACACTCCATTGGTGCTAGCACACCTTGTGTTTTGGTCATCTCCTTCTACTTGTGTCCGTGTGGATACATATAGAGGTTGTCTACTTTGACAACTAGAGATCCGGCGACATCTTGGACAAGCGGGAACGCGAAGGGCTTCGCTACAAGGGTAATGATCTTAACTTTAGTGTAGATCTAAAGGTTTTACAAACTCGTACAAGAAAAAGGTTTTTCGAAAAATTTTGTTTACGAATCTTTGCACGAGATCCATGGCTTTGGGTGACTCGGGGTTTCCGCGACGCGAAAAAGCGGTTTTCGCGGCCCGACGAACCCAACATGGGTATATTACTACAAGTGGAGTGTCACGTTGATAATAATTAAAATAGGGGCACCCATTTGATAATTTTGAAAATAAAGAAACATCTTTTGATTTTTGCCCATAAAAAAACCACAAAATAAGAGTGAAGTATTTTTGTCACTGAGAAAACTAAGAAAAGTTATCTGCACAATACAGGAGTGAACTCCAAAAAAACATGCACCAACAGCAGACAGTGCTTCTGAAGAATTAAAGTCTTGGTTGAATAAGCAGAAATTATACAGAAGTTGCACTTGTGATGAAGATTGAATATAGCAAGTAGTTTCCAGAGGATAATGGCTCTAATATAATAGTCTTGCAAAGATCCAGATTGAAAATCGGAAGAAGCTAGTCAAGAATTATTTACACAAGGACAACAGTTCTTGAAAAATTAAGACTGGGCCATATGGCAAAAAAAGACAGAAAAAGCAATTACAAAGCAATATAACTGGTCTTATATAGAACTCCATAAGATTCATGTAGAACTTCTGATAGCTCAATACCTTGTTATTGAAAAATTGAAGAGGGAATATTGAGATTGCTATGAGTATTATTGAGAATTTGAGAATGGTGTGAATGGTCAATATGATATAACAAGCAGCTAAGGAGCACTATGATGACAAATAAAAGAAAAAGCTTAAAATAATATGGTCATGTTCATACATGAGTAATGCGATGTAGAGGTAAAAGATGTGAGAGATTCATCTCCACTTGACATAAATGAAAGTGATCTAAAAGACATAGGCACATATTGCTAGCCTTAATAAAGCTTTAATAAGATCCACGCAGTCATTCCCTCTATATTCCATCCTAGCAATAGGTGGTCTATGATAACCAAAGAAGGAATCTAGTTAAAAGATATATAGCAGTTTCATAAATTATAGCAAACCAGTGAATCAAGTAACCAGCTACAAGGTGTACTCTTAGGTTGTGTTGACATAGAAGGGACCAAGTTCGGTAAAATAGGAGAGGGAAATGCATGCTGAGACATCTACTTTCAAATTGGCCTGAAGCTTCTGGCCAATTTTGGGCTGAAGAAAGAGGGAATGGAGTGTCAATAAGATAAAAATACCCTCTTATTCAATTGATGATAGTTCATTTAGAGGCAGCCTAGGCATCATCACTCCCATTGCTATAAGCTTCATAATGCTGGACAACATCTAGGCCTGCGATGCATCTGACAATATGTCCATGAACTCAACCGTTCGTCAACGCTGCCATTGCTGCCTTAGCGACCCATCTACACATCTTGGCTGCAATGAGCCTCGCCTCAGACCCCCATGAGTAGCTACAGACTCCTTTCCAAAGTCGCAGCTTAGGTGAGAAGAGGAGGGAGGACAATTCCATTTAGAAGGATCAGGATTGACTCAAAGACAATCTCACAGATGTGGTTCTGTGATTTAGAGGTATATTTGTCAAATATATATATACAAGGATAATTAATTCTGCAAGCATTTAGGATCTAAGTGCATTGGAATGGAGGGAAGGTTGAATAAGTGGTATGCAAATGATATTTTTCATTAACATATTTTCCCTCTTCCTCATCTATGTAAACAACATTTAATCCATTCTCTCCAGGTGTCCCTCCTCCCCTCCCTTTCCTATCTTCAATCAGGATAAATCATATTATAAAGTAAGACCTTTGAACCACATAAAAAATTGAATTGCATAACCAGAGAAAGGTTATGGCATATTCTATTAACTAAGATGCGGTCAAGCCAATGGCACAATTACACTAATATAAAGTAAAGTTGATTGAAAAGAATTATGAAGAATTCTAATTTCTAATAAGTAAGAAAAACATGCAAATGCCTACTTACGTTCAGCTAAAAATTGCACAGCTTCACTGGATGAACACCTTTCTAGAGGTATTAACTTAGAACGAGTGTTTTCATTTGCAATATTACTGATGGGGATCTCTCCGCGCTCTACTGCAGTAAAGTTCCTAGGATAAGATGCATGATTCCTTTCAGCTTCAGATGCCTGTGAGTAATTAGGTTTATCATATCTATCTGTGCAAGACAAGAGCAGCCAATTAATCATCAAAATATAATAAATACAGACTACAGAGATATAGAATATTACCTATACAGGAAAGCAGTTAAGTAATATGCATGAAATTTTTTGCATAGCCAAATCATCTGGGGTTCATGTTTCCAAAGTGAGCAATTTATTTACAACAAAAAGATGAGAGATGATGAAAATTTTCTTTCAGATGAAATTGATTGGATATAACACCCAAATATTCTGATGTTTGCTTCCATATCTGCTCATTTTGTATATGAAGTGAAGGACTAAAAATCTAAATGGCATGTTAATTAATATGATTCAATTAATGCACTAGCATACTAATACTATTTTTCGTCATTCTAAGACATCCATACAAAGCAGGAATACTGCTAATATGCATTATGCTGAGAAGTGTAATCCATTAATTCAATCAGGCAATATTTCCTTTAAGCATATCAGCCTTAATGCAGGATATTCATTATTTAAACTTGGAAAACATTTGCTCTGAGAGAGAGAGAGAGAGAGAGAGAGAGTTTCACTCTTTTACTACTACTTTTTTTTTTTGAGTTCCTAGATGAAATTATTAAAGAAGAAAATTCAAATGGACATGTAGGGAAGGCATATTGGAAAATAAAGGTTGGTTTTAATTTAGAGACAAAATGAAGAAGCTTGCATGATTTTGAATTTTCCAGCATCTTATGATTTTTAATTGTTGATAACAGAAGGTGAATCCATCCGTCAATGCACAGGGGAGAAATAACTCATAATAAGAAACAGAAAAAATATTTTAAAAATCAATATTTAGTATGGTTATTAGTATTCATGACCTTTTCTACCCAAAATAACAATCCCCTTAGTGTGTATGATTGATCAAATTGATCTGGTACAAATCTAACTCCTAATGAATGGAGCATTATCAAAAATCTCTGAAGTCGTGCAAAAAAAATTAAACAAATAAATGTATTAACATAAAGAATAAATAGTTCTCAGATTCATGAGCATTGATTTGTAGTCACTGATCAACAAAGATCCAATAGAAAACCAGGAGCATTACAGGATTGCAATTGTTGGCACAAAATTTGCCAATGGAAGAAGAGTAAGCAGATATAATATGTTAGAGTAAAAGGAAAATTAGGTTATAATCCTTGAGAGTCTCCTCTACCCATGTTTATTATTAATATATGCAAAGTTTATGCTTTATTAATATACGCAAAGTTTTCTTCTTTACAGATTAGAAGGCATTTGTGCTAGAATTGAAACTAAAACATGAACATATCTAAAGGATCAAGGAGCCACAAATCCCGTGGTACCAGGAAAACGCTAAGACCCATATGCTCATCAATTGACATCCCACAAAAGCTAAATTTAAACGGCCATAAGTGCACCGGAAATGGTCAACACACTAAAGAACCAACAAATCTCAACTAAGGAAGGTGTAGAGTTAGAAAGGCACGATACCTCCAGACTTGCGCCGATTGAGGGATCGATTCCTGCAACACCAAGGAGCAAAAAACAATAATCAAGCAGGCATCAGGGGAACTCCCAGTGGCTAAAACGATAGGAAATTGAACGAACAGCAGTCAGGCGTCCCCGGATCGATCGATCGCATCAACAACCGAAGGAACGCGAAGCAACTGACCTGGAAGGAGGAGGTGCGAACCGCTTGGCGTTCTCAGGGTCGGTCTCCAGCATATTAGCCGAGAAAGCGAAGAGAAGCCGGCGATCGAGGGAGAGCGCGCGCGCACCACCCGCCCCCTTCCTCTCGCCCGGAGCGATGGCGACTCGATTGGAAAGGGGAAGCAAAATTAGGAGCCCATAAATAATTTAATGAAATAACTAAATTATTGGAACAATATGAAAAAGGGCTAGGAAATTTAAAAAAAAAAACTTCGAAATGTATTTATTTATATCAAATTTTTAAAAAATAATAATAATAATTGCAATAAGAAAATTATGCATTCACGCTTATAATCTACTTAAGAGTGACGACCTTAAAATATATATTTGCAAGAATTTTTTCAGATTGTTACTTAAGAATTTTTTTAAAAAAATTAGATACGCAAGTAAAAGATATTAGATTTCTAAATTATATGTGTACTTATCGATTTATCCTGATAGTCCGATGAAAAAATTTCTTGCGACTATGATATATTATCACAGTAATTATTTGAATTTATCAATTTTTTTTAAATGATCTTTTTTTCATTATAGAAGCATCTTTTATTAAAATTATTTTTTAATGTTTTTTAATCAAGTGCTCACCTTGGAATATCAAATTAAAATCGAATTAATAAAAATTAATAAATTAAAATTTTCTAATAGACAATTCTGATCAATTTTTTTTAATAAAAATCTAATAAATCGACAGTTAAAATATGACTAATTTAGTTTTCAACTGACTTAATTAAATTTTTAAAAAATTTAACTATTAATTAGAAATTTATATATTCACCTACTTAGGAATTTATTTATTTTGATTTATTTGAATAAGGGATTTTAAAATTAAAATGAATTGAATTAATCAATATAATTGATTTTTTTTAAAAAAAATAAAATTTTAAAATAACCAAATTAAAATTTTAAATTCAGTCCACTTGATCAATTTATTCTATTTACTGGAACTTGTATTCACCCCTAATTCCTCCTATAAAATGATATAGTTGCCTTTAAATACATTGTTTGACTAGTTTTGATTCTTTTACTGTCAATTTTAAGTTTAAACTTTGAACTAGCTAGGTGGATATGTTCAACAGTATTCATATTCATATTGTACCATTAAAATTTTTTAGCCGCTATAATTCATGTGAAATTATAGATATAAAATTATAATAGCTATGAAATTATATTTTACTCAAATTATAATTGTAAACTTATAACAATGTGAATTTATTGAAATAATTTTTTTAAAAAGTTTAATAAAATAACTGAATTATTGGAACAGGTAGAAAGGGCAAAAAATTCAAAAAAAAAAGAATTTATTTAAAAATGAATAACTTCCAAATTTATTTTATTTTTATTAATTTTAAAGAAAAAATAATATTTACAATAAAAAAATTATGCACTATCATATTTGTTGGAACTAAGGGGTCGCTTGCTTCGATTAAGATGATCTTACAATGGAATACTTGAAGTAAAAAAATTCTCTAATGCTAACACAAGGATTTACTTGGTATCCACCTCTTTGAGATGACTACTCCAAGGATTCGGCCCTCTCTCACATATATACTATGAAAGAGCTCTTTTTCGGAAACACTGTGGAGGCAGAGAAGCTTTGTACAAATTCACACACGAAGAAATAAAAGAAGAAAAAGATGAGAAGCTAATATAATCGAAATCTTATAAGATTACAACAATGAAATCCTAACTTGCTCTCTTTTTGCTTGGAAGCACCTCTTGATCAACTTGGAAATACACATCACTTCACTCTAAGTTTCCAAAAACTGATCGTGTGTGGTTGAGAAACTGATAGCGAGAGAGTGTTGAAATAGTGATTGTGTCAACTCTTTTCTAGGGCTCTTCAAGCACCTTAATCGCTTAAGAATCTCTTAAGCGATTACCACCTTTGCAACTTGCTCAAAACGATTATATTTTTGAACCTTAAGCGATTACCCAAATCGCTTAAGAGAGGAGTAATTGATTAGCCTAATTGATTCCACTCCCTTCTGCTTGATCGCAAGAAAAGTTGTAAATGATTAAGCTTCCCTACTTAATCACTTCCCACAACTTCTATTTTGAACAAAAGGTTTCTTATGTAATTACATTAATCGCTTAAGGCCTGTTGAATTGCTTAACCTAAGCAAGTCGACACCTCACTATTCGATCGCGACTCTAAGCTCTTAAGCGATTAAGAATAGTGCTTAATTGTTTAAGCTCTGCCAAATCGATTATCCTAATCAATTTGGCAACCCTAGCTCCTAAACTCAAGTCCTAGGGTTCCTTGCCCAACATCCGGTCAATCGTGACCTGTTAGGATTCCTCATTGCCTAGCATCTGGTCACCCTTAACCTGTTGGGACTTTTCCACTAAGTGTCCGGTCAATCCTTTGACTCACTTGGACTTTTCTCCTGGTGCCAAGTATCTAGTCTTCCACGACCCACTTGGACTTCCAAACACCAGGTGTTCGGTCACCTTTTGACTCACTTGGATATTTCAATGTTTGACTTCACTCACCAGGTGTTCAGTTGATAAGCATGATGATTAGTTTAGTTACAAATAAATAATTGTTTCCGCTACCGAAACATACATGTCTTGGTTTTGGATTCTCTTTTCTCTCTCTTTTTTTTTTAAAACAATATGAAACTAGAAACTTTTAAACCAATCATCATATAGTGGGTACACATCATGAGGAAATCATTAGTAACATAGTTAAGTTTCTAAACTTCCTCTAGTCTCCTTATTCCTTCTTGGCCGAAACCCTAGGAACATACATCTAGGTTTTTAACAACTTGAAGCATAAAACCTTTTAAGCAAATATCATACAATGGGTTATTTATCATGAGGAATCATAACAAGCTTAGTTAAATTTTTAAACTTCCTCCTATGCCTTTGTTTCTTGCTTGGCCGAAACCCTAAATTATGGATCTACCCTTTTATGCAACCTAAACATGAGAACTTTAGGCTAACATCATGTAGTGAGTTATAAACCATAAGGGGTCATAAACAAGCATAGTTTATATCTTAAACTTTCCCTAAACGTCTTTATCTATACATGGCCAAACCCTAAAGAGCAAGGTTCCAAAAAATCTAAGCAATATCAACATGAAAAACCTTAACCTAACATCATGTAGTGAGGTACAAACCATAAGAAATCATGAACAAGCATAGTTTATATCTTAAACTTTCTAATAACCACTTTATCTTTTCATGGCCGAAACTTCAAGAGTGTGATTCCAAGTTTTAAACAACATGAGTCCATAAAACTATTTAATAACCATAGATGACCAAAAACTAATAGATAGCATGTTTCCATCTTTCTTAGCATGGTCGAACCCTACAAGATAACATCCTAATTTTTTTTAAAACATTTTCAAACATAGAAATCGTAGGAGGCTACTTGTACTGCAGGTGAGGGGGATACCTACTTCCTCTCGCTTGATTTACTAAGGAAAGTAACCTTGCTTGGTGAAACTTTTTTTTCCTAGAGAGAAGCTCCTTTGCTTGGTTTGGCAATGGTGAGGAAGAAGAGGTTGGTTTTCGGTGGAGAGAAGGAGGAGAAGGAAGAGAGAACAAATGAAATTTTCCTACTCATTTTTCTTATTTATTCATAATGAGAAGAAGAAGGAAAAATGGTCTTTTCTTCCCTTAGCTCTCTTACTCTCATTCATGAAAAGAAGAAGACAAATGAAATTTTCATTGGAGGAAGAAGAAGAAAACTCAAACTTTTCTTCTTAAGTGAAGGGGGTCTTCACCTTTCCTACCTTTAACTATCATTTTCGTCCTCTTTTTAACAGCACACCCCTACTGGGGCTACTGGTTATAATATGGAACCACTTATTAAGAGGTCCAAGGTTCAATCCTTGTCATGCATCTTTTTGGTTCTTTTTATTATATATATTTTTTTAAAAAAGGATCCACATAAAACACATTTAATCATGCATAATTTATGTAAAATTTCTAGGGATCCTATGGGTGTTACAAGAGCTGACGGGCTCCGTGCGTCCGAGGGACGAAGAGCTGTAGATGAGTATGCTAGCGGAAGAGAAGGAAGCACGCGATGATTTCGAGGGACGAGAAGCCGAAGTGGAAGCCTGCTCGAGAAGGCTGAAATTGGGTTCGGGTGAGCCTTATTTTGGTTGGCCGAAATCACCCAAGCGAACGGAGCGGAAGATCTGGATCGAGGTGAGCAGAACCAGAGTAAAGAGTCTGGACCACAAAAAGTCAACAAAGTTGACTTTAAGAGTCCGGGCGCCCAGAACCCTTCCGGCCGCCCGAAATGCGACTTTTGACCAGATCACGTTTGACCATGATCTGTTGCGAAGAGGATAAATTTTTATCCCCTTCCAAGCGCCTGAAACCCTCCAGGCGCCCTGACCAAGGATATAAATACAGCCTTGGTCCAGAAGCTTTTCAATGAACAAGCAATTTGATATTCAACACTTGTACGTTTCTCTTGTTTAGTTTAGCTTCTCATTTTCTGTGCTTGAACGCTGTAAGAGGCTTCTCCGCCTGAAGGAGATCTTTATTGCACTTCAACTTCATTGGATTAACAACCTCTCCGGTTGTAGCCAAATAAATCCTGTGAGCCTCGTCTTTCTGTTTATTTAATTATTTATGCAAGTGCTTGTTTAAGTTATAAGTTCGAGAAGGGTATTTATTTTTATTTTGTGCAGGACTATTCAACCCTCCTTCTAGTCGGCCACCAACGGTCCCCAACAAGTGGTATTAGAGCCAGGACACTTCAGGAGGGCTAACCGTCGATCGAAGCAAAGACGATGGTCGGACCAAGCATATACCCCTCAAAGTTCAAGGGGGAGTTCACGTTTGGAAGCAACGAATGGAGGTATTTCTTAAAACAGACTTCGGTATTTTACTAATAATGAAATATGGTTATGAAGAATCAAAGAATGCGAACGGAGAAGAAAATGAAAACGCCTCTGGACCAAAGAGCAACGTGACGATTTCATGTCAAACGGTAAGGTTGAATATCATCTCATAAGTGTACTACCGGTGAAGGATCTCGACATAATCGGCAACTACCAAAGTACAAAAGAACTCTGGGAAAAGTTCTTGAAGCTCCACGAAGAACCGATTGAAGCCGAATCCGACTCCTCGATGGGCACTGAGTCGTCGTCAGAAGAATCTGAGACCGAAGAAATTGTCGGGACAACGCTTATAGTTGAATTCCTTCCCGAGGACACAAAAATTCATCCCAGATGAGCATCGATGAAGGGGGAGAGTCTTTGGAGGAAAGCAACTCTACAGGGGGAGGATCAGATATCGACAAGGTAAGTCAGGTACGATCTCTACCACTTGACCAAATGTTTAAATTTGTTAAATTATTAACTAAAGATTGTTGCATGCTAGAAAAAGAAAATAAAAAGCTGAAATTAACTTTAGATAAATCTTGTCCGTCGGAAGATCTTAAAAGATTAGAAGTAGAAAATGATAAATTAAAATTAGAAAATGATAATTTGAAAATGCAAGTAGATATTTTGAAAAATCATGCATGCTCAAATAATCATGCATGCTCAATATAAATTTGAAACCCCTTGTTAGAGTTAGAGGAGGACGAGTAAGAGAAGGAGGATTTATGGGAGGAGGAAAAGGAGGAAGAAGATGAAGCAAAATTGGCAGTGTGGTGGCGGTGGACTTGGAGTTATAGACAACGACAGCTATCACACAAATGACAACAACAAGGATCACAGAGACGGAACCGACGACAATAATCATGTGCTTGCGGTGCGACGACACACGGATAGGTTGCTGAAGTCTTGGAAGGCGATCATTCTGCGTTCGGAGGCGACAGCGATGAGGGATTAAGAAACAAATTCATATATAAGGTTGAATCTCAATGTTCTTTAACAAAATAATCGACAATCTTTGTTTTATTATTGTTTAATGTTTTACTAATGAACCCATCAAAACTAGTTTATCCAATAAATACATCAAGAATTACATATTCTGATTTATTGCAATTATGATTATCATTCTGTGCAAAAAAATTTATACTTAGATCTTATCAAAAATTTAGTATACCGAAAATTTGGCATACTAAAACTTCGGTATACTAAAAATTTCAGATACCGAAACTTTGATATACCAAAATTTCGGTATATTAAAATTTTGATATACCAAATTGTCAATATAGTATAAATTACATACAGGTCAAATCGAAGATTTCGCTATACCAAAAATTTTGGTATACCAAAATCACTTTGACACTAAAAAATAACTAATTCAGAAGTCACATAATACTGTTGTTCATAATAACAAAATATTAATAAATTGACAACAAACAATAAAATTTTAAAAATACGATGAATCATTAACAACAATTAAAGTATTCATTACAAAAGAAAGTTCACCAACAACAATTAATATATTTCTTACAAAAGAATTTTTTCATATCCACGAAAATTTCCTTATCCAAAAAAACAAAAGAAAATACATTGTAATTTGCATTAGGATCAAACCACTTTCTCAACGAATGCGAAGTGACATCTCATCATTATAGTAGGCACATAGGACACTTGTAGAAGTAGATGCAAGATGAATATAATAAATTGTTAATTATTTTAAGATATGCACGGATGAGAACTTTAAAATCAACCAAAATGATATCCTTCACTGTAGTAGGCACACAACACACTTGCCGAAGATGAAATCGATGGTGCAGAGAATGAGGCAACCGTAGTAGAACTGACGGTGGGTGTCAGCATAGAGTGTGTCCTGGTACACCTCCATGTAGCAATTGAGGAAGATGGCGCGATCTGACTAAACATGGAGCACCACCGCCTATTACTTCACAGTCCCCACTGTGTTCTAGAACCCGATCGCTATCGCAATGAATCCATGACCGATCGTCGGTTAATAATTAATTATAGATATTCCCACCACCACAATTCAATTCATCATTCATTAATCTTAAACAAAATCTCGAGTGCTAATTACGATAGGACGCTTACCAAAACGCATACCTTCATCGATTTCAAAAAACACATTAACGATTTCTAATTAGCAAGGGATCGAGTGAGAGACAAGGATGAGTTGAAGCTACCTTCCATAGTAGGAGCTCAGTATTTTACCAAGTGCCTCGGAGATGGTCTTAAAGTCTTCGCTTCCGTCCTTGGCCACCATCAAATTAGGGGTCAACTGCTTGGCTGCATGGCCAAGGAGATACCGTCGGACGTCGCCATCGTGATGCCAATTGAGAAAACCTTCCTCCCCGATCAATCGTTGGTCCTTGGCGAGGAGACGCCAGCCGCCACTCCCGCCACCAATTTTGATCAGCGAAAGGAACGACGACAAGCTGTCGACGATGGCCAAAGCATTGCAGGTGAGCTACTTGGCAGTGCTCATGGCAGCTTGCATCTTGTCCTTTGGCTCCCCATCGAGGAAGCCATCGATACAAGTCTCTTGGTAAGTGGCGGTTGCGCTGAGCCAGTTCTTAAGCTCTTGTACATACTCCGGGAGCTGGTTCAAGTGGTACGCATCGATGGTATTCAGCATGTTGTGGAGCTCCGCCACATCATACTTATGCAGTTTTTGGCAGACCTCCACAGCGTTCTTTACCACCGCCGTCCTGATCACGTCAAAGTGCTCGAATGTTTTGTCGACCTCGTCGACAATGATGGCTATGGCTGTGCAGACGAGGTCTTTAAGGGTAGACGTAGAGTTCACTGTGTCTTTCAAGTTGGATTCACAATTGGTGTGGTTGTCAGTCGGCGAGCAAAGGACTTGAACAATATTGGAAACTTGAAACCCCATGGTGGAGTTGGAGGAGGACTAGTAAGAGGAGGAGGATTGATGGGAGGAGGAAGAAGAAGAAGCGGAATTGGCAGTGGTGGTGGCGGTGGTGGACTTGGAGTTTTAGACAATGGCAGTAGTCATGTAAATGACAACAACGAGGATCATAGAGACGGAATCGACGACAATCACCATGGCCTTGTGGCGCTACACTTGCTCGACGCGGGGGCCCTCGGATAGGTCGCTGAAGTCTTGGAAGGCGGGCATTGTGGCTCTGGAGGCGGTGTGGGATTAAGAAACAAACTCATATATAAGGTTGAATCTCAATGTTCTTTTACAAAATAATCCACAATCTTTCTTTTATTGTTGTTTAATGTTTCGCTAATGAACCCATCAAAACTAGTTTAACAAATAAAAACATCAAGAATTGCATATTCTAATTTATTGCAATTATGATAATAATTCTGTGTAAAAAATTTATACCAATACCTTACCAAAAATTCAGTATACCGAAACTTCAGTATACCAAATTTTCGGTATAGTATAATAAATATACCGGCCATATCGAAGATTTCGCTATACCATATATTTTGGTATACCGAAATCACTTTGACACTAAAATATATAACTAATTCAGAAGTCACACAATACTCCTGTTAATAATAACAAAATATTAATAAATTGACCACAAATAATAAAATTTGAAAAATACGATCAATCATTAATAACAAATAAAGTATTGATTACAAAAAAAAATTCACCAACAACAATTAACATCAACTAAAGTGTGTGTATTACAAAAGAAGTATTTTTTTTCTCTTATCCAAGAAAATTTCCTTATCTGAAAAAAAAAAACTTTATAATTTGCATTAGGATCAAACCGCTTTCTAAACGAATGCGGAGTGACATTTCACATTTGCTCCTTCATTTTAGTAGGCACACAACACACTTGTAGAAGTAGATGTAAGATGAAGATAATATACTATTAATTATTTTAAGATATGTATGGATGAGAACTTTAAAATCAACATAAATGATATCCTTCACTGTAGTAGGCATGCAACACACTTGCCGAAGATGAAGTTGATGGTGCCGAGGATGAGGCAGCCACGATAGAACTGATGGTGCGTGTGAGCATAGAGCGTGTCCTGGTACACCTCTATGTTGCAGTTGAGAAAGATGGTGCGGTCCGACTGAACATGGAGAGGCACCGCCTAGTGCTTCGCAACCCCCACCATGTTGTAGAACCCGATCACTATAGCAATGAATTCGTGCCTGATCATCAGTTAATTAATTAATTATAGATATTCCCACCACGACAATTCAATTTATCATTCATTAATCTTAACCAAAAAATCGAACTCTAATTTCAATCGGGCGATTACCAAAAGTGGTGGTTTCAGATAATGTAGTGTCGTCGATGAAGTTCTTGCTTCTAATAATGACGCTCTTCCTTGAGTTGTCACTGTAGATGCTGACACTGATCAAGTCCACCACCACCTGCTCCTCATACACGCCTTCCTTCACATAAATCACATACCTTCATCAATTTCCAAGAACACGGTAACGATTTCTAATTAGCAGGGGATCGAGCATGAGACAGGGATGAGATGAAGCTACCTGCTGTTGTAGGAGCTCAGTATTTTAGCAAGCACCTCGAAGATGGTCTTAAAGTCTCTGCTACCGTCCTTGGCCACCGTCGCATTAGGGGTCACTGCTTCGTTGCACGGTCGAGAATAAATCGTCGGACGTAGCTGTCGTGATGCCAATTAGGAAACCATCCTCCCCGATCAGTCGATGGTCCTTGGCGAGGAGACGTCGACTGCCACTCCCACCGTTGATTTTGATCAGTGAAAGGAATGAGGACAAGCTACCAATGACAGCAAAAGTGTTGCAGGTGAGTTGCTTGGAGGTGGTCATTGCGGCCTGCATCTTGTACTTTTGCTCCCCATCGAGGAAGCCATCGATGCAGGTCTCTTGGTAAGTGGCAACCCCGCTGAGCCAGTTCTTGAGCTTGTGCACCTACTTTGGGAGATAGTTCCGGTGGTACGCGTTGATGGTATTCAGTGTGTTGTTGAGCTCCACCACCTCGTACTTATGCAGCTTTTGGCATACCTTCATTCATAGCATTCTTTACCACCATCATGCCAATCATGTTGAAGTGCTTGAAAGCTTTGTCAACCTCGTCGACAATGATGGCTACGATGGCATGGACAAGGTCTTAGGGGTAGACATAGAGTTCATTGCGTCTTTCAAGGGATTAAGAGATGGTGTGGTTGTAGTTCGGTGAGCAAAGGACTTGAACAGAGTTGGAAACTTGAAACCCCTTGGTGGAGTTAAAGGAGGATGAGTAAGAGGAAGATTTATGAAGGAGGAGGAGGAAGAAGAAGAAGCGGAATTGGTAGTGGTCGTGGTGGTGGTTGACTTGGAGTTATAGACAACGACAACTACCACACGAATAGCGACGGCGAAGATCATAGAGATGGAACTAACGACAATAATCATGCGCTTGCTACGCGGCGACACTCGGATAGGTCATTGAAGTCTTGTAAGGCGGGCATTGTGGCTCCGGAGGTGGTGGCTGTGTGGGATTAAAAACAAACTCATATATAAGGTTCAATCTCAATGCTCTTTTACAAAATAATCCATAATTTTCCTTTTATTGTTGTTTAGTGTTTTACTGATGAACCCATCAAAACTAATTTAACAAATGAATACATCAAGAATTGTATATTTTGATTTATTTCATTTATGATTATCATTCTCTGTAAAAAAAATTTGTACCGATATCTTATCGAAAATTCAGTATACCGAAAATTTGACATACCCAAACTTCGGTGTACTAAATATCATGATATACCAAAACTTCAGTATACTGAAATTTCGGTATACCAAATTTTTAGTATAGAATAAATTGCAAATCGATCATATCGAAGATTTTGCTATACCGAAAACTTTGGTATACCGAAATTGTTGGGATCGAAAATGTAGCTAGAGGGGGGGGTGAATAGCTCGATTCTTCCTTCGTGCTTGACGTTGCTTGTTTCTTCAAAGATATGCAGCGGAAATACAAGAAACAACTACAACAATGCTAACAAATGGATTTTACTTGGTATCCACATCACAAGAGGTGACTAGTCCAAGGATCCACGCACACACACACCTCCACTAATAAACACTCCTTTTCGATAACTATCGAAGGCGGAGAAGCCCTACAAGAAAGGAAGGGAATAAAAGTATAAGCAAAGCTTATAATGAATACAAGAAATCCTAACCCTAGCTTTCTTCTTCTTGCTTTTGATCCGCCTCTTGACTTGGAAGAACCTCCAAGAACCTTCAAGAACTGGCGATCTGGAGCTTAGAGAGAGTTGTGGAGTTGCTGTCGAGGATCTGGAGTGAATAGTGCAAAGTCTGCCGAAAAAGACGCACGCCAACGGTCTTTATCTGCGCCAACAGTCGGATCCCGATCGATTGGATTGCTCCCAATCGATCGGGGAGGCTTTGGATCGATCAACCGATCGATCTAGAGTGCCTCTGTGCTATCTGGAATAGCCTGGATCGATCGGCTGATCGATCCAGGGCTTGTCGCGTGAAATCACAGCTCCCAATCGATCCACTGATCGATTGGGGGATCTGGATTGATCGACCGATCGATTCAGCGCTGTTCTATGCGATCACGCACTTGTCCCAATCAATCCACTGATCGATTGGGAGGAGGCTTGTCGCGAAAACTTGCCCAATCGATCGACCGATCGATTGGGCATGAGCCAATCGATCGGCTGATCGATCTAGCTCATGATTTCTCCCTAAAATCAAGTCTAAAGCCTCCTAAACCAACATCCAGTCAACCATGACTTGTTGGTACATAAAACCTAGCATCCGGTCACCCTTGACCAGCTAGGACTCTCTCACCAAGTGTCCGGTCAATCCCTTTAACCCACTCGGACTTTTCTCCTCGTAACAAGTATCCGGTCAATTCCTTTGACCTACTTGGACTTCCACCAGATGTCTGGTCAACCTTGACCCATCTGGATTTCCCTTGCCTGGCTTCACTCACCAGGACTTTCACCTAGCTTCACTCACTAGGATTTCCATTTGCCTAGCTTCACTCACTAGGACTTTCCAACTGCTTGACTTCACTCACCAGAACTTTCACCTATCTTCACTCACTAGGATTTCCTTCTGCCAGGCTTCACTCACTAGGACTTTCCTTCTGCCTGGCTTCACTCACCAGGACTTTCCTTCTGCCTGGCTTCACTCACTAGGACTTTCATTCTGCCTGACTTCACTCACCAGGACTTTCCAGTCAAGTATCCGATCAACCTTGACCTACTTGACTCTCTTTCACATCTCAACTGGTCAACCTTGACCAAACGGGAATTGTATCAACAATCTCCCCAAATGAACAACTACGCTTGCATTGTCCATATCATCTAAACCCAATATATTGTCAAACATCGAAACCCAAACCAAGACTCAAGCTTGATTAACCAGGTCAACCTTGACCTAAGGGATATTGCACCAACAATCTCCCCCTTTTTGATGTTTGACAATACCTTTAAGTTAGGACACCTTTGAGTTAAGCTAATCCCATAGTCTTAACTCTCTTCATACCAAAGTATGAATGATGGTTCCCTTCATTCTCCTCCTTTCAGGAAATGAAGGCCTAACTTAAACCACACATTCTCCCCCTATTGGCACACATCAAACACAAACTCTCCCCCTGAAGAGTTACATATCGTTGTTCACAACTTCACTCGTTGTGATCAACACGATAATGAAGATCTCATACCCTTCATTATCATCAATGCTCACCCTTGAGCATTAACCACTTGAATAACCCAAATGAAGGTCTCATACCCTTCATTTGTATCGAATGTCCATCCATGAGCAAACACCACTTAAACAATGAGGATATCCACTCCCCATTAATTTCAAATGCTCAACCTTGAGCATTTTCACGCAAGAAGGTTAACCACCTTCCAAGGTTTATGAAAAAAAAAAATTTCACGTCTTAAAGAGTACCTCCCCCTAAAGACATGGTCGTACCTTCTGTCATTGCACCAACAATGACTTGGAATCCCTAAACCTTTAGGAAACCCGAATTTAGAAGTTTAGAGGTTCAAATGTTCAATAATGAAACCAAACATCAACCTAAACCTCTACTTAGTCTTCCTTAACTAATTGATCCTTGTTTTCAACATGAAAGCACCCTTTTTATGTCTACAAATATATTTTGAGGGGATAGGAATGGTTACATAGACTAACCATGGTTCAAAGATGCTGAAATTAGGTCTTCCCAGCCAAAATCAGCATCTTCGATCGATTGGAGTTGGTCCCAATCGATTGAACCTTCTTGAATCGATCCACTGATCGATTCAGATAGTGTAGATCGATCGACGGATCGATCCAGAGAGCTTCTGCTTGCGGGATTTACCTTCTTAATCGATCACCCGATCGATTGAGGCACTTCAATCGATCCACTGATCGATTGAAGCTCTGAAAAGGCTGAAATACAATTTCAGTCAATTTCAGAAACTCCCCAAAAATTTTACAAAATTTGAAAAATTATGAAAATCATTGTAGACATTATTTAGGGCATATAGTATCATGGAAAAATAGTTTTCTAAGAAAATACTTCATATTTTCAAAGATTGACACAAACTAGAAAACTTAGAGAAACTTTAGTGTTTTTCCTCTAGTTTGTGCTCAACTATTCAATGATGATTACTATCAAAAGATAGCTTTCACCAAGATTTTCCAAAAATATTTTTAAAATAATTTTCAAAATCAATATCCAACCATGTTCCTTGGGCTCAATGCACATGACTTGTACATTAGCTTTCCCAATGATTGAAAAACACATAACTATGTGTTTTGATGAACTTAAAACTCAAAAGAATGCACTAAATCAACATCTTGAGTTTTGTTCATCATCCTAACATCTCACTTGTATCTAATGTGCACTAAAACACATACAAGTCACCTTATGGGTCTTTGTGAGATGTAAAGTTTGGTTTTGCCCTAATCTAGGGATCATGCATATCTATCTAGGCATTTTTGAATTATAGACATCCAACAAGGATGTTACTTGTTAATTAATATCATTAGTCCTTAATAAACAAGGAATTAAATTGATTCATGATGATGTTATGGCATACATCAAAAAGAAATAATTTTCAAAAGAAAATTTCCTATAACTATATGATGTATGGATGACATGACACGGTATTTTTGTGTTTTTCATAATAAGGCATGAGTGCAAACACAAATAAATAAATATGATGTCATGGCATTTGATGGGCAAGCAAAGCATGGCAAGTTAGCATAGATAAAATACCTAGATTACCTACCTAAGTATCCTTAACCCATAGCTAACTTAAAAATTTAAACCCTAGATTGCCCGCTATTTCCCAAGAGAATGTCAAAAACCAAATTTGACATTTCTTTTTCTTTTCCTAATTTGTGCCAATTTAAATTAAGCATATTCCTCAAATTTTGACACAATTTATTCTTTTAGAGAGTAATCAATTGAGTTAAAGCTTAAATTTACCTTTAACTTCCTAAGAACATACCGAAATCCCAACTTGGTAGTTCTTATGATTTTCTCAAATTGTGTCATTTAAAATTTCATCCAATTTCTCAAAATATGACACATTTTACTCTTTCCAAGAGTAACCCCTTTATCCTTTTCATTTTCAAAGGTTAATAGTAACCTTGAAAATGCTCCTTGAGCGTCAACTTCGTCATGATTGGGTTAACTACCCTTCCACTTAGAGTTGACACTCTCTAACCCATCTATGGGGTAGAGAAGATGCTCCTAGGAACCCAAAACCTATTGGTGCTCCTTGGATGCTCTAGGTACTCACTAGGGATAACTTCCCTAGATACCTTTCTAGTGACCTTGTTTGGCTTCTTAGAAGCCTTGGTCACATTTTCTAGGTCAACCCTAGGGATTGTTTCCCTTGTGACCTTCTTTGTGACTTTCTTGGACTTCTTAGAAGTCTTAGTCACATTTGTTGTAAAAATACTCTTAGGAATAACCTCCCTAGTATCCTTGACTTGACCACTAGACCTAGGGTTTGTTCCATAACTATATGGAACTCTATGGTAAGTAGGTACATCCCTTTTGGTTTTAGGTTTGTATCCCAAACCTCTATGGCCCTTGGATGACCCTTGTTGTCTTAAACCTAGATTTTGCTCATTTTTCCCTTTAAGGATATTTTCCATCCTTTTTAGAGTCTTTTCTAGTTTGTCAAGTCTTGACCTCAAGACTTGATTTTCCATCACTAAGTCCTTAGTTTTTGGTTTTCCATTAAGTCCATGAGCATTTTTGTTTCTAGGCTTGTAGCTAAAATTCTTAGAGTTCTTGCCTAAAATTCCATCTACCTTCCTAACCCTAGGTGTGGTAGTTTTAGCATGGAGAGCCATGCGTTTTTCCTTAATGCTATCATGCTCTCTATTCTTATGGTAAATAGCATTAAAATGATAAAAACTTGACTTAGCATGCTTTTTACCATTGTTCAAGGGAGTAGGCTCAATAAATGATACCTTTCTTTTTACCTTGGAGACTCCCCCTTGAGGTGTGCTTCCTCCTTGAGCCTTGACCGCCTTCTTCACCTTGGGGCATTGACTCCGGTAATGTCCCTTTTGATTGCACAAAAAGCACACAATGTGCTCCTTGCTCCTTTTTGTTTCGGGAGCGATCTCCTTAGGCTTCGCCTTGCCCTTTTGTGCCACTTGGCCCTTTTTCTTGGCCAATTTAGGGCATTTACTTTTGTAATGCCCCTTTTCCCTACACTCAAAGCAAATGATATGATTTTTGTTATCTTCTATTGAAATTGTTATACCTTTGCTTGTAGGGGTGGCGTCTTCTCCTTTTGATCCGGAGGTAGAAGCTTCCTCTTGATCCGAACTTGATACTCCTCCAATAGATTTGTCTTGACTTGTGGAGGTGAAAGCTTCTTCATCCTCTTCTTCTTTTGACACGGATGTGGAGACTTCTCCTCCTTCTTGATCCGGTGTCATCGAAGATTGCTCCCCCTCAATCCTAAAGGTGGAGGCTTCTTCATCTTCATCTTGTACATGGAACAAGGAGTATACCCTCTCCTTGCCCTCTTCATTGCATTCCTTTGAAGACGAGGCTTCTTCTTGGACTTCTTCTTTGGAAGTTGAGTATTTCTCAACTTCGGAGTCCTCCTCTTGGTCCTGCTCCAATGAGTCACCCTCTTTGGATTCCTCTTGATTCGGTACAGTAGAGGGTTCTTCATGGAGCTTAGACAACTTGCTCCAAAGCTCTTTGACATCTTCATATTGTCCAATTTTGCATAGAATTGTGCTAGGTAATAAATTAACAAATAATTTGGTTACCTTGTCATTTGCTTCGCACCTTTGGACTTGCTCCGGGCTCCATTTGCTCCTCTTGAGAACTTTGCCTTTTGAATTCGTTGGAGCTTCGAAGCCTTCCATAAGAGCAAACCATTGCTCTATCTCCATCATTAAGAAGTTTTAGATCCTTGATTTCCAAAGATCGAAGCTTGTAGATGTGTACGGTGGAGCCACCCTATGTCAAATCCAAGTCCATCTTGGAATTGCATCTTGAAGTTGAGCTTCTTGAATTCTTTGACTTTGATAATTTTGCTCCAACTTCTTCACCCTCTAGCTCTTCTTGTTATGTTTGCCCCTTCCGGCAATGATTTCGATGAAGAGCGGGGGTGAATATGAATAGCTCGATTCTTCCTTTGTGCTTGACGTTGCTTGTTTCTTCAAAGTTATGCAGCGGAAATACAAGAAACAACTACAACAATGCTAACAAATGGATTTTACTTGGTATCCACCTCACAAGAGGTGACTAGTCCAAGGATCCACGCACGCACACACACCTCCACTAATAAATACTCCTTTTCGGTAACTACCGAAGGTGGAGAAGTCCTATAAGATTCTCAATACAGAAAGAAAGGAAAGGGAACAAAAGTATAAGCAAAGCTTATAATGAATACAAGAAACCCTAACCCTAGCTTTCTTCTTCTTGCTTTTGATCCGCCTCTTGACTTGGAAGAACCTCCAAGAACCTTCAAGAACTGGCGATCTGGAGCTTAGAGAGAGTTGTGGAGTTGCTGTCAAGGATCTGGAGTGAATAGTGCAAAGTCTGCCGAAAAAGACGCACGCCAACGACCTTTATCTGCGCCAACTATCGGATCCCGATCGATTGGATTGCTCTCAATCGATCGGGGAGGCTTTGGATCGATCAACCGATAGATCCAGAGCGCCTCTGTGCTCTCTGGAATAGCCTGGATCGATCGGCTGATCGATCCAGGGCTTGTCGCGCAAAATCACAGCTCCCAATCGATCCACTGATCGATTGGGGGATCTGGATCGATCGACCGATCGATTCAGCGCTGTTCTGTGCGATCGCGCACTTGTCCCAATCGATTCACTGATCGATTGGGAGGAGGCTTGTCGCGAAGACTCGCCCAATCGATCGGTCGATTGATTGGGCATGAGCCAATCGATCGGCTGATCGATCCAGCTCATGATTTCTCCCTAAAATCAAGTCTAAAGCCTCCTAAACCAACATCCAGTCAACCATAACTTGTTGGTACATAAAACCTAGCATTCGATCACCCTTCACCAGCTAGGACTCTCTCACCAAGTGTCCGGTCAATCCCTTTGACCCACTCGAACTTTTCTCCTCGTGACAAGTATCCGGTCAATTCCTTTGACCTACTTGGACTTCCACTAGATGTCTGGTCAACCTTGACCCATCTGGATTTCCCTTGCCTGGCTTCACTCACCAGGACTTTCACCTAGCTTCACTCACTAGGATTTCCATTTGCCTAGCTTCACTCACTAGGACTTTCCAACTGCCTGGCTTCACTCACCAGGACTTTCACCTATCTTCACTCACTAGGATTTTCTTCTGCCTGACTTCACTCACCAGGACTTTACTTTTGCCTGACTTCACTCACCAGGACTTTCCTTCTGCTTGGCTTCACTCACCAGGACTTTCCTTCTGCCTAGCTTCACTCACCAGGACTTTCGTTCTGCCTGGCTTCACTCACTAGGACTTTCCTTCTGTCTGGCTTCACTCACCAGGACTTTCCAGTCAAGTATCCGGTCAACCTTGACCTACTTGACTCTCCTTCACATCTCAACTGGTCAACCTTGATCAAACGGGAATTATATCAACAATCTCCCCAAATGAACAACTGCACCTGCATTGTCCATATCATCTAAACCCAATATATTCTCAAACATCGAAACTCAAACCAAGACTCAAGATTGGTCAACCAGGTCAACCTTGACCTAAGGGATATTGCACCAACAGAAATCACTTTGATACTAAGAAATATAACTAATTCAGAAGTCACACAATACTACTGTTCATAATAACAAAATATTAATAAATTGACAACAAATAATAAAATTTAAAAAATATGATCAATCATTAGCAACAAAAGTATTGACTACAAAAGAAAGTTCACCCACCACAATTAAAATCAACTAAAGTATATATTAATACCAAAAGAAGGATTTTTTTTTCTTATCCAAGAAAATTTTCTTATAAAAAAAAAAAAATACATTGTAATTTGCATTAGGATCAAACCACTTTCTAAACAAATGTGAAATTACATCTCACATTTGCTCCTTCACTATAGTAGGCATACAACACACTTGTAGAAGTGGATGCAAGATGAAGATAAGAGACTGATAATTATTTTAAGATATGCATGGATGAGAACTTTAAAATCAAATAAATGATATCCTTCACTGTAGTAGGCACACAGCACACTTGCCGAAGATGAAGTCGTTAGTGAAAAGGATGAGGTAGCCGCGGTGGAACTGATGGAGGGTGTGAGCGTAGAGCGTGTCCTAGTACGCCTCCATGCGGCAGTTGAGGAAGATGGGGCAGTGCGACTAAACATGGAACCCCACCGCCTAGTGCTTCGTAGTCCCCACCGTGTTCTGGAACCCGATCGCTATCGTAATGAATCCATGCCCGATCACCACTTAATTAATTAATTATAGATATTCCCACCACCATAATTCAATTCATCATTCATTAATCTTAACCAAAATTTCAAGCTCTAATTCCGATCAGCACTTACCAAAACACATACTTGCATCGATTTCCAAGAACACATTAACAATTTCTAATTACCAAGGGATTGAGTGAGAGACAAGGATGAGATGAAGCTACCTGTCCTCGTAGGAGCTTGATATTTTACCACACACCTCGGAGAAGATCTTAAAGTCTCCGATGTCGTCCTTGGCTACCATCACATTAGGGATCAACTGCTTGGCTGCACAACCAAGGAGAAATTGCCGGACGTCGCCATCGTGATGCCAATTGGGAAAAGCTTCCTCCCTGATCAGTCGTTGGTCCTTGGTGAGGAGACGTCGGCTTCCGGGACCGCCATCAATTTTGATCAGCGAAAGGAACGAGGACAAGCTGTTGACGATGGCCAAAGCGTTGTAGGTGAGCTACTTGGTTGTGGTCATGGCGGCATGCATCTTGTCCTTTTGCTCCCGATCGGGGAAGCCATTGATGCAAGTCTCTTGGTAAGTGGTTCAGGTTGTAAGCTCATTGCATTCAGCTCGCTTTGAGCTCCGCCACCTGCATTTTGGCAGACCTCCACGGCGTTCTTTACCACCGCTGACTCGATTGCATCGGAGTGTTGGAATGCTTTGCCGACCTCGTCGACAATGACAGTTATGGTGGCGCAGAGGAGGTCTTTAGGGGTAAACGTAGAGTTCACTGCGTCTTTCAAGTTGGATTCACAAATGGTGTGGTTGTCGGTCGACGAGCAAAGGACTTGAACGGTATTGAAAACTTGAAACCCCATGGTGGAGTTGGAGTTATAGACAACGGTAGCAGCCGTGTAAATGGCAACAATGAGGATCACAGAGACGGAATCAACGACAATCATCAACCGCTTGTCGCGTTGCGCTCGCTCAATGCAGTTGCTCTTGGATAGGTCGTTGAAGTCTAGGAAGGAGGGCATTGTGGCTCCGGAGGCAATGGCGGTGGCGGTGTGGGATTAAGAAACAAACTCATATATAAGGTTGAATCTCAATGTTCTATTACAAAATAATCTACAATCTTTCTTTTATTGTTGTTTAATGTTTCACTAATGAGCCCATCAAAACTAGTTTAACTAATTAATACATCAAGAATTGCATATTCTGATTTATTGCAATTATGATAATGATTTTGTGTAAAAAAATTTGTACCGATATCTTACCAAAAATTCGGTATATCGAAACTTTGGTATACCGAATTTTCTGTATATTATAAATTGCATACCGATCATATCGACGATTTCGCTATACCGCATATTTTGGTATACTGGAATCATTTTGCCACTAAAATATATAATTAATTCAGAAGTCATACAATACTCCTGTTAATAATAACAAAATATTAATAAATTGACAACAAATAATAAAATTTGAAAAATATGATCAATCATTAACAATAAATAAAGTATTGATTACAAAAGAAAGTTCACCAACAACAATTAACATCAACTAAAATATATATATTGATTATAAAAGAAGTATTTTTTTTCTTATCCAAGAACATTTCCTTATCCAAAAAAAAAAAAGAAAATACTTTATAATTTGTATTTGGATCAAACAACTTTCTAAACGAATGCGAAGTGACATCTCACATTTGCTCCTTCATTGTATTAGGCACACAACACACTTGTAGAAATAGATGCAAGATGAAGATAATAGACTGTTAATTATTTTAAGATATGCATGAATGAGAACTTTAAAATCAACATAAATGATATCCTTCACTGTAATAGTCACACAACACACTTGCCGAAGATGAAGTCGATGGTGCTAAGGATATGGTAACCGTGATAGAACTGACGGTGGGTGTGAGTGTAGAGCGTGTCCTGATACACCTCCATGTTGTACGGTGGGTGTGAGCATGGAGTGTGTCCTGGTACTCCTCGATGTGATAGTTGAGGAAGATGGTGCAGTCTGACTGAACATGGAGTGCCATCGTGTAGTGCTTCACAACCCCCACCATGTTGTGGAACCCGATCACTATCGTAATGAATCCATGCTCGATCACCGCTAAATTAATTAATTATAGATATTTCCAGTACCACAATTCAATTTATCATTCATTAATCTTAACCAACAATTCGAGCTCTAATTCCGATTGGCCGATTACCAAAAGTGGCGATTTCAAATAATGTGGTGTCGTCAATGAAGTTCTTGCTTTTGATAATGACACTCTTCCTCAAGTGGTCATCATACATGGTGGCGTTGATCATGTCCACCACCACCTACTCCTCATACACGCCTTCCTTCATGTAGATCACATACCTTCATCGACTTCCAAGAACACAATAATGATTTCTAATTAGAAGGGGATTGAGCATGAGACAAGGATGAGATGAAGCTACCTGCCATCGTAGGAGTTCGGTATTTTAGCAAGCACCTCAGAGATGGTCTTAAAGTCTCCGCTGTCGTCCTTGGCCACTATTATGTTAGGGGTCAACTGCTTGACTGCGCCGCCGAGGAGAAACTGTTTGACGTCGCCGTCGCGAAGCCAGTTGGGAGCCCCATCCTCCTCGATCAATCGGTCCTTGGCGAGGAGACGCCGGCTGCTGCTCCCGCCGCCGATTTTGATGAGCGAAAGGAACGAGGACAAGCGGCCCACGATGGCCAAAGCGTTGCATGTCAGCTGCTTGGCGGTGGTCATGGCGGCCAGTATCTTGTCCTTTTGCTCCCCGTCAGGGAAGCCGTCGATGCAGGTCTCTTGGTAAGTGGCGGCCGCGCTGAGCCAGTTCTTGAGCTCGTGCACCTGCTCCGGGAGCTGGTTCAGGTGGTAAGCGTCGATGGCATTCAGCGCGCTGTTGAGCTCCGCCACCTGCTTTTGGCAGACCTCCACGGCGCTCTTTACCGCCATCGTCCCGACCGTGTCAGAGTGCTCGAATGCTTTGCTGACCTCGTCGACAATGACGTCTATGGCGACACGGTCGAGGTCTTTAGGGGTAGATATAGCATTCACTGCGTCTTTCAAGTTGGATTCACAGATGGTGAGGTGGGTAGTCGGCGAGCAGAGGACTTGAATGGCATTGGAAATTTGAAACCACTTGGTGGAGTTGGAGGAGGAGGTGAACGAGGATGAGGTAGAGGAGGATTTATGGGAGGAGATGGAGGAGGAGGTGGAGGAGGAAGAAGTGGAATTGGCGATGGTGGACTTGGAGTTATTGACAATGGCAACTACCGCGCAAATGGCGACAACAAGGATCATAGAGAGAGAATTGGCTGCAATAATCATGTGCTTGTGGCGCTCGCTCGGCATGACGACGCTCAGATAGGTTGATAAAGTCTTGGAAGGCGGGCATTGTGGCTCCGGAGGGAGTGGTGGTGTGGGATTAAGAAACAAACTCATATATAATGTTGAATCTCAATGTTTTTTTACAAAATAATCCACAATCTTTCTTTATTGCTGTTTAATGTTTCACTAAGGAACCCATCAAAACTAGTTTAACTAATAAATACATTAAGAATTGTATATTCTGATTTATTGCAATTATGAGTATCATTCTGTGCAAAATAATTTGTACCGATACCTTACTAAAAATTTGGCATTTCGAAACTTCGGTATACCAAATTTTCGGTATAGTATAAATTGCATATCGGCCATATCAAAGATTTCTCTATATCAAAAATTTTGGTGTACTGAAATCAGTTTGATACTAAGAAATATAATTAAATCAGAAGTCACACAATACTGCTATTTAAAATAACAAAACATTAACAAATTGACAAGAAACAATAAAATTTGAAAAAATACGATTAATCATTAACAACAACTAAAGTATTGATTACAAAAAAAAGTTCCCCAAAACAACTAACATCAACTAAAGTATATATTGATTATAAAAGAAGTAGTTTTTCTTATCCAAGAAAATTTCCGTGCCCGTAGAACTAATGGAGGGTGTGAGCGTAGAGCGTGTCCTAGTAAACATGGAGCACTCCCGCCTAGTGCTTTGTAGTCCCCACCATGTTTTGGAACCCGATCGCTATCGCAATTAATCCGTGCTCGATCATCGCTTAATTAATTAACTATAGATATTACGACCACCACAATTCAATTTATCATTCATTAATCTTAACAAAAAACTCGAGCTATAATTCTGATCGAGCGCTTACCAAAAGTGGCGGTTTTAGAAAATGTCGTGTCGTCGATGAAGTTCTTGCTTCCGGTGATGACGCTTATTTCTACCACCACTTATTGCATGGTGACGTCAATCATGTCCACCACCACTTATTTCTCATACACGCCTTCCTTCACACAGATCACATGCCTTCATGATTTCCAAGAATACATTAACGATTTCTAATTAGCAAGGGATCGAGCGAGAGACAGGGATGAGATGAAGCTACCTATCATCGTAGGAGCTCAGTATCACCTCAGAGATGGTCTTAAAGTCTTCGTTGTCGTCCGTGGCCACTGTCACGTTAGGGGTCAATTGCTTGGTTGCGTGGCCAAGGATAAACCATCGGATGTCGTAGCCGTGAAGCCAATTGGGAAAACCATCCTCCCTGATCAGTCGTTGGTCCTTGGTGAGGAGACGCCAGCCGCCACTCCCACCGTCGATTTTGATGAGCAAAAGGAATGAGGACAAGCTGCCGACGATAGCCAAAGCGTTGCAGGTGAGCTGCTTGGCGGTGGTCATAGCGGCATGCATCTTGTCCTTTTGCTCCCTTTCAGGGAAGCCATCAATTCACCACTCTAGGTTAGTGGTGGTCGCACTAAGCTAGTTCTTAAGCTCCTAGATCCTCTCTGGGAGCTAGTTCAGGTGGTACGCGTCGATGGTATTAAGCGTGTTGTTGAGCTCTTCCACCTCATATGTATGCAGCTTTTGGTAGACCACCACGACGCTCTTTACAGACGTCGTCTCGATCACGTCGAAGTGCTCGAATGGTTTGCCAACCTCGTCGACAATGATGGCTACAGTGACACGAACGAGGTCTTTAGGGGTGACATAGAGTTCATTGCGTTTTTCAAGTTGGATTCACAAACGGTGCAGTGGTCGGTCGGCGAGCAAAGGACTTGAATGGCGTTGGAAATTTAAAACCCCTTGGTGGAGTTGGTAATGACGATAATGGAATATAATCTCGAATTGATTTCAATCAATTGAGATTTATTATATTTGACATCACAATCAAGATCGACATGAATCAAATAGTAAAAATAATACTTTCAAATTTATTATATTTATTGCTATGCTTATAAATTGTATGTGATCTTTTCATTATTGTGGAGACAACTTGTATAAATAAACATATTGTCTTTATCAAATATCAATCAAAGAATTATTCTCTATTCTATTTCTTTTCTTCATCATTAGTTCCAACATGGTATCAGAGCCATCTTATCTTCCTCTTAATTTTCCTCTTCCAAATTTTTGTTACAATGGCTACAGGAGTTTCTACATCGAGGTTTGATATCTTCTCTATTTTGTTTTTTTTTCCATTTATGTTACAAAAAAATAGCATAAAAAAGTAGAAAAAAAAAAGAAAGAAAAGCATAAAAAACAATAGAGAAAGAAAAAAGAGCAAAACAATGTGCAGAAAAAAAAATGCAAAAAAATAATAGAAAAAAATAAAAAAAATGAGAAAAATGTCTTCTATCAGTTCTACTGAGATTCCTACGTCATCACAAAATACATCTTTCCCTTTCTATCCTTCTTTTTCCCTTAAGCTTAACCATGATAACTATTTACTTTGGAAATTACAATTTCTTCCTTTACTTTGTGTTCATAACTTACTTGATCATGTTGATGGTACTTCATCCTCACCTTAAAAAGATGATCCATCTTATGTTATTTGGTTTCAGAAGAATAAATTAGTCTTGTCTTGGTTAATCTCATCAATTACTAAGTCTATACTTCCAATGCTCATTGGCCTCAACACCTCTCGTCAGGTTTGGGAAGCTCTTGATCATTCTTTTACATCCCACTCTCAAACACGGGTTCTCCAACTTCGTCTACAATTACAGTCTATGCAACGAGGAGATGCCTCTATTAGTGCACTATATGCAATCAGTCAAGACCACTGCCAACAACCTAGCTGTAATTTGACATCCGGTCTCTAATCGAAAATTATTAATGCATGTTCTTGCAAGTTTGGGTCCTCAATATAATAGCTTTGTTACCAGTGTGACGACTCGTATGGATCAAGTATCACTCAAAACTCTTTATGGTATGCTATCCTCTCATGAAAGGATTCTACAAATACAATCTCAAAGGATGTTAGATTCTATGTCTTTATCGTCACACATGATTAACAAAGCTCCACAACCTTATCAACATAATCAATGTCCTCCCCAATATGGTTATCAAGATTGGAGGTTTCAGAGGCCGAGGTCAAGGTCAAGGTCGAGGTCGGGGTCAAGGGCGTTGTATCATTATGCTCAAAATTGTTATAAAAGATATAATTCATATTTTCGAGGAGAACATGTATCATCAAATCGACCTCCTCCCTCATTTTGACAATTTAGTACTCAATCATCTCATTCTGGAGCATTCTCACTCTCCATCCCTCCTAATGCAACGTCATTGGTTCCTGAAACCCGAGGATGACATTCGAATTCTGGAGCAACTCATCATGTTACACCGGAGTATGATATTCTTACATAAGCTTCACTTTATCATGGACCTGACGTGGTACAAATAGGCAATGACTCAAGTTTGCAAATTGCTCATATTGGAAACACATCCTTTCATCCATGTGGTCATACTTTTCACATGCGCAATACTCTTCATGTTCCTTCTATCACTAAAAATTTACTTTTCGTACGCCAATTTGCTCTTGATAATAATGTATTTTTTGAATTTCATCCTCATCATTGTCTTGTGAAGGATCCCGCGACAAAAACTATTCTACTCTAAGGGAACACTAAAAACGGTCTTTATTTTCTCCAACCCGCCTCTCTCAAAACCTTTGTTAGAGAACGCACGGATAAATTCTCTTGGCATAAACCTCTTGGTCATTTGTCTCTACGCCTTGTTCAGGATATTATTAATCATTTTGGTTTTTCAACTTCTTTAGCATCATCATCTCATTTATGTGAAGCTTGTATAAAAGTAAAATCTCATAAACTACCTTTTGTATCCTCTACTCGCAACTCTAGCTTTCCTTTGGAAATTATTTACTCTGATGTATGAGGTTTTGCTCTTATTTTTTCTAATCAGGGTTCTCTTTATTATGTTATTTTTATTGATAACTTTAGCAAATTTGCTTGGATTTTTTCTATGAAAAGAAAATATGATCTCTTCAATATTTTTTGTCGTTTTCAAAAGCATGTTAAGCGTTATTTTGATCGTAAAATACTTTCCCTTCATTCTAATTGGGGAGGAGAGTATCAAGTTCTTCATCATCATCTTACTTCCTCTGGCATTCTCCATCGAGTCTCTTGTCCCTACACTCCTGAATAAAATGAATCCGCCGAGAGAAAACATCGTCATGAGGTTGAAATTGACTTAACTCTTCTTAATCATGCCTCAGTTCCACATAAATTGGGATGATGGCGTCCAAACTGCAGTCTACCTCATCAATCGTTTATCCACTCCATTACTTCAAAATAAGTGTCCATTGGAGAAACTTTATAATCATCTTCCAAATTACTCTTTCTTTCATATCTTTGGCTGCGCATGTTATCCTTGGCTACGACCTTACTCTAAACACAAGTTAACACGCAAACTCAACGTTCGAGCACTCCTATTGAGTTTATCAAGGGGTAATGATAATAATGGAAAATAATCTTGAATTGATTTCAATCAATTGAGATTTATTATATTTAACATCACAATCAAGATCGGCATCACAATCAAGATCGACATAAATTAAATAGCAAAAATAATACTTCCAAATCTATTATATTTATTGCTATGCTTATAAATTGTATGTTATATTTGATCTTTCTATTATTGTTTAGACAACTTGTATAAATAAATCTATTTGCTTTAGCAAATATCAATCAAAGAATTTTTCTTTATTCTATTTTTTTTCTTCATCTATTTAGTTCCAATAGTTGGAGGTGGACAAGAACGAGGAAGAGGAGAAGGATTTATGGGAGGAGAAGGGGATGGAAGAAGAAGAAGCGGAATTGGCGATGGTGGTGGCAGTGGTAGACTTGGAGTTATAGAGAACGACAGTTGCCGTGCAAATGGCAACAACGAGAATCACATAAACGGAACCGGCGACAATCATCATGTGTTTGCGACGCTGCGCTCGTTCAGCGCGGTGACGCTCGAATAGGTCGTTGAAGTCTTGGAAAGTGGGCAATGTGGCTCCGGAGGCGGTGGTGGGGTGGGATTAAGAAAATACCTCATATCATATATCATGTTGTATATCAATGTTCTTTTACAAAACAATTCACAATCTTTCTTTTTTATTGTTGTTTAATGTTTCACTAATGAATCCATCAAAATTAGTTTAACTAATTAATTCATCAAGAAATGCATATTCTGGTTTACTACAATTATGATTTTGTGTAACCAGAGTTTTTCTGTGTACACTCAATACATGTCACAAACACTTTTACCTATCTTATTCCATGTAAAAGTTCCCCAATACCACTAATGTAGGCATCTATAAGAAATATATGATATATGGGAAGTCTAAACAAATCAAATAATATTTTTACCAAATATCATGTGTTTGGTAGGATCACAAATGCCTTTGATACCACTTAATATAGGATACCAGTTTTATGTGTGTATATATATATAATTTGTTAGAAAATTTTAGGTAATTATAAATTTATAATCACACTAATATTTTATAAGTTTTAATTTTTTTAGGTATTGCATTCAAAACAGCCATATTGTTATATTTAAGTAATTGTTGATAATCTTTTACTTATGTACATCTCTTATACTTTGAATATTACATGTTATTTAATTTATATGTTTTACTTTATATTTTCTAGTTTTAATTAAAAAAATTTATTATTCATTTTAAAGGGTCCATTTTTAATTCGCCATCCATACAACATCTTAAATCTATGCAAATGTTGACAGATGAACCATTAATACTCTACAACAAAAATTGTTCCGAATCAAGCGATCAGCATGTAAATGATTGTTTTTAGTACGTACTAGGGTATATCAAAATTCGAATTTCAATTGGATGAATATCTTACTATTTTATTAAAAATCTCCTTTCTTTACTAACTAATTTTGATAAAGCCTAAAATGAATTTACGTTACTGTCCTTTTTCTATTCACATTAAAAATAATTCAAAGATTTATTAGTAATTTTCTTTGGTTGTTTTATATAAAAAATATAGTTCTCTTTAGTCCCATATTTTAGAATTGACAACACTATGATCAAAAAACTTCTATAAATATTTTAGGCCGACGATGTTAAAAAATATACTTTTTTTAGTTTCTTTTATTAAGATAAGTATAATATTAAATTAAAATAATTTTTTGTATAGGGAAGCCCATCACACTAGTTCTAATGATATATCTCAGACTGTGAATAAATTATGCTAGGGATTTATTTGATAGATACAGGATAGAAAATATTATCTAAATTTTAATATATTATATATACTTATCAAAGTATAATACGGTATAATTTATATCAAAATTTTTAATATATTATTTCGATACCAAAATTTAACTTTATACGATATAAAATTTGCATCATACTGAATTTAACGATATGAATTTTTATTATACTGATTTTTTTTTTCAATAGTGTATAAATACAGGATTTAAATTTTGATATTCCTTACCCAATTGATTCAGGGAAATTTGAATTATAAAAAAAATCAAAAAAGTATTTTATCTTTTAACAATATCAAAACGGCTTTTGTCAAAATTACTAGATTACCTCTACGTTGGAAAATTTTGACCAAATTAAATCAATTTTTTTAAAAAATAATTAATTATAATTAATATTTAAACAAATTTAATCAATAATAAAATAATTTTAACTATAATTACTTAATAATTTTAATATATTAGAGTAAATTTAATTAATATAATAATATTATTATTAAAATATATAATGCCCTTTCAATATTTTTTTTAAATAAGATGTAATGAAAATAGAAAAAAATTCTTTTATTTTCTGTTGGACGGGAAAAATAATATCATTTCAATATTACAGGTCACACAATAAAATATTATTGAGGTCATTTTATCTAGAAAACTCTTCTATTTTCTAGATATAATATTTCATGTCACTATAACACATCACTCCGGCCGACACAAAGTTTAGTGCAAAATTATTGGCAGCTATTGGATTACACATTGTCTATTTTTCATTTGTCTAACAAGGTCGGTGGAAAAATTTGATAGGACTAGATCGGTCAACACAGGATTAGTTAGGTTTATCATTTTTTTTTATTATCTCTAACAATTAAAAAGATATCACTTCATATACTATCTAAAATGCTATGAAAGTAATCCTGGACTCATTTAGTACAGCATATAGAAGTTTGTTTAAGATAGCATATATCGTACTGAAAATTTTATTAGAAAATAAAATTGTACTGATTCCTTATCGAAAATACGATATACGAAAAATTTGATATATCGAAACTTTAGTAAATTGGTTTTTCAGTATAGTATAAATTACATATCGGTCATATCGAAGATTTCGCTATATAAAAAATTTTGGTATACCAAAATCACTTTGACATTTGGTGGAGTTGGAGGAGGATGAGAATGAGGAAAAGGAGGAGGATTTATGGCAGGAGGAGGAGAAGCCAATTCGGAAAAGTGGAATTATAGACAACATTAGTTGCCGCACAAACGGCGACAAAGAGATTCACGGAGACAGAACCGGTCACAATCATCATGCGCTTGCTGCGTTGCGCTTGCTCGGTAGTAAAAATTCGATATACCAAAGTTGTGATATACCAAAGTTTCAGTAAAATATCGGTATAATTTTTTTTATATCAAAATTTTTAGTAAAATACATGATATCATATATAAAATTTGATATATCGTACTGAACCAGACTTAACTGTGATTACTACATAGCGTTTTAGGTAATGCCTGAAGTAACATCTTTTTAGTTATAAGAGACGATAGAAAACTGTCAATGTATGTTATTTTGTCGTGTGACGTATAATAATGAAATGATCTATTTTCATTATATCTTAGTTTAAAAAATATATATATTGAAAGGGCATTGTATATTTTAATATTATTATGATAATATTAATTAAATCTGCTCTAATATATTAAAATTATTATGTAATTATAGTTAAAATTATTTTGTTATTGATTAAAATTGTTTAAATATTAATTATAATTAATTAAATTTATTTAAAATTGATTTAATTTGGTCAAAATTTTCCAACATAGAGGTAATTTAGTAATTTTGACAAAAGCCATTTTGATATTTTA